>NC_139021.1:178722539-179238278 GCF_964662115.1 Mustela nivalis
GCAGGGGACGTGCTCTCAAGGCATCGTTCCAATGCTAATTCATGTCTTCAAGAAACACAGGGTCCACCTCAAGTCTGCAGAATCGGGTTCTCTGGGGTGGATACCAGGAGGCAGAACCTGTTTCTTTTTTTTTTTTTTTTTTTAAATATTTTATTTATTTATTTGACAGAGGGAGATCACAAGTAGGCAGAGAGGCAGGCAGAGAGAGAGAGGAGGAAGCAGGCTCCCTGCTGAGCAGAGAGCCCGATGTGGGACTCGATCCCAGGACCCTGAGATCATGACCTGAGCCGAAGGCAGCGGCTTAACCCACTGAGCCACCCAGGCGCCCCCAGAACCTGTTTCTACCAACCCTGCTGCTTCTCTACATGCAACAGGGAATGATGGCCCTCAGTGCCTCCACACCTGCCCCTCCACACCTGCCCCTCCATACCCGCCCCTCCCAGCAACCCAACAGTACATTCTCCCAAGTCGAGTCACCATTGCTAATATTTCCAAGAAACTCCAAGCATGAAAATCTGCACAGACTACCATGTTAGAATGTTAGAACTGCACCAGACCCTAGACGTTATCTGAGTTCAACCCCATCCCGCTTCACAATAATAAAAACAGAGGCTTAGAAAGGCCCATGGACTTGTCCAAGGTCACACACCAAGAAGAAGAGCCAAAGCATACATCTCAGGACCTGTGCTAAGAATCTGTCAGTTATTAAGGATGACGTCCACTGAGGAAAGAAACCCCAGAGACACAATGTTCTAATCAATGAAGAGACACTAGGAAATGGCAGCTAATGATTTAAGCAGGATGGTGAGTTATAGACTCACCTTCAATCCTCTTTTGGTGTCTAGCCACCCATAAAGAAGGAGTGGAAATGGGACAATTAGTGGGCTAACTGAATCAGTGGGAACAGCCCCAGTGGAACACGAAGGCCAGAGATCCCAGCAGGGCTGGGCTGTCAGCATTGGTGCCACTAAGCGGACAGCTATCCGGTCTCCACTGGCTTTGTGTCCCAGGGACTCAGCAGCCCCGGAGCCACTGGGTGATCTTCCAACTGGTGACAGTGGCTTTTAGTCCAGTCTGGCAGATCATCTCCCACTGACCAATCCACTGTTCTGTAACCAGCCCGCCTCTGCCACAGGAACGAATGCATCGCCGAGAAGAAACAGATGGGTCAGTTAACACATACCTGCAAACACACACACATGAAGCCAGCATGCTCGTTTGGGGCCATTTACTTGAGGACTTGCTTCAGGTAACTGGCTAAAGGTTAGAATGAACGGTCCTTTTTAAATTTTTTTTCAAAGGTTTTATTTATTTTAGGGCGCCTGGGTGTCTCGATTGGTTAACCCATTACCTTTGGCTCAGGTCATGATCGCGGAGTCCTGGTATAGAGTCCCACATTGGGATTCCCCTGCTCTGCGGGGAGCCTGATTCTCCTTCTCTCTGCCTGCCAAATAAATAATATATATATATATATAGATAGATAGATAGATAGATAGATATAGATATAGATATATAGATATATAGATATTTCATTTTAAAGAAAGCAGGGAGAAGGACAGGGGAGGGCAGGGGAGGCAGAGGTAGAGACTCTCAAGCAATACTCGGACTGAGCTCCGAGCCTGACTTGGGGTTTGATCTCACAACCTTGAGAGCATGGCCTGAGCTGAAACCAAGAGCCAGACTCTCTGCTGACTGAGCCACCCAGGCTTCCCTGGAACGGCCTGTTCTGAGCAGAGGTTAGACCCATGGAGTTTTGCTAGAAAAAGTCAAGAGCATCAGGATGGCATCTGCACGGTTTCCTTATTCTCCCTGGGTCTCTGTGAGAGAGAGGGGATTGTTTAAAGGTCCTTGTAGAGGTTTTCTAAGGGCCTGCTTGCCTAATCTCCCTCCAGGAGAACTGCCCACCTGTGCTTCAGGGGCGAGACGCAGCATCTGTGTTTGTGCCATCTTGACACACTTCGCAGCGGGGCACCGCTGCTGGGACACCAGGTGAAGGTCTGACCAGAGGGCGCCTCCCTGTGGGCAGGGTTGGGCCAATCCTAATCTCTATCCCCCGTGTCTGGAATTGGAAAATGGTGTTGGCCTCCTCAGAGCCTAGAGGTAATGTAGGATTTCTTTTCCTCTGGTGTACATCTCTGGGATGTGGAGAGAGCAAAGAAGACACTGCTGGGCCTACAGACGTGAAAATGAGGGGCCATGGGTCCCTCACAAATGCAGAGGACCTCTGCTTCACAGTTCCTGGCCATCATAAGGACAGTCCTATCCTTGCCCTTCTGTGAACCGCCGTGTGTCCCAGTCTGATGGCGGTTGTGGAAGGGCAGGGGGCATGGGAAGAGGAAGAAAGACTAGAGCTCTCCCATTCGTTCCCCTTCCTGGACGGCCGTGTCTAGGGGTGGGGGTGGGGGGCACTTAGCATATCCTTAAAGAAGAATATGTTCTTTGATCGGGGACAACAGGAGTATATCGTGGGGCAGTCATTTTTCACACGGATGTGGGAAAAACTGTGCAACTGGCAAATTCTGCCGGCTCTACCCAGGACTTGCACCTCTGCCTCTCTCTGTCCCACATTTTGATTCCTTCCTCTGCTGCCAATGATGGGTAGAGGGGGTCAAATAGCATCTCCCCCAAATGCATGTCCAGTGGAGCCTTGGAATGAGACCTTATTTGGAAATAAGATCTTTGCAGATGTGCTTGGTTAAAACGAGGTCCTGCTGGATGAGGGCAGACCCTAAATCCAAGAGCAGGTGTCCCTGTGAAGCGGGAAGGACACATGTGAGGAAGAAGGCCATGTGTGGACGGAGTGAGGCTGCAGAAATGTGGCTGAAAACCAAGGAAGGCTGGGGGCCCTGGGCTCGCAGGAGGGCCTAGAAGAGAAGCAAGGAACATGTTCTCCCTCGGAGCCTCTAGGAGGACCCACCTGGCTTTGACCTCTGACTTCCAAGCTCCCCAACAGCCACAGAACAAATGTCTGTTGTGTGAAGCCCCCCAGTTTATGGCACGTTGTTGTGGCGGCTCTAGGAGACGCACCCCACAGGGAGAATGGCTGAGGGCCGCCCTGGAGTGTGGGCATTTTTGAGATCACTGTGGAGAAAATGGCAAAGTTTTATGTCGAAGTCTGACTGGCTGATGTCCACTCTCCGCGGCCCACAGACATGACTATTTTGGAGTAAGTGTCCTCAAAATGCAAACAAGTAAGGCTGCCTGTTCTCTTGACGCCGATGTACACGCTCGACGGAGAGAAACAGGTTTGTTGGGCACATTTGCATTCATGTTTCACATTCCAGTTCATTCTCACAACACCCACTTTCCTGCTCAGGAAACGGAGGCTCAGAAAATGCGAACAGCTAACTAAGGGGCCCAGTGCTGACAAGGGGCAGACCTTGTCCGGGTTCTAATTCCAGACCTCCCCTCACGCCCAAACCGTTTGCAAGGAGTCATTCTATCCTTACGGAAAATCATTCATTTAAATCAGGGAGAAAGTGGCATATTCAGAGTGGATATACCTGGAGTCCCAGACATGTAAGTTGTAACAGGCCCTGGGCCTTGGAGACACTCGGTCCTCACGCAGCAGCGTTCCCAGGAGCTGGCCACGGCGGCCCTGGTGAGCGCCAACGGCATCGCAGCTCTGGAGGCCGAGTGATCGGACTCCTGTCAAAGGGCACGGGGTCCTGGCAGGGGGTGATGTTAGCCTTTCTCAGGGAGGGGCCCCAGACAATGCAGCCCCTGGAAGAGATCCCCTGGGAATGGAGGTGCCTGGGAACGGTACCATTTCTCCCTTGTGTATCTCATCCCTGTGTGTCCTGTCCTTTCGCACAACCGTCTAATTTGATCCTATGACTTCCCCAGGTGATATCATGAACTCCACTGGGCAAATCAATGAGGAAACAGAGAGGCTGAGAGCTTTGTCCAAGGTTGCACAGCTAAGAACCTCAGCTCAGGGCTCACATGGTACTTCATGCCACTGCTGAGGGAGAGTCAAATGATTCCCGTTTGCGAAGCACCTTCTCTACCTCAACAAAACTCGAAGGGTGAGAACGAATCAGTGAACAAGAGAAAACTCTGCTGTGGTGGCCACTGTCCCTGGCTCAACAGATCACAGACCAAGTCCTCCAGCGATGCCTCCTGGATCCCCGCAGCCACTTTGGCCCCTCTGACTGGGTCAGTAATGCCCACATGACCAAGCTGGGCCAATCACAGGTCTTTAACTTTTGGTTCTAGCTTGGGGTGGGTGGGGATTGGCTCTTGTCACCCTAGACTTGGAAAAACAGATCCTGGAACAAGAACCGCGGGAAGAGTGGGCGGGTTGATGGAAACCTTTATCCTGGATCTCTCTGTGCCCGAGGCCAACACTCTCCAAAAATTCCCTTTCCCTAGAGCTGGCTTGAGTTGAGTTTCTGAAAGAATTGCAGCGAATACAGATAATCTCCGCAGGATTGGGCCACATTCTCCTGGACAGTAGTTGAAATAGACTAACAGACCCTGCAGTGAGTGATGCCCCCCACCAAAGGAGATTATTTCACGTTTATGTAAATAGTTCAAGGCAGTTCAAGTTGGTGATGGGGTAACTGTCACGGCTTTGTTTCCCCACTATCACAGGGGGGAGGGGGCAGACTTCCTCCCCATGTCAGTAATGAGCTTCTGAAGTGACCCTGGGCATGAGCATCGGCGGATGGAGAGAGAGAACATGGGGGATGGAATGTGGGATATCGTCGTGGGCCAGGCCTGGGAGTCACAGACACCAAGCAGTGACATGGCCCCAGATAACTGCAAGGGAGTCTGGGAAACGTCGTTTGGCTAGTGCCCAGGGAAAGAGGAATCATGTTTTGGTCACCACCTCTCAGCTTCTGCCATACTTGGTAAATGTCTTCAAGTCTGGTTACCATCCCCCACCCCGCTATGCACCCCTGCCCAGACACACTCCACTTTTAATTAGCCCTGTCCTTTGCAGACAGTCTCAGGGGCCCTAGAGGAGAGAAGACCCAGTGGCGGGCCTCTAGAGCACCTCCGTAAAGGGGGCACTGTGGCAGGACCCAAGCCAAGCCACCCTCTTGGGACCCCCATCTGGACCAGCACACAGAGGCTGCCCTACAAAGACCAGACAGCTGAGACCCGCTGTGTAGGTCCTCCTGTGCTGGGCCACTGTCTCCTGAGAGTAGTTCTGTTAGAACCTCCAGGGGAGAGAGCAGTGGCTCCCTCCTTCCAGTGCAAGCTCCCAGCAAGCCAGGGCAGGAGGCTTTGGGGGTTTCCAAGCCACCAGCAGACAGCCTGGGTTTTCTTTGCTCTCCTTGGCTCAGTACATAAAGTGCTAGGGCTGAGCCTCTGGGCCCTCAGGTGCCCAGTCACCTACAACAGCTTCCAGAGCCCCTGGGAGAGTGTCCAGTCCTGGCCCTCCTTGCTCGGGAGGCTTTGGTGGTGGCGGTGGGGGGGCTGTGTCTCTGACTTTGCAGACAGTCAACCGTAGGTGCAGAGCCTGATGTCCCTTCTCTGCCGTGGGAACTAACTCCTCCTCTTCCCACCATGCCCTTTCTAGCCATAAGGGGAGACAGCCCCCTACCTTGGCCTAAGCCCCAGAACCCCACCACCAACGCCACAGAAATCAGATGGCTGCAATCCAGGGTTGACCCCAGTGGGCTCCTCGCTGGCAGGAACCTGGATGGCTCCTCTCCAGGCCTGGCAGCGAGCTCTGCCTTCAGCCTCCTCCTGCTCGGTTACATATCTGCAACACTGATTATTACAGTTTATTAAATCCGGAGAAATAAAATCTTACTGAGCTCCGCTTGCCGCCACCCCACTCCCCCACCAAAATGGAGTATCTTATTTTGCTAACTGCTTAAACATATAACTCCAACAGAAAAAAATTGTCCCCGTGGCTCATATTTTTCATCATTTGGTCATTAAATAGTGATGGATATAAACCTATAAAGAACCTAAACTGAACCTTTTAACAATCCATGAGCAATACTATCATTTCTTTAATAGAACCTGCTGACCGTGCCTCGCACAGACACCATTTGTCATTTTCAGCACGCAATAATCAATAAGTTGGCTTGAAAATAAATAATATAACAGTCACAATATATTATCTTTCAGACTGGCCTTATACTAACCATAAAATTGGACCAAAATAAGAGGGAAACTTTTACATAAATGTTAAAAAGTTGGGAACTTCACGGTGGGGCCTCGGACATGAATTAGATCATTGTCATTGATCCTGTCTCTAATTTGCTTTGGAGTTCTGTTAGGCTGGGCCTTTGCTGCTGCCTACTGCTGAGGCCAGGCATTGGGGCGGGGATCAGAATGGTGCGTGGGGGCCAGATCGGAGAGACATCCCAGAGTTCATGCCGGGGACCCCGGCTCACGTAACTTCAAATAGAAAAGGCCTGATTGGTCGCACACCCAGTGCCAGGGCTGGAGACATTTTGCTTAGATCTAAGCGGGGGGGGGGGGTGGCACAGCCCAGATTTAGCCTCATAGACTTGCATTTTATGGGAGAGAAATGCCACAGAAAGTCCAGGCCTCCTGGTGGCATTGATGGAAAGCAGGTTCTAGAAGCAGTAGATAGTGGCCCCGATCCCAGTAATCTTCCTGGATTGGGCAACCCTTAGCTGCCCTACCACAGCTCAGTTTGCCCTCACTGGCCATCTGATGCTGTTCTTCAATAATAATGGAGAACCCATCAGCCCGGGTCCCCGATTCACTCAGTCATTCAATAAAAAGTTACCAAAGGGGTACGGCAGTGCAGCGTACAGACCAAACCCCCTCCCTGCTGGAGCTTGCGTGCCAGTCATGGCCATAAAACAGAGCTAATATATGGATCTGTGATATGCCAGGAGGGGGTCACAGCCAGGAACCCAGAACTCAGAGGCAGCACGTTGCTGTGAGGAGGGTTACCAGTTGCCCTGTTCATTTGGGACTTTTGGTGCGGAAACCAGGGTAGTCCCAGGCCCACAAGGATGTTGGTCACCCTCAGACAAGTGTCAGAGCTGGATCTCAAACTCACTTGGAGCTCAGGCTCTCGATGCCCCCCTCCCCCCACTGCGGGGGCATCTTCTCACTAAAGCTGCCTTACTCCTGGGACACTCTTGCTGCAATCTAAGACAGCCACTGCCTGTCAAAGTTCTAGTAGGACTGGGCTGGCAAAGTCAGACTGAGGTTATCTGGGCTTCTTTGCACAGAATTCCGACTCCAACAGACCGAGGAGCCAATCTCAGCCCAGCCACTCAGTAGCCGCTCAAACTACTTAACCTGTTTTAGCTTTGGTTTCCTCCTCCGAAGATGGAGGCAAATGTGCCTTTTTCAGCAGGGTCTTTATGAAGATTAGACATCATGCATATGACATAGCCCGTGGTAGGTGTTCCATAAGTGGTGGTGTTATTAATACATAAAATATTTTATCCCCGGAGCTAATGGGAAGAACTTCTGCTCCTGGGGGCGGTGTGGAGGTAAGAACCGGCGCCGACACATTTATTATGAATCAGCGGGCGATGTGGAGCCAAAAATACTCTCTGTGGGTACCGTCTCTGTGACTGATATTAAAAATGACTGATTTAAGGGAAAGTGCTTCACCCCTGTTGCAAACTGAGAAGGTAGGGCTGGAGTATTCTCAGCCTTAAATGCTGCCAGTATTTCATCTTTGGGTAGTCATAAAGTTAAAGGTTAATAGGCTGTACAAATGACAGAGTTTAAAGGGAAAAATCGGGAGGGGGTGAGGAGCTCACCGGAGGCTGCGGGCGCGTTGGAGACAGGTGACAGCTCACCTGCGGGGAGGAAATATGAAGGTGGGGCTGGCAGGGCGCTTCCTGGCCCTGCCGGTGTCTGCCCCCACGCGGAAACTCCTTATCCCAAGAGCTCTTCTTCCGCAGAGGGGTCTTGCAGAGACGGTGTCTGGGCAGGGCTGTGAAAGTCGATGCTTAATTCAGAGCCCCGAGTACGAGGCTCTTGGTGGCCTGGGGAGAAGCCTGAAGGCTTCAGGTGGAACCGAGGCCCCATTTTCACATGACTGACCCTGTGTTCCGAGCTCTGGTTCTCTGCAGCACAGCAGAATCACTGAAGAGTTTGTTGTTCAAATGCAGATTCCTAGGCTCCTGCCCAGGAGGGGAGTGGGGGCCCAGGAACCTGTATTTTAGCAAGTTTATACTCCTCTCCAAAACGCGCTCTGAGACAATGATCCATGGGCACGCTTGTGAAACGCCGAATCAGCAAATGCATTAAGGGTCAAGGTCTCGATCCAGATTCCTAAACCTTCGAGAAGGACGGGACTCGGGGGGTTATCAAGTCACGAGCCGCCCCCAATTCAACCAGGCACTTGTTGAAACCCAGCCCCCAGTGGCTTATCTGAAGACGCTATCGAGTGGCCAAGGGTGAGGCCCCCGAGCCCCTCCCCCACCATCATGGGGAAATGAAGGCACAGCCCAGGAACGACCTGCCCAAGGTCACAAATGACAGAGCTGGCACGGGCACCAAAGACCTCTTCTTTCTGAGGGTAAGGACATGGGTTTGCCTCCCCGGTCACCAGTGGAAGCCCTGGTGTCACTCCTTTCTAGGCGTATTTGGGCCAGCTCTGCTCTGGGCTCTGTCTGGGAACTGACAAGCAGAGGCCACATGAAATTGTCCTGGCTGCAGGTACACGCATAAGGTTCCCTAGAATTCAAAGCTTTCCCCCAATCTGAAGTTTTATTTATTTATTTTTAAAGATTTCATTTATTTATATTTCAGAGAGAGAGAGAGAGAGAGAGAACAAGCTGGGGGAGCAGCAGGCAGAGGGAGAAGCAGACTCCCCGCTGAGCAGGGAGCCGATATGGGGCTCCATCCCAGGCCCCTGGGATCATGACCTGAATCAAAGGCAGATGCTTAACCAACCGAGCCACTCAGGCGTCCCAAGCATCGTAGCGTATCTTTTTTTTTTTTTTTTTAAGATTTTATTTATTTACTTGAGAGGGAGAGAGACCGCATGAGTGGAGGGAGGGGCAGAGGTGGGGAAGAAGCAGGCTCCCCGCTGAGCAGAGAGCCCAACTCCGGCTCGATCCCAGGACCCTGGATCACAACCCGAGTGGAAGACAAATACTTAACCGACTGAGCCGGCCAGGCTCCCCCAGTCTGAAGTTTTAGATAGAGCAGAAACTGAGCTACCTGCAAACACAAACTGATTTAGAGAAGAAACAAATGTTCAACTTGATTAAGCAGAATCCAGCCATGTATGTCTCCTCTGGGAGAAGACTTTCTATTTTTATCTTTTAAGATTTTATTTATTTATTTGTGAGAGAGAGTGACAGAGAGAAAGTATGAGAGGGGAGGTCAGAAGGAGAAGCAGACTCCCCATGGAGCTCGGAGCCCGATACGGGACTCGATCCTGGGACTCTGGGATCATGACCTGAGCTGAAGGCAGTTGCTTAACCAACTGAGCCACCCAAGCGCCCCAGGAGAAGACTTTTTAACTGAGTTTTTTTGCATGTACCAAAAAATATCTTCTCTCTGTAAGGAAATTAACAGATTCCAAAACACACTTTTTGTTTTATTTCCTTAGATCCTCCCAAAAGCGCCAGAAGTACTAGGCACAGTTCTACTTTAGGACAAAGAAACTGAGGCCCAGAAAGGCCAAGTGACTTGTTTAAGGTCCTTGGGTGGGCAGAATAATGGCCCAAGGATAACCACACCCTAATCCCCCAAACCTATAAATATGTTACCTTCGTGGCCAAAGAGACTTTGCAGATGTCAGGAAGTTAAGGGTTTGGAGATGGAGAGAGGAATCTGGCTGATCCTGGTGGTGACGCAGGTCCTTACAGGGGAGAGAGGGAGGCAAGAGAGTCAGAGTGACCCGGTGTGAGAAAGACTCACCCCTTCACTGCTGGCTTTGAAGATGGAGGGCAAGACCTAGAACCAGGAAATTGGGCAGTGCTCAGGACCTGGAAAAGGCAAGGAAACAGATTTTCTCCTAGAGCTAGAAGAGATTTAGCTCTGAAGACACCTTGATTTCATCCTGGTGAGACCCATTTTGGACTTCTGACCTGCAAAAGTGTAAGATGAGGAAGTTGCCTTGTTTTAAGCCATTGAACTGGTGGTCCTTTGTAGCAGCAGCAATGACCCACGAATACAGTCACCTAGAAAGAAAAGAGCACAACTAGACCGAGAGTCACTGACTTAGTACAAGATCCCGACGCTGCTGAAGCCAGTGGGAGGGCTCCACCCCTGTGAGGGGAGCTGCTGTGATTCCCGCTACCAGCCTTCTGAGAGCCAGTGATGACAGCCACCGGACGGACGTCAACTACTCAGACTCCAGGAACACCATCTCCCTTCCTGTCCTCAGGCAGGCCTGAGCCCCAGCTTCCTCCTTGCCTCGGCCTCAGGAACATGACTTGGTAAGCTCAGCCTTGCCCAGACTCCCAAGTCATTGATTCCCTTTCTCTTTGCCCAAGGAGAGCTTGATGGAGATCCCTGCAGGGCAAGAATCCAGAGGAATCTGCTGCTTGCCCAGCTCCCGACTCTGCCCAGCGAATGCCCTCGAGCTCCGACAGGGTCTGGGGCTGTGGCTGAGCCCTCCACGACAGTCCCGGGAAGCAGCATCTCGCGATCAATCTTGCCACAGTCTCCATGAATTTTAAATAATAGCGGCTTTGCTCTTTCTCGCTCGCTCTCTGGGCGCGTTGGACTTGCAGCTTTTACAAGATCATATTTCTTCACATTTTCATACAATTATTTTAAATGGACAAGATAATGTTGAAATTCTTATTTAAAATGTATGCAGGTAGAGAATAAGCCTTCCTGCTTTTTATATTTAACACCAGACGGAGCAATAGAAGGGAATTTTAACAACAGAATTGAAGTGGAAGTGTCTTATGCATTCATGATGGACTCAGGGTTTAAGCAGCTGGTTTTCTTTGATGAATAAATAATTACACCCAAAATAGATAGTTTGGCCATTATTAATCTCATTTTAGACTCTGCACATTTTATTGATTCTTAAGTACAAGAATTTTGTGATGTGCACCAAAGGGCAGCTTTCTTAATTAAAATTGTAAGTTAAAGAAAAAAAGTTTCAGCAGTTTTGTCCAGGGCAGGGTGAAGGGGGGGTGGGGCGTCGGGGTGGGTGGCAGAAGGCCTGGCTGCTTCTAGAATGAATACGTTCCAGACTAATGACCCCCAGAGATATTTCATGCAGCCGGCTCACTTCCAGAGCAACCAACGAGATCAGCAGAGGCCCAGCCAGAAGGGAGCCACGAGATAGCACTGCCCGGGGGCAGCCTGGGTGCCCAGCAGCTTGCCACTCGGGTGACCCCAGTGCTCCCTTCGGCAGCACATATACTAGGATTGGAACGTGTGACCCCAGAAGGCAGCGATGCTTGACCTCCCCCTTTCCTAACCGCCCCCCCCAACATGGGTATCTCTTGTGCAAACATTAAAGCAATTATGTTTTAGTCTGTGAAATGCTTACTAGGGTCTTATAAACTGAGAACATTATAAAGAAGAAAATTCAACGATCTTATTGCATAGATAATACATACTGACCTTTATAAAACCAAGGGGGTAGGTATACTCAGAAAGTTCAAGTAGAAAAAAGAAGTAGCGAATATTTATAGAGCACTGTGTGATTTTTAGCGTACGAGAATCATGCAAGTCAGACACGACATTATCCCTGCTTGTGGACCAGAACATAGATGCTCAAGGACCCAGAGTGACGTGGTCGAAGTTACTCAAGTAAGCAACGGGTCTCTTATGCCCATGAATGTTATGATTCTGCTCTGCTGCAACTTAAGGGAAAAGTTATAGAGAAAAAGAAAAACCTGCTTGTTCCCCCAGCCCTTCCCACTAAGGGAATCACGGTCAACAGTTTCTGGTCATTTCTTCCAGAAAAAAATTAAATGTTTGCCACAGTATCATATCCTGCTTATAGATGTCTGAAATGTGAAGCTGTTGGCACGTTTTCTTCTTGGTAAAATGGTGGGTCTGGTCGAAGCCTCACCCCTACTCTCAGTTTCCCGGGAAGGGGGGGGCAGCACTTCTGCCTCTTCTGCGGTGGTTGTGGGTCCACCTTTCAACAGGGGGGCTCATCGTTGTGGGAAGCAGCTTGCCGAAACTTGAGGGCTCTTGCAGCTCCAAGCACATCATCCCCACACAGAGAAGTCCCCTAGCCCCTCCTTAAAGGAGATTGCAGGGAGCGTGGGGGGGGGGGCGGGCACGGTCCAGTGGTCCCTGCGGAGGCCCCAAAAGCTAGATTTGGGATCCGCCTGAGAATTTGTTCTTCTAGACAAGAGGAGCAAAAGCATGGGTCAGAAATAATCATGGTGCCAAGGGACAAAGCCACTCTGGAAGGTTCTTTAAATCAGCCCTAAGTGTGCCATGCTTGCTTGGCATCTGGGAGACTGACATGGCACCTCCTGACAAGCGCAGCTCGGGTCCCAGGGTTTTCCTCCATCAGGAAGTGGTTGGTGGGCATTAGGGACCAGTGTCAGGAAGAAGACAGAACTTGAAATTCCAGGGAAACGCTCAGCTACACTCAGAAAGGGGCACAGAAACAAGGCTTTGGAGGGAGGAGCCGGGTCCATCCTGGATGCTATGCTCCCTATGCCCCTATCCCTCCCAGGGCACACATCCAAGCAGGACCCGTCTCCCTCACTGGCCACTGCGGAATGAAGTGAGGTTGCACGTGCATTTGTCTTTGACGACAAATGACCCAGGTCCTTTGGGAAGCCAGCCAGGCCTCCTCGTTGGGGTCATCTACTCATAACCATTCAACCACTAAAAATTCCAGTGGATTACCGGATTTACCCTTGCAGCAAACGGTGATACTTCCTTGGTCATCTTTCCTGTTGCCAAATCGATTTCACCTAACTTCTTTGCGGTCTTGAAAGCCAGTGAGGAAATGGGGCACGGGCTCAGAATTTCACTTGACACGTCACCTCCTTTGAAGGGCTCCTGCGTTCTGTAGCCATTCCTACTTAACGTGCTGTCTCCAGTGCCCGAGATTTACAACTAATTCTGATAAAATTTCAGGGGAACTGGAATGGTTATGGGTGTTTTTCTTTGATGGAGAATCAAACATGTGACTTTAAGTGAATACTTGCCTTTTATTACCCATGCCTGTCCGTGAAATATCTGGTTTATGTGCCAAGAAAAGTATAAACATATGGCACAGTATTGGTTTTTCAGTAACTTGGCTTAAGCCAAAGGGGAAAAAAAAATCCCATCCTGATACTATTTATGAAACAATTAATGTTGTCAACAGCCTTCCCACCTGCTGAGTTACACACAGCCGTCTAGGCCATGGTGACTCCAAGAAGTGTCAACAATTCTAATATGAACTGTGGAAGCAAATCCATTTGAAAGGACTTATTTCTATGACTTATAAAACGTGATGATAGATTGCTCTGCAACTATAGAACACAAAAGATGCCTTATTCTCAGCAGAATTCCCCCCACCATAAGGCTAATGTCAAGATAACAAGCATCCGTGATGTGCCAGGCATTTCCACAAATAGTACCTCACTGAATCCTAACAACAACCAGATGAGGTGGATGGTAGTATTGTCACGGGCCATCTTACAGCTGAAAAAACTAATTCTCATTGAGGTCGAATAGCTTGTTCAAGGTCACCTTTAGAGGCTGCCCAAGGAATTTTGTCTCAGTCAGCCTGGACAGCTATAACAGAATGCCCTACACTGGGCGGCTTACACAACAGAAATCTATTTCTTCCAGTTCTGGAGGCTGGAAGTCTCCGATCGAGGGGCCGGCATGGTGAGGTTGCAGTGCAAGTCCTCTTCCTGGCTCCTCAAGGTGTCTTCACCCCACAGAGATAGTACTCTGGTCTCTTCCTCTTTCTACGGGTGCTAATCCTGTCATGGGGGCTCCACCCTCCTGACCTCATCCAAACCTAATTACCTCCCAAAGGCCCCATCTCCTAATTCCACCATCACGTGGGGGGTTCAGGCTTCAGTGTGGATTTGGGGGCGCACAAACAAGATGCATACAGACTCTCAGTCTATAGCAAATTCAAACTGATCTTTGGGATCTAAAGGACTGCGTGTGTCCATGGCAGGTCACTGAGAGGGGCCTAGGTTGATGTTCACCTAAATAAACTGGATATTCAAAATCAGTTTTTAAAAAAGCAAAAAACCATGGACTACCTTTGGAAAACTGTTTGGCAGTTTTCCATGAACTTAACGTATCAAACATAACCCTACCCAGTGACCAAGCAAATGGACACACGGGTCCACAAAGACTTGCATAGAAACGTCCGCAGCATCCCGAAGCCGGGATCAATGCAAATACATTTCAGCAGGTGAAGAGGTAAACAAACAGGGGTACCTCCACACACCGGTACCCTCGTCAGCAAAAGGGGTGAAGTACTGGTGCCAGGAACAATTTGGATCAAGCCCCAGAACATTCTGCTGAGCTAAAGAAGCCAGACACCAGAGAGTAGATATCACGTGAGTCCATTTACTGATATGAAATCCTAGAATGGACATAACTAATCTATACTGACAGAAAGCAGGTCAGTGGTTGCCTGAGGCTCGGGAGGGAGGTTGATTGCAAAGAAGTGGCTAGGAACTATCTGGGGAAATGGAAATGCTCGCTCTCTCTCGATGTGGCAGTGGTTACACGGGTGTATGCATTTGACAAAACTCGTTGAACTGTGGACTTTAAATTGCCACATTTTTATGGCATGCAAATTATACTTCACTGTTTTCAACAAGGCAAGATGGTAGGGTAGATGATATTGAAGAGATCATGCTCTCGAGGTGTGAGGACCTGACCTCCTTGGCCCCACAATTTTATGGACTCATCCATGGTGTGGGAACCTGTTGCTTAACCCCTCTGAGTCCCAGCTTCTGCATCCCTTAAGCAGAGGAGAAGATGCTAAGACTGTAGTGGGGCGGGTTCATTTGGGCGGCACAGAACAGAATCCTGAAACAGATTTCCCAGAGATGTTTACGACACTTCTGCTTAGACCTGGGGGGCTGAAATCTCATAGCATGGTCCTCCCCGCTGCAAGGAAGCTCCATCCCAGGCAGCGAAGTGTCCTCCTAAAATCTGTTTCCAGGGAGGGGGGCAAGGATGCTGGAGGAGGCGTCCATCAGCCTCTGCCCAAATAGCTCTTCTTCCCGAATGATTTGACGATCCGGAGAGTCCACATACCTGGTCCGTGGAGCTCAGAGCGCGCGGTTACTGATATCGACTCTCGATTAGATATCAGCGATGACTCCTTTTCTGAACGGCCTGTGTTCTACGCCAAGCTGTGACTGTAGAAGCTCATTCGGCACCACCGGCCCCCACTTCTTGGTACCTCCATCCTCCGCCAGCAACCCGAGTTCCTGGCAGGGTCAGGCCATTGCCCAAGTCCAGGCCTCATGTGCCATAATGACCAAAATAATAACAAATAGAATCCTGACAACAGCCATGAACGAGCTCAGACTGTGTTCCAGGAGCTGTGCTTAGTGCTTTGTATTCATTCTCCTACTTAATTCTCTCCCCACCGCCTCGAACTTGAGCGGCGGACGTTCACCACGCTCGGGCCGTCCGACCTGCAAATGTCCAGCGAACCACATCTTGGAGGCGGAGGCGGAGGCTCACTTCCTCTGTGGAAGCTGCGGAGAATCCTTGGCTCCTCCCACCCCTGGCAGCGAGGGCGTGTCACGTGACCCGGGCTTGACCAATCAGATGCTCCTCCTGGGACTCGGGGCTTTGGGTAGGAGCAAAACCCGGGGGATGGTGGGTCCCAGCAGAGGCTGGTGGCCGGACTGGGGGAGAACCGACCCCCCTCGGCCCCATCGCACTGCCAGCCTCTGCAACAGCCAGGCTCCTTCTAGAAAGTGCTTCTGGCCCAATTGTATGTTCACAGCTGTCTAGACTCCTTTGGCTCCTGCTTTTTCCCGAGCCCGGTCTCCAGCCTTCCCATCTCTTCTTGACTTGCCCCGCCGTATCCTTGCGAAGAATTTCTCTCTGCGGAGCCCCCTGCCCCTTCCGCTCAGACCTGGCATGAGCCTGTGCCTGGAGGTACCAGATGTCACCTCCGTCAGCAGGTAGGAGACTGGCCTCTGACTCTGTACCTGAGCCCAGACTCTCTTACATTCCGCGCGGAAATGGTTCCTCCACGTTCAGTCCCCAGCCTCTTTCCCTTTCAGGGCTCCAAACCAGTTTGCTGGGCTGGGAAGAAGGGGGCAGACACTGTTGTTTCAAGTTAAGTAAAACTGAAATAAAACAAAATGCTTGTTCTTCCCTCTGCCAAAAACCAAACGCAACCAAACAAAAACAAAAAACCAACCTCATCCACATTATTAACTTATCAAAAAAGAGACCATCTCTGGTCATCACGTTTAAATGACCCAAATCCTAAATCCATTTGTGCATTTACTAAGAACCACCATGCTACCAAAATAATATTAAATACTCTGCACACATATAAGCCCACTTCTGATACTCAGCTGAAATCTGCAGGGACAGACTCGGGCACTGTTTGAGCTGGCTGGTCATGTCAGGACACGGCCAGTTTTATTCATTCTTAACCATCAGCTTCACCATTAAGTGAATTCCCAATCTACTATAATTTGTTCAAATAAACTTATTTAATTTATTTGACAATCATTTTGTCCTTAGATTTCAAAACTAATAGAAACCCGCACCAACACACCAACAAGGAAAACTTATGCTGATGGAAATTCCCAACAGTGGTGCAAGAATATTTCTCTTCATCTTCACCAGCATCAAGCATTATCTTTCCCCCAGTTTTGCTAATTTAACAATAAAGAGGTATTTCATTGATGTTTTCATTTGCATTTGTTTGACCGATAGAGAGTGTAATCTGTTCGTTATCATAAATGAACTTCTGAACTAAAGGTGATCTTTATGAAAGACACATACCTCAGATATATGGCCCTGCTGGTTCTCCTTTTTTCCAGAATTTTCCATGTGTTTCCTTGTGGTTCCCATTTCCTCCCTCTCCACTCCCCTCTGATGGCCTTTGATCTTAACTAAATCCTATCCTCCCTTACTTTTGTCTCTGCCTTCACAAAACATTCTGGGTAGGTGTCTTACATATTTGCTGTCACAAAGGAAAGAGAGGACCCTTAGAGTTGAGCTGACCTGGGTTCAAATCCTGCCTTTGCTGCCTATTTGTTGTATGACCTCAGCCAAGGTGTCTGAGCCTCAGCTTCCTTGTCTGTAAAGCAGGGTGACCTGAGGTTTAGGATCAAGGTCAAGTTCAACACAGAGCCTGGCACACAGGAGCTCAGTAGCTGCCTCCATTATGATTGTGGTTTCCCCAGTTCCTTGTCCGTCTCATTTTCAAGATCACCTTTCCCATTCCTCTGTCCCAGACCTGTTACTCGTTAGCTGGGTAACTCAGCAAGGCATCCATTGGAACAATTCTTACACTATGCTATTAGAAGTGAAATTTCTTGTATTATTTAATAATAATACATTTTTTTGCTATTTTTAAATAATGGAAAATGTGTGAACTGTGCCTCTCCTTATTGCCAGGTGCTCCATTACTGTAAATTGTAAAATAACATTTTAGTGAGTAATATTCCTTCTTCAGATCATACATCAAGTATATGTCATCTTCATTGTTTAATTGACGCTTTATTCCCCCCATTAAGATACAAGCAGAAATAAATTTCACTTCCCCTCCTGTAGATGCAATTTCATTTCGATCACACGTGTCAGTGGGAGCAATAAAACATCAATTAAGCAATGAAATCGTGACAAATACATGGCATTTGATGCATAATTGCCCCCTCCAATCTCGTTTTCCCCAAGGCCAAGGCTTCCGGGACCATTCAGGTTCTGTTTCGCCCTCTGAAGTCAAGCCCGAGCTTCCACCCCTCTTCCCGCAGGATAGATCTCTTGAGTACACCCCACCCAGAAGGAGCTGGGCTAGGGGATTGGAGCTTATCACAAAGTAGTGGTCTTGTTATTCCAGTGAGGAAACTGAGGCTCGGGGAGGCAAAAGCCTTGGAAGCCCCATCCTGGGTCCCTTCCCGCCACCCCCTGGGATCAGGGCTGGGATGGACGTCAAGCCAGCTCACTTTCCTCCCGACCCTTCATGACTACAGGGCAGGGTAGTTTCCAACACAGAAGGAAGGTAGGGAGGAAAAAGTACTAGGCACAAGGGCTTGTATCTCAGAGAAGGGGGGGGTCCCTGGGAGGTCTGGGGTGGAGACTTGGCTGAGATGGCTCTCTCTCCACTCCAAGCCCCCAGAGGCCAGCTGACATTCTGAAAGCATGTTTGCATGTCCCATAGGTGCTGGGGCAGTTCCTGGGGACGCCTGTGGGGCTGGGTGAGTGGAGAGCGTGACATGGGTGGGGAGGGGGGATCCTCTTGCCTGGGCAAGCAGAGGGAGGGAGGGACAGAGTAACATGAAGTGAGTGCTCACTGAAGAGTGGTCAGTAGCTGAGCAGCCACTGCCCCACCCCCAGAGCCTGCCTAGTGCCTTCCTTGCTCCCTGGCCCCGGGCTGGGCAGGCAGGGCTGGCCAGCTCTGATGATCCCAGGAATGCTTACTGTTTGGGGGCCTCTGCCACCTCCTGGAACGTGCGGTGGCTCCCGTGTTCAGGAAAGGCTGCCCCAGTGGGACCGTGGCGGTGGGCGGAGGGAGGGAAGGGCTGTGAGATGGGTCGTGCCTGAGGTGCCATCGAAGGGGATGTTGAACTTCCACTCCCTGTTTCTGAAGAGTAATTTTCTGCAGAGACATGAAGAATAATAGGAGGAACTTGGCTCATTTTGGCAAATTGCTCCAATTTTCCCGCATTCTCGGCCCCCTGTATCACCTGCCCCCACCTGTCTATTTGGGCCACTTAATGCTCTGGATTCAGACCTAATAGAGGCTGTTTGTTTGGCCCTGGCCCAAAGGCTAGACTTGTTTTCAGGACAGAAGCTGGAAGAAAAACCAATCTGGACATCTAAATCACAGCCAGGACTCATTACATAAATGATATATTTACACAATTGATCCCTTTTCTACTGGGTAATTAATCCGGCATCGGAACTCTTAACGATTTAATTGTCATACGTTCCAACTGAAATGGTTGCCACAAATTTGCAAAGACAAGGCACGGGTTGAGGAGAGGGCCTTCTTTTGTTTGCCAAGCAGGGGCTGCTTCCCCGTTGGATCAGTATTTCTACCAAAACAAGGGAAAGCCAGTGGATAGCCCCCAAAGGGCAAACATGGATGGACAGGGTCTGTCTTGGTGCAGGTCTTGCTGGATTAGGTTGTTTAAGGGAGGGAGGGAGGGGCCCCGGGGCAGAGGAAACTTAAATCCAGAAGCTACAGATTGAGGTCCTGCCTCCACCACTGAATAGGTGCATGCAGGTTCTCCGGCCAGATCCCCAGATCCTGCACACACACATCTGCCCCACACCACCCCCGCAGGGCTTAGGGTTCTTCTTCTTCCCACTACAAGCACCTGTGACTTTCCAGCAGGACTGCTGAGGGGCTACCCCCCCCCCCAAATGATAAGGCTGCCGCAGTAAGTGCCTGGGACTTCGTGTCCCGCCAGGGAGGCCTTACCTGGACCGCTTCTGGGAATGCAGAAGCATGGCAGGTGCAGCACCTTTGCCTCTGACTAGGGCACTGGGAGGCATAATTGACTCATAGGGGCTCCCTCACGAGATCAGAGCAGGCCCACCCACTCCAGAACCTGGCCTGGAGTTGCACCTGACTTGGCTTCCTGGTCTTCCCCGTCCAGCTCTCCATGCACCTCCCCAGTCCCCTAGGACTGCTGCCATAATCAAGCAAATCCTTGCCTCGGGATCTGGATCTGCTCCGCCCCGCCCCCCTCCCCCGCCCTGACCTGGGACAACCGCTCTCTAGCTGAGTGACCCTGGCATGCCTCTTGCCTCTCTATCCCTCTGAGCCATCACCTGTGAAGTAGATGAAACAGTAACACTCATTCCACCTGTTGCCAACAGCTGGTGTTGATGGAATGTGCGCCAGGAGTCTTCCATGAGACACTTCCACATTCTCTCCTCTGATGCTCTCAGAGGCTCTAGGAAGAAGACACTCATATTACCCCTGTTACAAAGATGTTTCATCGAGGCACAGAGCAGTAAGCACTTTGTCCTCATTCAGCCGGCTGATGGTGGTGGGGACAGAACTCAAACCCAGGCACACCAGTTGCAGAGCCGCCCCTCCCTTCGCCCCTCCCTCCTGCACAGCATAGCCCACCCCCCAGTGCTCTCTGGTCCAGCCTGAACTCTGGGAGCAGGGGGCCCTGGGTCACTCCAGCACAAGGGATGCTCATGCGCCCCACACTTGTCGCTTCTTAGTCCCCGGGAAGACAGGGCAGGGAGGCCGTCCCACATCCACACGGCGTCCCCTTCCGGGGAGAGGCAGAAGCACACCTCCTCCAGCCAAATCCTGCCTCAAGAAACTCTTGCCTAGCTCGAAGGACCCAACCTGCCACTCCTGGAGAAGCCACGCTGGCCTGCGCCCCTTGCGGATAAAAACACCTGTGCGACTGGGGCGCCTGGTTAGCTCAGTCAATGGAGCGTGAGACTCTTGATCTGAGGTCATGAGCTCAAGTCCCACGTTGGGTGTGGAGCATACCTTAAGGAAATAAAAAACAGGGACGCCTGGGTGGCTCCGTCCGTTAAGTGCCTGCCTTCGGCTCAGGTCGTGATCCCAGAATCCTGGGATCAAGTCCCGCATGGGGCTCCCTGCTCAGCGAGAGCCTGCCTCTCCTTCTGCCCTCCCCCTGCTCATGCTCCTGTGGGCTTGCTCTCTCTCTCTCTCTCTCTGACAAGTAAATAAATAAATAAAATCTTTAAAAAAAAAAGAAAATAAAAAATAAAGTATTAAAACAAACAAACACCTGTACAACATAAGGGGGTAGTGACCATGTCCTAATGTCACATCCAAGATTTGCTGAAAAACCTTAATGAGGTGTCTGCATCACCCCAGGCCTCTCAGCTGGGTCAGCCAAGGAGCCTTTGCTGGTTGCATCTGCCCAGACTCTCCCCGACCCTCTAAACCTGGGCTGACTATTTGGGTCTGATGTCCTAAGTTCATAGCTTCCTACTCATGGGTATTCTCTACCAGGGACTTGGTATAGCATAGATTTAAGGGCATATCCATGAGGCATTTAGCATCAGGACTGACTCCTACTCTATAAATACATGCTGCCAATATCTTAGGGAACTTTCCGTAGTCATGCACACTTGAGTAAGAATCAGTCAGACTCTTTCTAAATTGACAGGTGAGAGTAAGTTCTCAAGGTAGCCTGAGCAGAAAAGGGAAATTTAGTAAAAGGACACATAGAACCTAAAGATGGAATGTCATCAGGCCTCAGGAAGTGAGTGCAACCAGGGACAAGAAAGTCATCAGGGACAGGACCAGCTCCTCTCTGCTGGCAACCTCTTGCTTCTCTCTCTACAGACCTCCTTCCTCTACTTCGTCATGCATGTGGCTAGAAAAAACATATCCAAACACTTCCAGTCAGTGGGCATTGCCATGTGTTACCAGGATGGCTCCTGGGAATGCAGGGTGGGGAGGCAAAGAGAGGGACAATCGCCAGGCAAGGAGGTGTCAATAACCTGAGGCCCGTTTTATGCTGGGAGTGAGAGTATTAAGACCATGGGCACAAGGGAAGGCAGCAGCGGTCTGTGGGGGAGAAAAATGCTGTGCTTGGGATTCATACCTTGGTCCAGCCCCTTCTAGCTTTGGATCCCTGGGCAGGTTGATCAGCTTTTGCTTCCTCAGGTGTAATCTTGCAGATGGGAGAGGACTGAACGCGATAACATTCATTCAACACGCCCCTAGCCAGCGCGAGCCCTGGAGTAGATGTCCAGGACATTTTGATGAGAGGGTGACGGAGAAAAATGTCACTCTTGCTAAAGGTTTGCCCTGATCACTAGGCTTAATCTCCAGGTTTGGCCATTTGGAAATTAAATCTGTGGTTAAAGTCAAATGATGTTGAAGGCTACACACTAGAACTAGCAAACAAGAGGATCTTTTTTTACCGTTGGCCAGTAAAAAAATCTTATCATTCTCTGGCTTCTTTTTCTCGAAGTCTGAAATCTTGTTTCTCTCCTTTGCTAGTTTGGCTTCCCCACCAGAGTGTGAACAAGTTTGGCTTTCACAACAGAGTGTGAACCCCGGGAGATCAGGGCCCTCCTTTGTCCTGGTCATCCCTGTCACCCCAGAGCAGAGGCTGGCATCTGGCACTCAGAAAGTACTTGAGAAGTAGTAATCTTGCTGGAGGGTGTGCCCCATCGTCTAACTCATGGTGGCAGTGGAAACACCAAACACGGATGT
Organism: Mustela nivalis; assembly: GCF_964662115.1. NCBI lineage: Eukaryota > Metazoa > Chordata > Mammalia > Carnivora > Mustelidae > Mustela > Mustela nivalis. The sequence goes on from NC_139021.1 coordinate 178,744,783, forward strand.
CACAGTGATCTGGTTGACCAGATAGAAACCAGGTGGAAATGGACATGGGAACATCACAAACCACTACAGTGTTAGGACATTTATAAGTTTGGGCAGAACCCAACTGCTTTAAAGTTTGGAAATTCTCATCTATATGCACCAATACAGAAATGTACTATCAGGTCACTTTTGTTGAGCACTGTGTTTGAATCTTCAGGACTCTTGTTAGTCTGGAAAGGGCCAGGCCCAGAATATTGTGGGTAAACCAATGTTCCCTCTGTCTTGGTGTTTTCTTTTATTCTGATTGTGCCTCTCTACCCAACCAATCTAAACCCAGATTCAAACGGGCAGGCTCCATAGCTCAGCGGTTAGAGCACTGGTCTTGTAACCCCAGATTCATCATTATCCCGGTCAGCATTGATCACCATTTGTTTTATGAGTTGGAGGATGGAGTCTCAATTGGCTGAGAACCTCTACTTGAAGCTGAGGGTCTGATCAGACCTGGCTCCTCACCAGAGGCTGGGCTCTGGTCTGTTTAGTCCGGGGCCCAAGCTAAAGAAGAGCCTAAGCAAAGCAGACAGCCAGACCCGAAGTCAAGGGACAGGCAAGTGCACGCATCATTGTAAGATGAGAGCGAGTCCAGTGTCAACCTGGATGTCTTTGGAGTGGGAAGGATGAGCCTCCCATGGATGGGCTATTTTGAGCAGCAATTTAATCTGCTCAAACCAGGTTTTCTTCTATATTCCCTAAATGATGGTACTTCCTTAATTCTAAGGTAGATATGCTTTTATACTTAATATTTCTGAAATTGAGATATGAATGGCAATTAGTGTGTTTATTTATTGGAGCGAATTTATGCTTCTTCTTCTTCTTCTTCTTCTTGTCTAAAAGGCTGTTGTGAAATTGATGGTGTATTTTAAGATTGATAGTGTCTGAGAATTGTGGAAATTTCAGTAATTTATGACCATCCTCCTGGATGCCACACTCTCAGGCACGTTCCGCTCTTCCCTGTCCCTGATTTCTGTGTGTAATTAGTTAGCAGCTCCTGTGGCTCTGCCTTCTTGATGAATCTCAAGTCAAGTCACTCCTTCCATCCCTATGGCCGTCTCCCTGTTCAGAACCTCACAATCTATCTCTTGAACTGTAGCCCGAACCTCCTGCCTGGTCTCCCGGCCACCAGACTCTCCCTGCTCCCACCCAGCCTCACTCTGATGGCAGATTTCTCTTCACGAACTATAGCTTCAGTCCTGCTGTGCCCTTGCTCCAACACCTTCTCTGGCTCCCAACTACTGCAAGAATATCCCAGCTCTCTAGCTGGGCATTAGGAGTCTCGTGATGTGGACACAATCTGCCTTTATATCGAACTCTTGCTCCCACCCGCCACAGATGCCACACCCCATTCTCCATCTGCAAGTGTCTGGGTCTCATCACATGCTGTCCTCTCTCCCTGGAATGCCCTCCACCCCCTCCCATCCATGCTTGTTGAAATCCCTGCTGCCTTTAAGACCGGGCCTCTGTGTCACCTTCCTCTCCCACCCCCTTCAACATGAGACTTTCCAAGACAGCTCCCCCCTGCCCCAGCTTTTCAGATGTCATCTGTTGCTTTCTCTCTATCTCAGTGTTGGCATTCATCCTATCCCAACGTCTCTGCCACATCTCTGCCCTCTGGGAACTTACCGTCTAGGGCAGGAGACCACATCCTGACCAATCCTGTGCCCCTTTAAGGGATCCAGATACACAGTAGTTGCTTAATACTTGTCTGCCAAGTTGAATTCCATTTTTCAGCTTCTAGACACTCCGCATTGCAGAAAAACAACATCAACTTCCAGGAGCCTCAGTACACAAACCACACAAATCACAATAACCCACACACTTCAGGAAGAAACAATGTATCTCATTAATTATCCCAACACTTTCAGAGTTTTAGAAAAGTTGACACCTTTCAGGGAGGAATCCCCAGGGCTGGCGTTAGTTTAGGACCTCCTATTTATAGAGAAAATTGGGATAAACTCGTGTCCGGGAATGACTGCCTTCTGGCTGGCATTTCTGAGAGAACTGGCCTCATCAAAGGTCAGTTGTGGAAGCCAGTGCAGGGATGCTCTCCTTTTTCAATTGTGTCTAATCTGCAGGAGTTTCTCAGGGAAGTGAGAAAAGGACACAGTGCAATCACAGTTGAGCCGGATCTGTCTAGTGCAGCCCCTTACTTTGCGGATGAGGAAACAGGGACGACTGAGCAGTACGGAGATGACTCAGCCTCGCCGCCCACGACTGACACCCAGGGATACCAGGACTGACTCAGATCCAGGCTCCAAGCACCCCCACCCCCGCCATTACAGACTGAGTATTTGTGTCCCCTGCCTGCCCAAGTCCATATGTCAAAGCCCTGACCTCCAAGGTGATGGTCCTCAGAGGCGGGACCTCCAGGAGGTGGCCAGGTCATTAGGGAGGAGCCCTCATGAATAGGATAAATGCCCTTGTAAGAGGCACAAAATGAGAGATTTCTCTCCCTCTGCCATGTGAGGATACAACAGGGACACAGCTGTCTCTAAATCAGGAACAGGGTCTCACTAGAACTCAGCCATGTTGACACCCTGATCTCAAACTTCCAGCCTCTGGAACGTGAGAGACAAATGTTTGCTGACTAAGCTCCCCAACCCCCATCTATGGTATTTTTGTCGTAGCAGCCTGCACAGACTAATACACCTTCCTCTAGCCCTCTGTCCACACCCCCAACATTTGATCAGCTACATTTACTCAGCAGGGACTAGCCAGATACTACGCCAAGCACTGCGCACTCAGGACCTCATCTCAGCCCCACAGCTGTCCAGGAAGTGGGCACTGTCATGGCCGCCATCCGGGTGAGGAAACCAAGGGGACAGGGAAGCAGACACCGTGCTGAAATCCGTGCAGCTCAGAAGGAGGCGGGTTGGGGTGCAAGTAAGATCTGCCTTGCTTTAGATTCTAAACCACTTGTTCCGTGTTGCTCCTCCCTACCCAGCTGGATTCCCACTCCCTGTCAGGCCCATTGTAACTACAACGAGAGGAGAGAAATTTCTTTTGTGACATCCTGGCAAAATTCTGAGCCCTGTGTGAAGACCTTAGCTCAGTCTGGCATGACTCTCAGCAGCTGAGGGCCTGATGCTGACTTCTAATGGAAGGAACCGCGCCCAGTTGTCAGGGAGGATAAAGGCTCAGCAAAGCCGTTGAGGAAGAGGAAGGCAAGTTGTCAACTTTCCTGAGACTTAGTATTTTTGTTTTGTTTTCTGAGAGGGAGTAATAAATACCCTTGACCACAGAGTCATAAGGAAGATGTGGGAGGTTGGGTGAGAAAGTGCTTCTCAGAATGCAGCACATCTACGGCCTGACCAGGGTGATCTGGAGAGTTCTGGGAGTACAGGATCTCTGTGGTACCTCAGCTCTGACCCTACTTGAATCCTTGCTTCCTTGTGGCTGTGGACTGAGTTTTGTCCTCCTCCCCCACCCCAACTTCATGTGTTGTGGTCTTAATCCTCAGGGTGATTGTATTTGGAGATGGGGCTGTGGGGAGGTAATTAGAATGAAGCCTCACAATGGCCATGAGCTTCTGTCTGCCATGTGAGGACACAGCAAGAAGGCGGACTTCTGACAACCTGAAAGAGGGCTTTCACCAGACACCAAATCCACTGGCAGCTTCCTCTAGGGCTTCCCAGCTTTCTGCCCCTCCCTCCTCTGACAAATCCTTCAACTTATTCAAGTGACCTTTCCAGAACTTAAACCTGTCCATACCTCTTGCCTCCTGTTGAAAATCCTTCCATAGCTCCCCATTCCTACCTCGTTGAGAGGCTGCCTTTCATTCATCAAAGCATGCAAGCGGAGAAGGCAATAGAGTTAGGTAGTTGATAAGACAGATGTTACTGACTCATGGAAGTGACATTCTTCACCATCACTGTCTTCTCTTGCTTTGAGTCAAGTTACTAGGCCCAGCCCACACTCACGGGGAGGGGCTCACACGAAGTCATGAGCGCTAGGAGGCAGGGATCCCTGGGCGCTGCTGTGTCCCCCAAAAAGATATGTTGGAGTCCTAACTCCCAGTACTCGTGTAGGTCTTTGTAGGTGTAAGATATAAATGAAGGTAAATTAGAAGACACTGGGTTGGAGTGGCCCTCAAATCCAAGAACTGGGATGTTAGTAAGAAGAACATGTAAAGACACAGGGACACATGGAGACGGGAAATGGCCATGCAAAGACAGAGGCAGAAGTTCGAATGATAAAGCTACAGGCCAAGGAAAGACAAAGACTGCCAGATGCCACCAGGTGCTGAGAAAGAGGCACTCCTCCCCAGAACAGAATCTTCTCTAGAAACTCACAGGGAGCATGGCCCTGCCAACTCCCTGATTTCAGCTTTAAAGCCTCCAGAACTGTGAAGGGATACATTTCGGGAGCCCAGTAGTCTGTGGCTCTGTTATAACAGCTCCAGGAAACAAATACACGGATCATACGAGAAGTTTGCCTACCCCAGCTAACAGAAGTAGCAGATTTCTGAGCCTGTGACTCACCACCACCATGTCATCCAGTGGGTGTGGTGGAGTCTTGTTGATTTTGATGTAGGAAGTCAAGGGCCCACGCAAGGGAAACAGCTTCTCTGGTCGGGTTTCAGCAGGCCCCCTCCAGCCTTCTGTGTGTGCCCTCTGCCCAGCACATGAAGCCCTTTTCCGACCTCTCTGGCCATCTCCTGGCTGTGTTCTCTGTCTGTTTGTCCTTCTCTCTTCTCTACCTGATAACATACGCATTAAGACTCTAGCTGAACACCTCCTCCAGGAAGCCTCCATCGACCACACCATATCACCAGACTAAATTTGTTTGTCGAAGTCCATACTCTCAGAACGTGTGCATTTCTTTGAGTGGTACACTGTCCTCAAAAAAGTTGAATTTTTAGAGGGGGAAGGAGCAGAAGGAGAATGGGAGAAAGACTCTAAAGCAGACTCCACGCCTGGTGCGGAGCCCAACACAGGGCTCAATCTCACCATCCTGGGATCATGACCTGAGCTGAAATCAGAGTCAGATGCTTAACTCACCGAACCACCCAGGTGCCCCGAAAGCTGATCTTTTAAAGCCTAGGACTCTGTGGTGGTCCTATTTCACTCAGAATAAAGACGAAATTCCTACCCAGGCCTCCAGAGGCCCATGTGTTTGGAAATTCTGACATCTCCCATCTCACCTACTATGTTCCCTTGGGTCACAGCACCAAACAGCTCCTTGAACATACCAGGCATCCTTCTGCCTCGAGCCTTTAAGCACTTCCTTCTGTCTGGAACACTCAGTCTAACACCATACCTCCTCAGAGTCTTTGCTTAAACCCCACCTTCTCAGGTAGCCTCATCTGACCTCCTGATTTGATACTACAAAACCCCCCCACCTCAGTGCCCTGCTCCCCTTTAAGTTTTTCCCCATGACAGTTATCACCTCCTAATGCATTATAATTTATTTGATCCCCCTACTAGAATGTAAGCTCCCCAAGGGCAGGGAACTTTGTTTTGTTCACTGAGACATCTCAAGGGCCTAGAACAGAGTCTGGCTCATATTAGTTACTCAACAAACATTGATATTTTATGGTGATATTCTTAGCATCTAGCAAGACTTGCTTTGGAAATCTTGGCAGTATAGGAGAAACCAAAGAAGAGTGGCTGTGTCCACAGTGGGCCCTTAGGCAATGCCAGCAATGGTAGCTTCCCCCTGAGTGGAGGTGTGCAGAACACAGGTGTTCTCAGAGGGTCAGACCCTGGAGTGGGGAGGACCCGAGGGTGGGCTTTGATAGCTTGCAAAACCTTTTCTCCATTAAGTATCTTCTTCTAAGATACAACGGGTGTCCTGCCTGGTTTTCCTAATAGAGTCATTTTGGTGTTTGTTTTCCAGATGGAGAGGCTGGGCCACAGAGAAGTTCAGAGTCTTGTCAAAGGTGACAGCAAATTCTTAGCTGGAGCCCACCAAATATCCAGTTACAAATAGTAGGATACAATAGTGCAAAATGCGCCCCCCCCTAAAATGCATTGTTTACCCTAAGGAGAACATGTGAGAAATTCTTGTTTGGAGAGAAAGCATTTTTTTTTTTAAGATTTTATCTATTTATTTGAGAGAGAGAGAGAGATTGAGCACAAGCAGTGGTAAGGGGAGAGGCAGAAGGTGAGGAAGACCCCCCTCTGAGCCCAGAGCCTGATGTGGGGCACCATCCCAGGACGCTGAGATGGTGACCTGAGCTGAAGGCAGTCGCCCACCTGCCCCGGAGAGAAAGGCTTTTTAAGAAGACAAGGGAACTAGTTAGAGAAAGGGGGTCGGTGTTGGGAGAGCTAACTTGCTCCTTGACAGTAGAATAAGACCTCCTTGGGTCAAGGCAGCAATTCCTGGGGTGTCTCTCCCTTGTAAGACTGCTAGCTTTCTTGGAGAAAGAAATCCTGTAAGAATGGATTTCTGGGAGCACCTGGGAGGCCCAGTTATTAAGTGTCTGCCTTCAGCTTAGGTCATGATCCCAGGGTCCTGGGATCAAACCCCGCATCAGGCTCCCTACTCGGCAGAAAGCCTGCTTCTCCCTGCTTGTCTTCTCGCTCTTGCTGTCTCTCTCTGACAAATAAATAAATAAAATCTTGGAAAAAAAAAAAGAATGGATTTCTGGCCCATTCTGAGCTCATCCTAAAAAAAACTGTACTAAGGATACCATTAACCAGAGAGAGCCCGCTTACATAGGACTGGCTGTATGCTGTCCTTTTAACATCTGTCCTTATAACAATGCCCTGAGGCTCATTTTCCTTTAGGACTCTCTCTGCCTTGCCTGTGTCATACTCTCTGTATCTCAGTTTCCTTATCTGCCAAAGAGGAATAATAATAGCACCCACCTCCCCAGGTTATAGTGCCCGCCATATAGTGGGGACTCAATGACTGTCCGCGGATATTATGCCCGTGTAATTATCACCCTTAACTCTTGGGAAAGGGCTAGACATTCAGCCACTCTAAGAAAATTATACTTGACCCAGGATACAGATGTGAGACGTCTTACAGTCACACTCGTTAGCCAAAGGGAGGGGGTCTTTGACAACATTCCTGGCAGCCCTGGAACAAATGAGAGAACTTTCCAGTAAAGAGGGCCAAAGCACATGCAGACTGGGGCACAGTTTCCCCGAGATCATTACTCCAGACTTTTATCAATCCTGCCTGCAAATCAAGGACCTGCTGGGTGAGAAGAGTGAAGAGCTGAAGTGTGGTCATCAGAGTCAGTGCCCACTGTGTGGGGAGCCTCCATGTCTGGGAACTTGGCAGTCTGAGCTAAAAGCCTGAGCAGACCCTCCCCACTCCATGGGTAAGCAGGTGGGCTCTCCCAGGAAGCTGTATATCCAAGGAGGACCCTGTGGAGGAAAACAGGTGAAGTTCTGAAGAATATGGACATGTAGGGCACCTGGGGGGCTCAGTAGGTTAAGCCTCTGCCTTCGGCTCGGGTCATTATCCCAGGGTCCAGGGATCCAGCCCCGCATTGGGCTCTCTGCTCAGCGGGGAGGCTGCTTCCCCCTCTCTCTCTGTTTGCCTCTCTGCCTACTTGTGATCTCTCTCTCTCTGTGTCAAATAAATAAATAAAATGTTAAAAAAAAATATGGACAGCTCCCCTCCCCTAGGGAACTCACTACTCACTGACTCGTTAATGTGCATATGTATAACTGTTTTGTGTGTCTGGCAGCCACTGGAGGTGGGCAGAGGGGAAGCAGGGGAGAACATCATTCTAAGCTCTCCTTTATCAGCCCTCAAAGTTGGGTGCTAATTAGTAGCATTCCCTAGGCCCCCTCTACCCTTGTCCCACTATGCTGCAGAGGCACTGTTCTCAACAGTCGGTCTACCTAGATCAGCCTGTGAGTATCCCCTCCAGTAGTCCTATTGCTGGGCTTTTTAGATTTTATAAAACTTGTTATCAAAGGACCTCAGGTTCTCAAGTTTTTTGAAAAATGCTATTGGCTATGATCAGCCTATGGGAAGAACCATAATTAACTAGACAAATCCTCTAGCATGGGAACTGTGAATTCATTCACTCATTCACTCGGGCATTCAGACTCGAACACTAGTGCCTACTGAGCACCACTGGCCCTTCCAGGGGCTCACATGGACACCTCAGGGATCAGTTACTGGCAGGAACAGAAAATGGGCCCTAAAACAGGGCAGGGAAGGAGGGTAGGGGCGTGGGAGGCAGGTGAGACACTTCCTATGGTGGCCAGGTAAAGATCAGCAGTGATCTGCAGTCGATTTCACTCTCTGCTTCTTCAGGAATCCAGAGGGGAAAAAATGCTTTTGTTCTCTAGCCTGGCCCGGAAGGGTAAGACAGCGATGGCTTTTAATGCTTTTCATGGGGACAGTGGTTTCTCCCGCCGAGCCTGCAGGTTTGGTTTCGAGGCTGTCCCATAGAGGGCGCTGTTTGCCTGCCGTTGAATGGAGTCCGGGGCGTGAGTAAGCAGAAGCCACACCCCTCGCCGGAGGGCGAGCGAAGGGCTGTGTCCGAGCCAGTGGCTCCACATCCACCAGCTTTAGGGCAGCGGAAAGGAAAGATTTACTCTGTTCAATTGGCTGTTCAAGCCCAGCATCCCTGAAACTCACGGTATGGGCCGAGGGTGCTGAAAAACTCCTCTTTCTGGGCGACACACGCGCACACGGGCGCACCTGCGCGCCCCGGGAAAACTTGGGAAGACGGGAGAGAGTGAGTTCGGGTAGCCGCGCCCCCGCCGCTGTCCCGGACTCTTGTCCAGCCGGCCTGGACCCCTTGCCATCCGGGTCTAGGCCTCCGTTTCGCGGATCAGCCCAAAGCCCACTTCCCCAGCCAGAACTTTTCGGCGACGTCTGCCGGTCGCACCTTTTTCCTGGGAGATGAGCGGCTTTTCTGCTTGTCTCCGTTTAAAGGAGGCGTCCACGCGGCAGAACTTGAGCCGACTTTGCACGCGTCCGCTCCGGATAGGAGAGCTCCCACAATGCGCGCGAACCCACGCAGGGGCCTTTCTCTCGCAGCCTCCGCTGCATGGCGGGCGCGTCGCGGCGGAGCCCCAACCCGCGTAGACCTGCGCGCTTCGAGCTATTTCTGAATTGGGGAGAAAATGACTTCTGGGTGTCCAGCACCGATTGGGTGACCTTGGCCCAGTCTCCTCTCCGGGAGCCCTGTTCCATCTACAAAACCCCAGTGTGAGACCAGCCCTACTTGAGTTTCAGGGCGATGATTGATTTCAAACTCAGATTTTGGACGCTTTGGCGGTTTGCATTCCACTAAAGCTCTGTACAAACTCAAGGGAGTAATAATAATGAGAATAATGATTGTTTATGGAAGCACCATTTACAATGCTTCCAGGTTTCCAAAGCAAAAAAAAAAAAAAAAAAAAAAAAAAGGTTCACTAATGTTTGCTGAAAGAAGCATTAAATGCGCGCATCGACATTTGGGGGGCGGTCTGAAGACCCGAATCAGATCAGAAAATAATACATACCCACTTCCCTACTGGGGAACCGAAGCGGTTACACCTGCCAGGGCACGGGCGGCCTTGACTTAGCGGCGAGATGGCTCTAACCCGCGCGGGGCGGGGGTGGGAGCGGGAGGCAGTGGGGAAGGGAAAGAGCCATGAAAAGATCTTGGGTGTATGGAAGCTCACAATGGGTGGAGAAGAGTGATGGCCACTTTGCCGCTTTTCTCTGACCAGGGAGCTGTCTCTCGGGAAGGGACCCCACAAACAATCCTACTTTATCTGATGCTTAAATCTAGAGTCTTAAATGCCTGCCTTATGGGCTTCTTGTGTAACCTGGGGAGTTGTTTTTTAATGTCGACGGAGTAGAGTGACTTTCGGCCCAGCTGTCCCTCAGAGGCCCAGCAGGGTTCTCTAGGGACTTGGCGGCCCTGGGGGACATGCTGCTGTGCCGCTGCCGCCGCCACCACCGAGGAAGGTCCCGCCGCTGTGCCTTCGGTTCTCGTCGCTCCCTCTTAAAGCTTTAGGCAGCTCCAAACGCTGGCAGGAGAGACTTCCTAAGAGAAGTGCTGTTTTCGGGGCCACCGGCGCGAGAGGAAGAGCGCCCTTGCGAGCGTAGCCGTCGGTGCCGCGACGCTGCTGCAGTAGCAGCCCGAGCAAGTGACACGCGGGCGTTAGCCCGTTTTGCGCGCACACGCGGGTGCGCCGAGACGCACACCCACTCCTGGTCCAGAGGACTCACTCTTCGGTTTCCAAGGGCCAAAGGCCAAGGCCACGCTGATTCCTGAGCCCGCTGACGCAGTGCAAGGACATACACCCCGATTCCCTTCCTATCGGTTAGACGGGAACCCAAAGCCCCCTCTTCGTGGCCGCGCTCTTAGCAGGCTTTGGGGAACATGCTGAGGCTGCCGGACCCCAAAGGGTAGGAAAGTGCTGACTTCGCCGCGGGCCGGAGGTCGCGTCCTGCCTCCTGGGCCGGGGCTCCGTGGCTCTCCAGCAGCGCGGAGGCGGCGGGACCCTGTCGAGCCCCTGGGGGCGGGGGATCGGCAGCTGCGAGCGCGGATAACCCCGAGGTGACCCGGGCGGGCCAGGCCCGCCCCTTCCTCCTCCCGCAGGCCTGGCGGCTGGAAGCGGGTCCCCAAACTGCAGGGGGGAGAGGAAGGCGCGGGCTCCGGGCGCCTCGGCTGTCAGTGCGCTCCCGGCCCTGGGCGCCGCCGGCTCTGCGTCCCTCGCTCGCCTCCTGCGCTCGCCGGAGCGCTCCGAGTGCCTCTTTAGCGGGAGCCAATATCCTTTTGTGCTAATAGGCTTGTCCTCATTTGCTGCCTAATTGGACTATATAAAGCCAATAACAGGCAGGCTCTTATAGCCCGAAGCCAAAGCGCCAAAATCCGAGCGAAGGCGAGGAGGGGGCGGTGGCGGAGGCGGCTGCGGGGCCCGGACTCGGCTGCGCCTTCGCCTGCCTAATCCCATTTGCCATTGTACGCGCCCAATCGCCGTATACTCCCCGCATTTAACTTGGATGACATTTTGATTTCATCATTAGCATCCGGCGCCGGATTGACGCAGCCCCAAGCCCGGGACTGCTCCTGCCGCCTCCTCCCCGGGAGCTGCAGCCGCCGCCGAGCCGCCTCGCTCCCTCTTTGCCGCGGCTGGGCCGCTCCCCGCCCCTCAGCACCCCTCCCACATGCGAGCCCGCCCCGGCCGGGTCCTCACCCCGCCCTCCCGCCGCTGGATTTGCGCCCGGGGCGGCCCCCGACTTTGCGCCCCGTAGTTGAGTTCCGTTTATGGTCTGATTTCCGGCCGCCCGCCTGCTCGCCCGGCCGCCCGCCTGTCCCGATCCCTCCCTCCCCGGGACCCGGAGGAGAGGGGACCATGCCGGAGCCCGGGCCGGACGCCCCTGGCACCGCTAGCGCGCAGCCCCCGCCGCCGCCGCCGCCGCCCCCACCTCCCGCGCCCAAGGAGTCCCCGTTCTCCATCAAGAACCTGCTCAACGGAGACCACCACCGGCCGCCCCCTAAGCCGCAGCCGCCCCCACGGACGCTCTTTGCGCCGGCCTCCGCCGCTGCCGCCGCCGCCGCTGCCGCCGCCGCTGCGGCCAAGGGGGCTCTGGAGGGCGCCGCGGGCTTCGCGCTCTCGCAGGTGGGCGACCTGGCTTTCCCCCGCTTTGAGATCCCGGCGCAGAGGTTTGCCCTGCCCGCGCACTACCTGGAGCGCTCCCCGGCCTGGTGGTACCCCTACACCCTGACCCCCGCCGGCGGCCACCTCTCGAGACCTGAAGGTACCGACCTCTCTTTGAACTTTCCTTGTTCTCCCCCGCGCGCCAGTACCGTCCCCGCCCCGCGCCACCTCCCACCTCAACCCTGAGACCCCCGCGCTCTCCAACCCGCCGTTTGGCCAACTTCCTCCGACCCCTGGCTTGCATCTACTGCCCGCGCGCCCGGTAGCGGCCCGGGAATCCAATCCCACTTGGTGAGAAAAGGAGGCGGAATCGGAGCCCGGGGCGCGGCGCTTCCCGGGAAAAGTGGCCTGGGGTGTGAATGGGGAGGCTTCAGCCGGCTGGGACCGGGGACGGGGCCTGGATGGAGGCAATGACCCGGTGGGCCCAGGCCAGAAGCGAACCTCTCCGTGGGCCCCTGGCGGGAGATCTGAGGGCAAAAAAGGAAGCGGTCGCTCTATCACCGTCCGGGGCTCTCGCCTGCCCCCGGGAGGAAGGGGATCCCAGGGTGCGGGGGCCCTGCCCTGGCCCAGCCGGGAAGGAGGCCCACGGGAACGGAGAGGCCTCGAGGCCTGGGGCCCAGAGGCCGGCGGCGCGGATCGAGCCTTGGGCCCCCGGGCGCTAGGCCTCGCTGAAGGCTGTGTCGGTGTGCGTGTGTGTGTGCGTCCGTCTGTCTGTCTCTCCCCAGCTTCGGAGAAGGCCCTCCTGCGAGACTCCTCCCCCGCTTCGGGAACCGATCGCGACTCCCCCGAGCCGCTGCTCAAAGCCGACCCCGACCACAAGGAGCTGGACTCCAAGAGCCCGGACGAGATCATTCTGGAGGAGAGCGACTCGGAGGAAGGCAAGAAGGAGGGCGAGGCGGCGGCGGGAGCTGCCGGGGCGAGCGTGGGGGCGGCGGCGGCGACGCCGGGCGCGGAGGACTGGAAGAAGGGCGCCGAGAGCCCGGAGAAGAAGCCCGCGTGCCGCAAAAAGAAGACGCGCACCGTCTTCTCGCGCAGCCAGGTCTTCCAGCTCGAGTCCACTTTCGACATGAAGCGCTACCTGAGCAGCTCGGAGCGCGCCGGCCTGGCCGCGTCGCTGCACCTCACCGAGACGCAGGTCAAGATCTGGTTCCAGAACCGCCGCAACAAGTGGAAGCGGCAGCTGGCGGCCGAGCTGGAGGCGGCCAACCTGAGCCACGCCGCGGCGCAGCGCATCGTGCGGGTGCCCATCCTCTACCACGAGAACTCGGCTGCCGAGGGCGCCGCGGCCGCGGCCGCGGGGGCCCCGGTGCCTGTCAGCCAGCCGCTGCTCACCTTCCCGCACCCCGTGTACTACTCGCACCCGGTGGTCTCCTCTGTGCCGCTGCTACGGCCGGTCTGAAGCCTGACAGGGGAGGGGGAGGGAGCGCCCGGCCGCCTTCCCAGATCCCGGAGGAGACTGGGCCGGGCCGAGGGCGCCGAGACGTCCAGCGGCCTTCGGGAACCGGGGCTTCGGCTCGCTGCCCCGGCCTCCCCTCCCCCAATCGGTAGCGTTTTGTAAGTATTTGCAATGCATTTTCGTGCAATTCACCCCTCACGGATTTGAGGCGCTTCCCCTCTTACTTTTGGTTTTGGTACTATTAAGAAAGAGCAGGAAAAAGAAAATTCCCGGGTCATATACTTCATCCGAAAGCTTTTGTAAAAGGTGCAACTCTTCCCCCTAAATTTGCATTGCGCTGTGGCTTTTTGGTTTTATTTTTATAGAAGAGAAATAAGCCGCAGAAACCTAAACCCCTCTAGATTATTCACTTTCTATAGAACTATTTTCAGAAGTCCAGAGAGAGAGAGAGTGAAGGAGATAATTCACACTATCCTACTTTTATTCCTGGATTTCTGGGTGTGGTTCTCCCTCTCCAACCCCAGTTATCCTGCCCAATTTTCAGAATCTGAGAAGCCCCTGGTAGGAACCCCGGCAAAGGCCGCTTTTCCCGCAGAGGTGTGTCACCGTTGACCTCTTCATTCATCCTGCTTTGTGACTGTAGAATTCTCTAAGTGTTTAAAGGGAAAAGACAAGACAGCCCCAAATTAGACTTCTGATTATTGAAACAACTCCACACCTGGCCCGGTGTGAGTGGTCTTATTTATTAGTAGCATTTATTTTGGGGATTTCATTTGTTGGTAAATTATTATTATTACTATTATTGCTTTGTTCCCTGTTTTGAGAGAGTGATTTCAATATTTTTCTTTTTAAAAAAGGACCTGTCTTTTATCCTCTCCCCCCTTTTTTGTTCTGCAGTAAGTGTTGGACTTTTGACCTGTGCAATATTGTACAAAATTTCCTGGGAGCCTGATCTCTTTCTCCTCGGAGAGGAGCAGACGTTTTCACTGTGTATTCCTGGTCATTCGTTTGGGAGGAGAAAATTAAGAAGGGGAAAGGAGGGAGGAAAGAAGCAAGGATAGGTAGCAATGCTCAAAGGTAGCAATGCTCAAAATACTGGAGCGCTTTAAGTGAAGGACAATCAATTTAGGAGAATTTTAACTTATTTGATATATGTACAGATTTCTTGTAAAGTTCACCCTCAACTCCCCAGGGCTCCTGGCTCTGCCACCCAATCTGTTTTCTTTCTGTTGGCTACACCTGTTGTTCTGCGATAGCTTGTCCTTCTCCCCACCCCCCATCTCCCTGTCACTGCCCGGGTTCAGTCCCTTTTTAAGAAAAAATGAAAAAGGCCCACAAAATATTGTTACACTTAATGTTGTCGTGAAACTGAATTAATTAAAAAGAAAAGAAAAGTGATGCGTTTCGTGTTGCCAGAGTGTGTAACTTCGGACGATTTTCCGCAGAGCAGGTGTCTCTGAAACTCTTTTCTGCCTCGCTCCCCCGGCTGCCTCTGCGCTCGCGGAGTCCAGCCTGGACGCACATCCCCGCAGTCCAGGAGGCGGCAGAGACAGAGGCGGCTTTGTTCGCTACCAGGGCTGCTCTCTCCCGTGTCTTTTGCGGCTTGCAAAGCCCTGCGCTCAGGGGAGAATGCGGGGCGGAAGGGGCGAGAACCTAAGCTTAAGTTTGAGAAATTGAGCGAAGCGGCAGCCGCGAGCCGAGAACTGGCTGGTAAATTTCCGATCGCAGCGCCGCAGCCTCGCATTCCGCGCCCAGGCCACGGTTCCGTCAAGAGCCTTGAGCTTCGGGGCAGGACATTCCCGGGCACTGGTTCGCGGGCCTGGATGGTGCTGGGCTCCGTTGCATCTAGAAGGGGCTTGGGGAAGAAGGGTGGGAACTTAGAATTTAGCTGTGGCCAGACGCGGGTCTCTAAATCCTGCTGGGAGAAGCGGGATCCAGAGAAGGCAGACCCAGGGAGACCGACCACCTCCCGGACTGGGAGGCATCCCCAGGGCTTGAAGAACTGTGGCTCTCCGGGCGGCTCGGGTAGGGGGGGCGGTCCCGGCGTGCCAGGGAACACAGACCATCCGACTGTGGCAACCGCCACTGAGCGGAAATGGTCTCCTCCCAGCCAGGCCTTTTTCTGTCCACCGGCGCCCACCACCTCCAGGGCAGCAGCCTCTCTGGTCTGCTGTCCCTGTCTGGCCCATCCCCGGAAGCGCAGAGCTCGAGGTTCCCACCCGCTCGGTGGGCAGCCTGCGGAGGCGCAGTGCGCCGGGAACTGCTTGCAAGCGCGAGTCCGCTGACAGAAGCAGGTGCTTGGACGCTCCTTGCCCACCGCAGGGCTGCCGGCCTTAGAGCATGGAGTCTGTACGCCCAGCTCCTGGCAGGGCAAGTTTGAAGCTGGGGAGCCAGAAGGGGGAGATGAAGAACCTGTAGACGGTGAAGATTCCGAAGAGCACACTGCCGGCGCGTCCGCTGGGGAGCGCCTGCACGCGCTCCCATTCCCTCTTGCAGTGCTTTGCTGGGTTCCTCAAACCCAATGGACACAGCGGAATCTACTATGGCTGAAATGTTGAGTATCCTTTTCTTTTGACGGGCAACCGCCCCCAAATAAACTGGCATGCGTATTTATGGCACAATTTTAGCCTGAACCTCAGTGAAAATAGATCTCCCTTTATTTCCCTGTGGTTTAGAATAAAAACGAGAGCATGTGTCGTAAATGAAAAATAAACAAAAATTCGGGATCAAAATATGTTGTTCCTTGTGTTACCTGCAAACACAGTGATGGCTTTTACTGTTGGCAATACTAACCGTGGGACAGGCCAATAACAGCTCATTAAAAATAATGTTGCAATAGCAAACATGTCCTTAGAGTTTACAGCCAGAACATGATGCTATCAAACGCCAAGAAAATACTTCTTTATTTGTGTTTGGATTCTAGAAAACGGTTCTTGACTGACCAAGTCTTTACAAAGTCAAGAAATAACTGGTTCCCCGTGCACACAGTTTATCCTTTGTCCTGCTCCCGGAGGCCTCCCTTTCCCTCCTATTGGGCAGCCCCGCTGCCCTGTACCGGTAGGTTTCTCTGTGGAGCCACCGTGCCTGCCCTAGGGGAGGAGGGCAGCATCAGACCTCCAGGGACTGGTGGCTGTGTGAGCCTAGAAGCTGACCCAGGTGGGAAACTTCTGCTTCCCTCCTGTCTGGTCAGGGTGGTCGTATTTCTCACGATGCGAGAGAAAGAACTGAGCCTCAGTGTGGGGGCACCAAGCATCACTGCTCACAAGGAAACATCCTAGGCTTTACCGCAGGGCTTTTTGAGGCCTCGGTGTCAGGAGAGCCCAAGAAACCTCTCGGTGCATGTGGGTCTGTCACATCTGGAGAGCTGCTTGGGGTCAGCTTCCCCTACAAAGAACGCTCTTCCCCACTCCCACTTCCCCAGGAATTGCCAGAGGCTGCTGGAACCGTTCAGCAGGAGGGGGCTATCTGAAGGTATGAGGGTACCTCTATGCACGGAGGTTCCACTGTGGGACGTCAGCCCTTGTCCCCTATGCTAGGACAGTGGGCCAACACCCCAGATTTTATACATTCACCCTCCTTGCCCTCCCATCGTAGAACTTAGCTTTCTTTCCACCTACCCTAACTTCAGAGCCTTCCCTATCTGTACCCCCTATTAATCTTCAAGTCAGTGCAAATGACACGTTGTTCTGGCGAAATCCTTCCTGTATCATCCAAATAGACACACCAGCAAACCCCACATAGGACGCACTCACGTGTGACATAAACACTCACACCCCCCCCACACACACTCTTTAGGTAGACCTTTACAGACCCTTATCCAGTGGCCCGCTGTACACCCACCTGCATATTTTAGCATTACAGCTACCGCTAACACGCAAAATCAGGCACACTTTGTTTGAGATAACCCTGGGTAGCTGGTTTGCTCTGATGGCCCCAGACTAAGGCAAGCTGGGCAGAATCCCATGGAAAGCACTGGGCCTGAAAGCAGTCCAGCAGGAAGGCCCATTCCTTCCTTCTCTCTCACCTGCGACAAAGCAACGGAGCCTGCCAGCACTCCGGCCGCAGACTCCCATACTCCTGTGGGCCGGGACCTGCCTCGGAGCCGAGGTCCCCACAATGTGGGTCTCTTGCCAGTCTGAGCGCCCTGGATCGCCTGCGGGCCCTGGGAGAGCGCGCAGTCAGCGCCTGAGCTGTTAGTGTTGGCAACACAGATGTATTTCTTTTATTTGATAGTAAATAGAGCGGGTTTGTGTACATCAAACAGCGGCAAGACAGATATAAACTGCCCCCCCTCCCGGTCGCTGGGCGCTCATTCTGAACCCGGACGTCCTCTTGGCAGGCTCCGGGCACGCCAGGGCCAGAGGCCTCGCGGGGAGAACACCAGGGCGCTCCCGTCTTCCCGCTCTCAGAGCGCGCGCTGGAGGGTAGAGCTGGGAGAAAGAGAAGGCCAGGTCGGTGAAATTTGCTTTCTCTTCCGCAGGCGGGCATGCGCCGGGCCAGCTATGGCCTGGGCGATGGGGGTGGGGGTCCGAGGAACGGGGATCTGAGAAATGGGGCCCAGAGGGCCGAGCAGCCTTTGGCCTTCGGGAGCTTTGGCTAGGCCCCGCGTTGTGGGGCTTCCCGGGCTGGGGCCATGCTCCCAGTGTGCGCGCGGGACACTTCAGCTTCCCTCGAGGGGCCCTGTGGGGTGCAGACTTGACTGCTGCCTCCAAGATTCCATTTTGCCCCACCTCTCGCGGTTGTCCGCGCCCCGCGACCCAGTGGCCTCTCCAGGAGCCTTTCCCTTTTAGCGACCAAGCTGAGGGGACTCGTCCTGTCTGGGCGTGGACACGTGGCCCCGCGGAGAAAATCCGCCAGACTCCTCCTCCAGGCTTCCCGCCCACTCTCTGCCCACCACCTCGCCCTGTCTGCCGGCTCTCTCGGGCTTCTGGGTGCCCACGGTCCCAGCGTCCCGCTGTAGGTTCTAGAAGTGTGCACGCCCTTGTGTGCGCGTGCGCCCGCCCGCGCCCAATCGAGGCGCGCTGCGCGCATGTTGACCCTTTGACCTATAAACAATGGGAGGGGTTTGGGGGGGGGAGGTGTCAAGAGACAGGAAAAGGCGGCCAAGGTAACTAGGCCGGCTGTACTTTGGAGCCCTGACTGCTCCGACAGGATCTTGAGTTGAGATTTGGGGGCACTTGACTCCGCGCGTGGCCCCCTCCTGTGGGGTACCCTAAAGACTTCTCGGGTGGAGAGCAGGTCTCAGACTGTGACGCAGACGTAGCCATCTCTGGGGTCCGTTTAATCGTCTGGGATTACTTCCCACCCTTCTGCCTCTAGGGTCCCCTAGACCTTCATTCAAGCCTCAGGCAGTTTCAGAGACCTGGGGCAGGGGGTGGCAGGAAGCTGCGTGTCTCCTTGGAGAGTTCCCGGGCAGTGCGCACTGGCTGTACCCGCCCAGAGCCCCTTATCGGCTGCTGCTCCAGGCTACGAGTCTGCGGGGTGAAACTGCCCCATATCTGGGTCGCCGGGGTCCCAAAGGGATTGCTTCTGGTTGCGGTGGAAGGAGAGGAAAAAGAGCTGGGGGGTAGAAGTCTAGAGCGAGCGAACAAGCTCTGAGGAGAGCGCGTTGGCACCCATCGCTTCGTCCAGAGAAGCCAGGTGGAGTCACCTGGTGTGCCTCACCGGAGCGCTAATGTCTTAAAGAAATAGAAAGAATCCCCTTCTTTCCTGAGCTCCTTCGCCGCCCTCGCCCCCTTGGTGATGGAGTGCACGCATCAGATTTTCATCAAAGTTCTATTAAGTGAAACATAGGTTGCAGGGCACCCTTTGATTGAAACAGTTTAAATTTTAATTGTGTTTTTAATTTGACATATAGTTGCAGAAAGGAATGACACTGCGTCGCCAAGGGGCGGTCGATTTTCTTAATTTCTCCCAGAGGAATTGATGAGTCTATCAGGCCACTAGATTGGAAACCCATTAAAGCTCTCTGGTTAGGCTGTTAATTGGAACTTGATGGATGTGGGGGGGGGGGCGGTGTCGGGACTCGGCTATGCTGATCCAATCTTCATGACTTTCTGTTTTCCAATAAATTACACAATTCATTTTCCAGCCGCAGATTACATAAATTGTACACCTCTGGGGCTCTCTTTTTCAAATAGGGAGCCCTTTTCCCCAAAAGCCTATTGCGAGATGTCATTTGCACCAAAGAACGAACAGCAGAGGTCCTTGAATGAAAATCGAAACATAATCAACGTTTATACTTAGAAAATTTATTGAGATCATTTTCTCTGGTATTTCCTTATTTTAAAGTTTGGACGCACCATATATCATAATCCACTCCCGTAAAGGTGGGGGGGCAGACTGTGTTTAATATTTATCGAAGCTTGATTCCAAGATCAAACTTGTTTATGACTTCATCTGTCATTTCAGAGGGAGCCTCCTTCCATTACCCGGCTCAGCCAGCCTATTTCCCAACCGCTGCAGAGCAGAGAGGATCAATTTTTATTAGGCTCCTCGGCAAGTTTGCTCTGGGCCGCTTTAATATTGAGCAGCGGCATAATCTCGAGATCTAAACTTTAAGCGTCCTTTCAGCCTCGGAGTTTATCATTCCTTAGAACACGGTTGTGTCTAATTCCTAGGGAGGGGGCGATCCGCAAAATGAGGAGGGGCCATACCCCAGAGTTTGGGCGGTTGATCCAAACGCTGTAGGGAGGGGCGGAGCTACCCTTTGAGTAGGAGGGTGGGGCCAGAGGTGGTACAGAGTTGAAAGATTGCCGCACTTGAGGACAGAGAGACGGGGTGTCTGTGGGGGGGGTGGTTCCTAGAGCTGACGGTTCCTGGGAGTGTGTTTTATAGCTGTGCTGGACCCAGGAGAGGACGTCTGGGTTCTTGCACCCTGGGTGAAGTCTCGGGGACCCCCGGATGCCTCAAAGGGTTGGCGGGAAGATCGAGTCTTGGCCTTCCGGCCCCTGCTGCGTGACTGCTACCCGTGCCCTAGGGGCCGCAGCCTCCGCCGGTGACCAGCTGAGAATTGCAAGGGAGACCCCAGAGGAGAGTCCTTCAGGTTGCAGAGCCAGGAGTCTGCCTGGTTTCTGCCACGGCCTCCCTGCCTCCGTCAGGCGCCCATCATCACTTCCCTGGCTCAGGGCAGAGTGTGAGTGAGTGTGCGTGTGTGCGCGCACTAGTCGGAGCTCAGCGAACGTCTGCTGACTCAATGCGTGCGAAGGCGGAAGCGTTTATGCAAGTGCGTGCGGGTGGCTTAATGTGTGCGCGTCTGAAGATGTGCGGGGTGGGAAGGTGGCGTAGGCTCCGCAGGACTCACAGCGCGCCTCTGCGCAGACCAGACGGTCAATGCGAGGGGAGGTAGCGAACAAACGGAGTGCGAGGGAAGCCAGATGGCTCCTTTTGACTTCCCAACTAGCCTGGGGTGAGGGATGGGGCGAGGTTGTGGGGTCGCGGGACTGCGTGGTTTCCTAGTTTTGAGTCCCCAAATCAGTCCTCAAACCTCGGCACACCCCACCACGCTACACTCTCCTCCCCACTCTCGCTGCTCCTGGCTTTGGACCTGCTTCTCGGAGGTCCATCCCCAGAGGCCTGGCCGCCGCCTCACATGCTCCCCGCTCGGGCAGAGGCCAACTCCTTGGATCCCTGACCGCACCCATACATCTGCCTCAGCGGTCTCCAGATAGCAGAGGTCCTCACAGTCTCCTCCGCAGCTGTTCCCCAAGCTCCATGCCAAAGCCTGCTCCACCCCTCGCCCCTCCCAAGGGCCTGGAATTGGCAGTGGAGTAACCTTGAGCTTCAATCTTCCCTACTCTCCTCGGGCTGGTCAATTTCCCCCACTGGACCTCAGTGTCCCCGCCTGTACAACGGGGATGAAGATCTGCACCACAGGTTTGCTATGAGGATTAAAGTGAAGAGTGATAGGACGCTCCCGGCGTGTTCCAGGTTGCTGGGGCCAAGTATTTACTAATTAGAAGGGTCCAACCAATGCTCCTCTCCCCCGCAACTCCCGTTTTCTTCCCCAGAGGGTGGCGGCCTCCACTCTCTGGATTGGCCCATTTCCCTTGGGGTAGCATTGGCCGGAGCCGAGGCCGCAGGCGGGTGAGGGAGTCGGCTGTGTCTTTCCAGGAACCTCCCCTCTAACCCCCAACCGTGCTGGAGCGCGCGCGACAGGCTGCGACGTGGCCCCCGAGCCTGCGCCGCGGCCGCGCAGAGAGGACGCACAAATTGTATTTCAGCGCCGGGTCCTTCCGGGTTAATGAGCTGACACCATGATTAAAGCTGACCATTTGTAATGTGTCTCGACCCCGCCGCCGAGCCCTGAAGAGGTTAATGCGGTGACGGAGGCCGGCACCTGCCCCTCGCCGGCCTCCCGGGCCGTGGCGCACAGCCCCTAGCCTCCACCCCCTCGCCTGCCCCTGCTCGGCTGCGCCGCCGACTCCTAATCAATTAGCCCATTAACGAGCCCTTCGAGGAGTTAAGTAGCGAGAGGTTCTGCCACGGGTAGGGCTGCAGTCGGTAACTCACCGCGGCTAATGATATTATAAGCGCGTTACTCAATAACCCCGCGCGGCGCCGGCAAGGAGGGAACTGCGCCGTCATGGTGCAGGGTCTGGACATTTGTGGGGACTGATTCCAGAGTCTTCTATCACCTTGGTTGCTTTTGGGGGGATATCCTAGGAGCGCGGGCTCCCAAGAGCTCTTGGTCCGGCAATCCCAAGGCCGCAGCCCCTGGGCGGGGTTAGGGGGACAGAACAGGGGGAGTGCGGTCTTGCCTGAGCGCCTTTGGGCCTTACCTCACCTTCGTTTCCTCCATGCTTGTATAGACAACTGTGCCCCGGGACCGTTTTGCCCGCACCAGGCTGCTTCTAGACCCAGTAACAGCCGATCCGGGAATTACAGGGGCGAGAGCCAGGGCTTAGAGGAGGCCTCTGGGAGGGAACGAGCCACGGTTTATTGAACACTTATCGGCGCCTCCGAGATGGCCACTTTGACCTAACCTAACTTCTTCCAGGTAGGCATTGCTTCCTCTAATTTTAGGAAGGGAGGAAACCAATGCTCAGAAAGTTTTAGTAGCATACCCAAAGCTACCCAGATGAGATTTGAATCAACTTTGCCTAATTCTAAAACCATAACCTGTTCTCGCCTTCTTCCCACATCAAAGCGCCTCTATTTCTGCAGCAATTCCGAAACCGCGGTCTTTGCCAAAACTGGAAAATCACTTGTGAAGCCGAGTGTGGGCTGTGGGCTAGCCAGCAAAAGTTTACAGAGTACCTACTATGGACTCCTAGTGCTTCTGGGCTTTCCACGCCTTTTCCACTCCTACCTAAGGCTATCCTCAAAACAGGGGAAAGGAGGAGGTGCTACTGAGAAGTTCATGTGAGGTACCCTGTGAGGGTAGTGAGGCTCTAACTGGAACTGGACTTGTCCTAGTTCACGCAGTCTGTAAGTGGTGGTGCTGGGACTTGAACCAGGATCTCTAGCAACAAGATCCCACCCCAAAGATCGTGCAGGCCTGTGGGGCCTGTGATGGGGTGAGATCTGTAGGGTGGGGTGGCCAGCTGTTGTCTACTCCCGGGCCTCCCAGTTAAGCTCCCAGGAAGGGCATCAGGACCGAAGCGCATGCTCTTAAACCCCTTCCCTCCCTTGCCGAATGCAGCGGTCTACCCGGCGCCAGCTCGGCATGCCGGCCGCCGGTTCCCGGGACCTCGAGTTCCTCCGACGGAGGCACTGGACCACTCCAGCTCGGAGCCCCGCGCTGGCCCCTGCCCCTCAAGGGGGCCGGAGTCGGAGCGGTGGGAGTCACCACAGAGGCTAGGAACCTGGGCTGGAATCTACAGGCTGCTTTCGGCCCGGCTGTCCCTGGTTGGACACAGCTGATGCCGGCCGGCTTCTCGGCGCGCTCCGGGGCGCACAGTGGCTGCTTGCCCGGCCTGGGCTTTTTGAAAATTTCCGGGGCCGCTCGGCGGCGCTGCGATTGGCCGCGTCCCGGTAACCTCTATGCAAATGAGGCCGCGCCACCTCCGCGCCGGCGGAGACCCGCCGAGCTGGCGGGCAAGGAAGGGACATTCGCGGCGGGGCTGGGCGGGCGCACCCAGAGCCGGGCAGGCAGGGATCCCGCGCAGCCATCCGGTGCCCGCGTGTCCCCAGCGCAAAGGGGACGCCTCACCAGCTTCGCCGCCCCCTCCCCCTGGCTCCCCTCCCCGCCCCTCCCCCCGCCTGCCTGCCTGCACCACCTTCCACCCAGATCGTCTCTAAAGGGAGTTCTTGGTTTCCTCCGATTTCTTATGAACCCAGGATGGGCAGCAAGGAAGATGCAGGCAAGGGGTGTCCGGCGGCCGGCGGCGTCTCCAGCTTCACCATTCAGTCCATCCTGGGCGGGGGCCCCTCGGAGGTGCCACGAGAGCCCGCGGGCTGGCCGGCCAGGAAGCGCAGCCTGTCCGTGTCCTCGGAGGAGGAGGAGCCGGACGACGGCTGGAAGGCACCTGCCTGCTTCTGCCCAGACCCGCACGGCCCCAAGGAGCCGGGCCCCAAGCATCACCCCCCCATCCCCTTTCCTTGCCTGGGTAAGGATCGCACGCCGCCGGGCCGGCCGCGAGCAAGCTCTACGGGAGGGAAGCTGTGCCGGGGTGCAGGGCCCCTCTGGCCAGAACCCCGGCCGCCCGGGGTCCAGGGAGGAGGGGAGAGGACACGCGCGCGATGCTGTCTCCTCCTCCCGGAGGGAGCTCGGGAGGTGACGGGAACGGTCTTGGATGAGGCTGGGTTGGAAGGAGCGTATACCACAGCGGGCCGGTACGGGGCGGGCCGCACACACGGCTCTGCCCTCAATATCCCCTTTGTACATCGGTCGGATACTTTCCGAACAAGAGGTCTAGAAGTCGGGTCCCAGCGGTCCGTCTGTCTCTACCGCAATCTCTTCCAGCTTCTTTTTTCTCCTCGCTTCCTCTCCCCGCCCCCCCTCGGCCTGATTACCACTCCAAGATGATTGACAATGGTGCCTTTCAGAGATGGTTCCTCTTCACAACACTGACGAAGGGGAGCCCCGCGTTAGTCCTTAGCGTGATTTCCGAACAAACGGCCTGTGAAATGATGCCTCCCGATAAAGCTCGGGGAACTCTTCCAGCTCAGTTATTACAAGGCAAAATCACCTTTTAAAATGATGCTAGTGCCCCCTCCCCCCCGTCCAGACTTGCTCCCCGTTGCCACATGTCCTTTCTCCGAAGCTGGGGGGGGGGGGGCGCACAGAGAGCCCATACTCTCGAAATAGCTGGGTCCCGCTGCCTTTTCAAAGCTAGGGTGCGGGGCTTCGGGTTCCAGCGAGAGGGAGAAGAGGAAGGCGTTGGGACCAAGGCTGCAGCCTCCTGCCATCCCCCTGGCCTCGGCCAGGACTTGGGGGTCTCGGAGGCTCCCCGACTCCATGCCTCCCTGTCTGTTCTCCCTCCCCAGGTACCCCCAAGGGCAGCGGAGGCGCGGGGCCGGCGAGCTCGGAGCGCTCACCTTTCCTCTCCCCGTCACACCCGGACTTTAAGGAAGAAAAAGAGCGGCTGCTGCCCGCGGGCTCGCCGTCGCCGGGGCCCGAGCGGCCGCGGGACGGCGGCGCCGAGCGGCAGGCGGGCGCCAAGAAGAAGACGCGCACGGTCTTCTCGCGCAGCCAGGTGTACCAGCTCGAGTCCACCTTCGACATGAAGCGCTACCTGAGCAGCTCGGAGCGCGCCTGCCTCGCCTCCAGCCTGCAGCTCACCGAGACCCAGGTCAAGACTTGGTTCCAGAACCGCCGCAACAAGTGGAAGCGGCAGCTCTCGGCCGAGCTGGAGGCGGCCAACATGGCGCACGCGTCGGCGCAGACTCTGGTGGGAATGCCGCTGGTGTTCCGGGACAGCTCGCTGCTGCGCGTGCCGGTGCCGCGCTCGCTCGCCTTCCCCGCGCCGCTCTACTACCCCGGCAGCAACCTCTCGGCCTTACCTCTCTACAACCTCTACAACAAGCTCGACTACTGAGCGGCCGCCGGCCCGCGCCGCGCTCTCCCGGCCGCCTCCAGCGGCGCCCCCTCCCCCTCCCTCCCCGGGGCTCCGGCGCGGGCCGGTGCGTTGCCGGGAATATTAAGAAATACACCATGTGTATTCATTATCTCTTATTTATGGCCTCTGCCCTACTTTTTGTTTTGATTGTTTCGGGTTATTTATCGGCATTTCTCAAGCCAGATCGCCTGCTTTCTAGCCAAAACAAACCAATACGCTTTGAAAACCATTTTGGAGGGGATGTTCTCGGGTGGCGGTGGGAAAGGGAGTTCCGGCCAGATCTACACTGATTGGTAGGGGAAAAAAAATCAGAAAAACATCAACAGAACCAGGTACACTCCTCTCCCCATACATACACCTGTATGTACGTACATGCACACACAGCCGGCCAAGCCAGCGGGGGCTTCGGACAATGATCTCAACGCCTCTTTTCGTTTTCCTCGTCCCGAGGATGGGCAGGAGGAGACCTCAGATCTGTAAATATTTTTAAAGAGGGGAAAAAAAAATAAAACATTTTAAGCATCGTTGCTAATTTTGGTGAGATTAATTGCCCAGCGAGCTAATGCGCGGCTTTATCCGATTTTCGGTGGAGGCGCGCGGCAGTAGAGGTCCTGCTCGCCCCACGTGGCGGTTGGGCCTGCGGTCAGTGGTTAAAGGCGGGGACCTCCGCACCGCCGAGGCCGCACTCGGGCTAGAGCTGCGCCCGCTTCCACTCCCTGGTGCCCATAGACCTGCAGCAGGCTGAGGCGCACCTGGGCCGGAATCCAGCTCCGGAGCCCGGGCGGAGAGGGACAAAGGCGGGGAGCCTCACTGCTGAAGCGCTGCCTTCCCGGAACGAGCATCTTCCCCGCATTGGGAGCGCCGTGGGCTTAGCCGCAACAGCGCGCCGGGCGACCTGGCCCAGCCTGGGCTGCGCGCCTCCTTCCAAGGGCGAAGGTCAGGTGGAAAGGCCGTGCCTGTACCAAGTGCAGAGCCCGCTTTGCTCGTCCCTCAATCCGGCGCGACAGGCTTGCAGCCGCGCACTTCCCGAGCGGGTGGCACAGTTGTGCGTGCGGTGCCGCGCGGGAACTGGACGCAGAGAGGCGGCTCTTCGGCTGAGGAGGGATCTTGAGGCTGGAGACAAGGCAAAGCAGGCGTGGGCCGCGAAGAAAGCGGGGACTGCAAATGCGCTTCCGTGCACATTATTGTTGTTGTTGTGTATTTTGCATTGTGCGTGGCTGAATGGCGGGGTCAAGGGCAAGCACGTGGCCAGTCGCGCTGAAAGGAACCTCGGCAGGGGGCCTGCGTGCCCACAGGCTTCCGCGCCCTAACACCTGCCCCTAGGAGGGCGCGGCACCCAGAGAACAGCAGCACGAGTGTCATGCAAATCACAGAGTTTTGCAATGTTTGATCGCGGCCGCATGTTCCGAGTAAAACGTCGGAAAAGGTGGCTGGAACTTAGAGGAAGACGACGGTCCCGTGTCACGTGGGGAGAACCCCCCTGGTCATGCCGCGTCCGGTCCCAAGGTCCCCTTAGCCGGTGCAAGGGTGCTGGGAGTGCGCAGTGAGGAGGTCGGACCTTACGCTCTAGAAGGAAAACATTTGCGTGATGGACTTGTCTCTGAGCCGAGAGGCATCGAAATTATCAGCATTTTATGGAAATGTAGAGGCTATCTGTAAACCGTCTGTGTGACCCGCAGTGTTCTGTCTGAACTGCTTGGCCTCCTGTCCATTTTGAGATCGTTGTTTTCTCACATAAGATTTCATGAAAATTACAATCTCTTTCAGGATGACGTTAGAGGGATGTTATCCAAGAACACATCTGCAGATGCTAAGTTAGTTCTAGTCCACTTATTTCCTTACAGCAAGTTCAATTCAGTAAATGTATACTGAGCCCTAGAAGTTGCTGAGAACTAGGCTAAGTATTGTATAGACAAAGAGAGAAAACAAAAGTGATACTGGATCTGTTTTCTTCTGACTTATTTGGTACATGTATTTTATTCCAAAGAATTTTTTCTTTCCAGATGACCCACTTTAAATTATTCTTGCCCTTTAAAGTTGTTATTTGAATATTCCATTCAGGAACAACCAGTTTTCTCAAGGAACCACTTGTATAAGAATATTCCATCCATCTCATTATTGTCTGCATTTCAATAGATTATGTTTTTGTCAAGAGATGATGGTTTTAACAGTATTGGGTCACTATATCCTCCTTACGCTTACTTCTCTTATAGGAAGTGGTTTTCTCCAGCCACTCAAGGCTCTTAATGGCAGAGTGATTTCGCCCTTAAGATTTCAGGGATGACCCTTTTCTGGTTTATCATATAGTGGATATTTCAACCCTTTTACTAATTCAGAAATTAGCAGCCCAAGGTGATCCAACAGTGTAATTAGTTTCTAGGAATTCCCTGCTCCTACAGGTAACTGAGTGTACACACACACACGACTTTGCATTTGGATTTAAAATGTTCAAGATTCCATTGTGGCCAGATCTCCTATCTCAAGGCTATCAATTCATTTGAATGATCAGCAAAATCATCAGCCTCCTTTTTAGGCTGTAAACTGGATTTTAAAGATTGACGTTTCTTAAAACTCGAATAGAGTCCGGCTGCAACTGTTTGCCCAGAGGGTCCTGAATCATACACACACTGTATAATGAAATACTGTTAGATTTTATTAGCAGATAATTCATGTTCAGAATCTTGAAACTCTAATAGAATTAAATAAACAACTGGGAGAGGGAACCAAATAGAATTATTTGGATAAAATTATTTAGCCAAAGTTAGAATGGCAAGGCACTGCATTTTAAAATTCTTAACTTCATCATTAACTTGTTGAAAGAGAAAGTGTAGAGAACCGAGTATGAGGATTGGCATTGAGGGAGGGCAAGGATCTGTTCTTTTAGCGGTGATATCAACACAGTGGGCAGAAGGGTGATTACTGTGTGCATGCTCATTGTGTCAAGAATCCTAAAGAGAAGTGCACCTGAGGGGGTAAAGACCAACAACACTTCCCTTTATTAACATACCTTTAAAGTTAAACCCTTTAATTCCAACAATTTCTTCCCACTTCATACAAAATCACATAATAAGATTCGGACTCCCCTCCCCCGCAAGAGGCAGTGAAAAAGAGGTTACAGTGTGGATTAAACTGAAAATTGTCAATGAGTTTTTTTTATATTCAAGAGCCACAGCATTCTAGTTATTAATTAAGAATTACTTTTCTTTCATGGAGATCAAGTAAGTTCCAGAAGCAACTTCTTGATTCTCCTATTTCTGGAGGAGTCCAGAAACAGATAATGGGAAAAAACAGCCTGCAGTTCTAGGGAGTTTTGGAGGGTTGGGAAGTAAATGGGGAGAAGATTCTAGCTGTCATTTTAGGACCCTGCTTAAACATACAGAAGTTTTGAGCTTGAACACACTGCAGAGTAATTGTTTTCCAGTCTCTCCACGCTTCTAGACAGGGAGCTCCCTTGAGAGCAAGGGCTGTCCGATTAATGCATCTTCCCAGAGGCTCCCACCAGGCCTGGTATTCAGTAGGTGCTCCATAAATGTCTGAAGAAAGACGGAACGGAGGGAGAAAGCATAGTATAAATAAGGATGGCTTTTTATGATATCAATAGATCTTAAGACAATGGAAGATGTGAGATCTTGGTTCAGGGGTGGAAACACCAGGAAAATGAGAATAAATCAGAGCAAAGTAATGCAATTGATTAGAGCAAGTATTTCCACTCCAATTTTTGGTTAACTTAATGGGCGTGTGCATGTCCAGTGAAAGGGAGAAATGAGGCATTGACCAAAACGGGGTTCTTGAGTCTGAGAGACTGAGGTGGGAAGTGAGCCACGGGTCTAACGGGAAAGAACATCTTTCCCGCCTACTATTCAGATAAGCAGCCGGGCGTCGCCTCCAGGGAAACTACATTTCCCAGCGTGCCGCAAAAGGGCGGGAGAGAGCGTGAGCTCATCCTGGGCGCGGGGCACTTTGGGAATTGTAGTTTCCACTCGGCCCTCACGAGGACCGGAGCCTTAGGCGTGTGCTAAAGGAAGTCCACGTGATCGGAAAAGCCGCGGTTTGCCTTTGAGCCGGAACAAGATGGCTGCGTTGACCGGCGCCGGGCCTCCGAGCGGACCAATTGGTTGCCTCGAGCGAGACGTTGGCGTTTGAAATTAGCCAATGGCAGTCACACGCTGGAGCTTCCTCTCCGCCTCTTCTCGCCCAGCCCACGAGTACTCGGAGGAAAGCGAGGAGGTGGTGGCGGCGGCCAGCAGCGGCTAAGTTGCTTCGAGGGGAATCCAAGGTAGCAGGGACGACGCGACGGGACGCTGGGGTGGATTCTTGGGGGACATCCCAGGTCCGGAGCCGGCAGAGCCATCCACGGGAACCCGTTTGGCTTCCATCCCTCTTGCTTTATTTTAGGAGCGTCCAGGGCGGTAGGCCCGGCGGAGGGGCCGGGGTGCGGGAGCCCGGGGAGGGTTAGGGGTGCCCCGGCGCGGGCGGGGCAAGTTGGGGCGCCTGGAAGGGGCGGCGGTGGGTGTGGGGGGGAGGTGAGTCCTGATTGCGGCGGGCGCGCTGATGATGCGCAGGCGCAGACTCGTTCTCTAGGTCCCTACCCCCCGCTAGGCAGCCCCCCCCGCGCCCGTAAGGAACCCCCAGTCCGTGAAGCCCCCCTGAATGCTCGATCTGCCGTCGGCCCAGCACCCCATCCTGGACCCTTGGGGACTGACTGGTCGCTTGTTCCGTAGATGACCGGTTCTAACGAGTTCAAACTGAACCAGCCACCCGAGGACGGCATTTCCTCGGTGAAGTTCAGCCCCAACACTTCCCAGTTCCTCCTGGTCTCGTCCTGGGACACGTCGGTGCGCCTCTACGACGTGCCGGCCAACTCCATGCGGCTCAAGTACCAGCACACCGGCGCCGTCCTGGACTGTGCCTTCTACGTAGGTGTCCTCAGTTCGCGCACCTGCCCGCTTTGTTTCAGGATGTCCTGTGTTGGGAGCGTCCTTACACTGGTGTGGGGCAGAAGCTTCTGTCGGTGGTGGTTTGGATAGCACTGCAGATTTTCCCGAACACGGATCTTGAGACAAATACAGTTTTTTGGGGGGAGGGGCTGGGGTTATGCAGATGTCTAGATGTCAAAAAGAGTAACCTTGCAAACTCTGTGGATATATGACATTTGTATTTGAAATTTGCAACAGGACGGTAAAATTTGGTTGCCCTTATCAAAAGGAAGGTGTTTTTTGTTTTTGTTTTTGTTTTTGTTTTTAAAGCTAGGACATAGGAATACTTACGTGCTCTCAGCCAGTGTGGTGAATAATCCTTCCTTAATTTGCTGATGTTAATTTTGGTGACCAGTTATTTGCTGTATTTTGTGTGTGCGTGTGTGTGTGTGTGAGCCCAGTGTACATCAACCTGAGCATAAAGTGAACAGTTGGCTGTAGAAACAGGATTTTGAAATTCTTTACAAAGGTCTGTAACTTTTGAATGACTTGAAACTTTTTTTTTTGTTAGGATCCAACACATGCTTGGAGTGGAGGATTAGACCATCAGTTGAAAATGCATGATTTGAACACTGATCAAGGTAATATGCCACATTTTTACCAGTTTATTGTTTTCTCAGCTAGGGTACTGAAGTGTAAATGTTTATTTAAGAAGAGTGGTTTTGCTTAATTTCCGAGTGTTTACAAGTAAAAGTGGCTTAAGTTTAGGACTTTTTGTTTAAATGATAACCGTTAAATTACTGAACACAAAATACTATCCATGTACTTTTTCAGTAAATTCATTTCCATGTAGATCACCACTCTAGGTGTTTACATGAAGTTACCCTTAAGTGTTCGACCCTTACCTGTCCTCAGAAGTGGACTGGATGCCATAGTAATCTACTGCTCATTAAAATTTTGCAGGACAGTGCTGATGTCTGAGTGTTCTTTTTTCAGAAGCTTATTTAGTTCAGACTGAAGGATGATAGGTTTTTAAAAATTTGATGTTATAAAATAGCCAGTCCTGGCCAGCTGCTGTACTTCTGCTTGTGTGATGATTTAGCGTAGAATATGCTTCAGTTGCATTTATTGAATGAATAAGAAGATGACACATTTTTTTTTTCCACTTAATTTCTTCGAGGCCCGGATAGGAAATGTCTTAACCAATTTTTTATGTTGACTTTGGAGCAGAGCAGAAATGGAATGGAACTCAAATGAATAGAACCTCTTGGAGCATTAAAAAGAATGCATATATTAGGTATAGATGTGCTTGAAGCAGTTGGCAAGGCACGAAGATAGGACTAGCTGAGGATGAGCTGGACAGTTGGAGGATGAAAAGAAGATGAACACAATATTTTGTCAAAAAATAACTCAGGAGAGGTTATTTCAGGAAAGTCACTTTGTCATGTAATTTAGAACTGCATAACTACTTGGTTTTGTTAGCTTATTTCGTATAGTAAGTTAGCTTGTGGGTTTGGGTCCTATTTGTTGGAAAATTTAGGAGGAAAAAAACCACAGAAATACAAAGATTTTTGACATGGAGACCATAGTTAAGGGAATTAGCTGTTTACTCTCAGGAGGTCATTGTTGAACTATATGAGGTCCTCTTTTTTCTTGTTTAAGTGATATAGCAGGAACACAAGGAGGGGGACTGGGAGAGGGAGAGGCAGGCATTGAGCAGTCAGCCCCATGTGGGTCTCTATCCCAGGGCCCTGGGATCATGATCTGAGCTGAAGGTAGTCATGTAATGACTGAGCCACCCAGGCACCCCTTAAATGATATATTTTTTAAATAGGTAGTTTTCCCGTTTGAGGATCAGGACCACATACTGTTCTTTGTCATACCCTTAGCACATGACATAGATTTGGCACATACTAGACATTTAGGAAATGTTCGTTGAATGAATGGGTGAGATAGTGTGAAGAGTTGAAATTGAAAGGAAAGAGATTGCCTTTTGGAAATCTGACCCACGGTGAAAACCAGGAGAACTTGTCATAAGACTCTTCTGCCTTCCTTATCCCCCAGCTCTCAGATATCCTGTTAGACCACATAAACAAGTTTCTTATAAACATTAGCTTTAATGCAGTAAATTTTATCCAGATCCAGAAGACCAGAGTTCTCTACTCATTGTTTCATTCAGCAGGTATTTTGAGTACCTACTACGTATCAGAACCTGCAGTAGATAAAGTCAGAACTATAGAGTTGAATAAGGCTTCTGATTTTAAGGAGTCTAGAATCATTGTAAGGAAAAAACCCAGATATGCCACAAATTTAATATAATGTGAAATTCAGGTCAGCCTTTGGTAGGGACCATGTTAGTGAATCAAACTATGTGTTATAAGGTGAACAGAAAGGGATGGGTGACAGTTTGTAGTCATGGAGAAATTTTTTTGTATGCAGGCATTTTCATTGAGTTGGTGGAAGCAGATTCATTACAGTTTAATGAGTGTTTTCTTCTATTGTTCACTTGAGGAATCTTTGTTTAGTGGAGATAATGAAGCCGGGTAATTTTTTTTTTCCTTTTCCCTCTTGTAGAAAATCTCGTCGGAACCCATGATGCCCCTATCAGATGTGTTGAATATTGCCCAGAAGTGAATGTGATGGTGACAGGGAGTTGGGATCAGACAGTTAAACTGTGGGATCCCAGAACTCCTTGTAATGCGGGGACCTTCTCTCAGCCCGAAAAGGTAGGCTCTTGACATTCATAATAGGAATTTTAATCTTTGGGGTGATTTGATTTGATACATGGTTGGTGAGTATGGTGTTGAATTTGAAGGTTAATTAAGAGTTGATGAGGGGTGCCCCGCTGGCTCAGTTGGTAGAGAACATGACTCTTGATCTTGGAATTAGGAGTTTGAGCCCCACATGGATGAGGCCTAGAGATTAGTTTTAAGAAGTTGGTTTTTTTTTTTGAAGAGAGGGATTGGATTTTGGTATTTGGGTGAACTTCTTTTTCTGTTTGTTATCATCTCTGTACTGGATAGTAGTAGCTTTTAAATAAACCCACTGCTCTGTATGGTTACTGTATTGTTAATGCTTTAAATCCCAGGACCGAGAAGCAACTCCGTGCCTTTTGAGAGAAGTCATTTAGCAAAGACTTTTGGATTGCCTTAAACTGGGTTTGACGTGCCCAGACCAGGAAGTGGGACAGAGCATCACTCATTTTCACTTACCACCTGAGGTTTCATTGGAGTGGACTGTTAAGAGGGTGGAGTGGGTTATCGCTTGAAGTTAGTGAGAAAGGTATTCTATATTCCCTGGGTTTTGTCATTTATTAATTTATTTTTAATGTTGGCAGATGTTGTTTGAAGGCTCTCCTGAAGAAAGCTTTTTAAAACCCAAACTTTGTGTTGTTCTAACCTTTTGATCTGTACAATGAAAGTGTAATTGAGCTTTGTTGCTGTATCCTCATCAGACTTTATCAGGTGGTAGTTAATTTTAAAGATTGATTGTTTTAGCAGTTTAAAGGTATCCTTCACTCCAGTCTATTTCCTTAGTGTAAATATACTATTCAGTTCCTGTTAGCCATCATTATATACTGTAGTGCATCCAAAGAGCCATTATTTCTGTCACATCACAGTCGAATCTACTCCTGGCAAGACCTTTGTTCAGAATAAAATAATTGCATTGTTTCTAGTTTTGATTTATGGTTTTATGTAACATGTTAAGAGCTGTGATAAATTGCTGACAGAATATCGTATAATGGACAGCCACACTGAATCAAGCTGCTTATTGGTTCAGCAAGGTTCATTATGTCACTTTTTTTAATACTTTCTTTGATAAATGTATACACCTAGTCACTGGCATGACAGTGGTTTCACATGATTTACGATCAGTGGGGATAGAAAGCCCTGTTAGAAGCTTGTGTGTCACCTGTATAGTGAAGATTTAAGATAAAATTCCCAGTCTGATTGTACTGTTATAAATCGATCTCTTTCTGGATTCTGTTTTTAAAGTTTGCCATCTCACTGTCGTAGGTTAATTTCTGTTTTTCTGCAAACACTGTGTTTTCCTGAATAAAGTGCAGTAGACCTTGCCTTTCTCTTATTTATATCTGCTTATGGTGACCTACTGTTGTGAATCTTCTTAATTCCTCGTATTTCCCTTAGTCAAATTAGTTGTTGAATTTTAAGGTTAGAAATCTGAGACTCTTGGATTGTTGTATTGTTAAACCTAACTTGGTATTTTGGGGTGGTGGTATAGAGTTAACACATTAGTAATTACTAACCTTGCGGTTCAGTGACTGAATGTTAAAGAGATATCTTAGCAGGCCATGGGCTCTCTTCATTTTTTAATAGTGATTCTTCAGGTTTTAAAATATTAAATCAGATTAAATTAGAGTTAGTTCTTAGTTGAAAGTAGCAACCAGAGTACAATTTTATGCCTGAAGTCTAGATTTAAAAAAAAAAAAACATTATTTAACATGATCAGGAAAACATATTTTCCTGAATTTTCATGAATTCGCTATTTGCATTTGACATAATTTGAAAGCAAACCACTTGAAATACTTGCAGGAAATTCTGTGATTTATTGTAAAGGAATTTTATGGAAATTTAAAAAATACTGTAAAAAGGGCATTATATGGGGAAAATAAATGCATTTAAAGGAGAAAATGCTTTTTAAATTTTCACTAAAGATGAACTTTGTCTTGAGTGTTTAGTAGGATGTCAGGGAACAAGAATGTGCTTTGTCACATGCCAGACCACTGTTCTTGTCTTTTAATTTTGAGTACATGTGCCACCAACAGCAACTAAGCAGCTAATTAATGATGGCTCCTTCATTCTTCTTGGAAAGGCCTATTTATTCACTGTGACAGCTAGAAAATCAAGATTTTTAGAGTTACAACGGGAGATTTTTTTAAAAGGGCAGTCATAGAAAAATAATTTGGAAAATTATTATTTTGTGAAAAGCTAGAAGCCTGTTGAGAGGTATCTTGAATTGTTATTTGGCTTTATTATCTCCTCTTTGAGTAGTTTTTATACTTTCATGTTGTTAACTAAATGAAGCAAGAAGGCTAGAAAACTAGCTTAATAATTGAATTTGTTTTAGTAACCAAGAGAATTAAGTCTTCAAAAGTGTTTTTGCAGAATTAATTAGAATGTATATTATATGATCCATGGCTAAGTAGTAAGAATATTTCAGGTTGGTAGTTTTGTGCACATTACTTGGTTTATGTAACTGTAGCATTTAAAATTTAATAGCTGTGTTTGCGAATCTGATTAGCTAACTTTTTTACGGTTTCACAATTAGTAGACTTCTTTGGGGGACAGAATGGCCTGTTCAGGCAGGTGGATGGATTTTAGTAAGATTTGGTCTTTCTTGAAAGGTGTACACCCTCTCAGTGTCTGGAGACCGGCTGATTGTGGGCACTGCAGGCCGCAGAGTGCTGGTGTGGGACTTACGGAACATGGGCTACGTGCAGCAGCGCCGGGAGTCCAGCCTCAAGTACCAGACTCGCTGCATCCGGGCATTTCCCAACAAGCAGGTACTGACCTGTCCCCAACCCCCCTACCCCCCCTCCTGTTTGCGAATTTGAAAATAAGAGGATCTCATCTCATTGGTCACTGCCTTTTAAAGCTTTGCTTTTTCAAAAATGTTTGGGGACTGATTTAGAATTTACTGTAAGTTACATTTCCAACAGCCCTGTGTTACAGAGCAGTTTCAGAAACACCCAGTTTCAGAGAAGATCTCGATGTTCAGAGGGGTTAAGTAATCTACCAGTGGTTTGACTGGAGGCCTTCCGATTCCCTCGGTCCGGTATGCTTGACAGGTGGACGGTAATCAGGGAGCAGTTCGCACGTATTTCAATTTACCAAACCAGTGAACTTAGATTTAAATCTGGAAATACAGGATTATGGAATTTGCTGTTCTCTCTCTCTTTTTTTTTTTTTTTTTGCCTCTTTGTAACTCTGATACTAAGAGAGTTCTTTAGCTGGTCTGACAGCAGAACTTGGATTTTTTTTTTTTTTTTTTTTTAAGAGAAGATAATAATCCTTATGTAATGACTACCTCTTCAAACACAGGGTGGGTTCCCCTCCTCGTCATCACTACTGAACAAGACTGCCCTGTTTATTAGTGAGCCCCTCTCCCCTGAAATCCTTAGAAGTTTGAAGGAGAGTTGGTGGTGGGATCAGCTGCAGTAAGAATTTTATGAGAGGAGACGTCCTTAAAAACAGCAGATACCTTTGAAATCTTACACTCTTCTTAAGTGGTTGACAAGCTGGATGCAGTTATGTCAGTTACTCTCTTGGCCCTTTATCTCAAAGGGCTGGTACCTCAAATGGTGATCACAGTTCTTTTTCTCAGGAAATTGTGAATTTCCGTTGAAGATAAGACATTGCAATTATGTGACTTAAAGATTTGACTATGTGATTATAAGATATCCTTGCATTTATAAATCTTATTTTTATTTTATTTATTTATTTATTTTAAAGATTTTAAATCTTATTTTTATGTCTTAAGTCTGAAACTTTGTTAGAACATGTTTCTAGTTGGTGATGGAAGCTTAAGATTTCACTGATATGTTTTTTTCTCCCTAAGTAGTTTTTGGGGAATAATTCTTCTTCATACCTTCAGAATTTAAAAAATAAATGAAATCTAGGGTTCATATTTATCGTATCTCTTAGTTTCTTTGACATGTCATTTCAAGGGAAGGTGAGAAAGGTTTTAAACAGTAAACCACTTTGAACATCGTTGAAAATCTGTGTTTGTGTGTGAACTCAGCTTGCTGTAGTTACATGCAAGAGGCAGAATGACTGAGGTGGAAGACTGGTGTTCTAGTTGATTTGGATCGTGGATAATCCCCCCCACCCCTCAAAGGACACACAGTTTTGTTTTGTTTTGTTTTTGAGATTTTATTTATTTACTTGACACAGAGATACAGCAGGAGAGGGAACACAAGCAGGGGGGTGGAAGAGGGAGAAGCAGGCTTCCTGCTGAGCAGGGAGCCTGATGTGGGGCTCGATCCTAGGACCCTGGGATCATGACCTGAGCTGAAGGCAGATGCTTAACAACTGAGCCACCCAGCCACGCCCCAGGACACATAGTTCTTAAGAGTTGTTAGAGGTGAAGAGGCACAGAGCACAGCAGATTATATCCAAGTGATGGAACAAGTTTGAGCCCCGTCTGGACAAGACAACAAACAAATGATACTGAAGCACTTGAAAATTCTTGTCTAGATGTGACAGAATTACTAGATGTGATAGCCTTATTTTTCTTTTTTTATAGAACAGGTATAAATGTTAAACTCTTGGCCCGGTCATAGCTATGTCAGTGCAGTTTAAAACCTGTACCTGGTTAAAACCTGGCTGTACTTAGCTTTCATTTCTGAAATAATCCTTTTTAATGTGGATTGAAGTTGGGAATTAGTGCCTTGTTTTGGGGAGCTGGAGTCACCAGGTTTGTCCTTCTCTGGTTCCTTCTTGGCAGGGCTATGTATTAAGCTCCATAGAAGGCCGAGTGGCAGTTGAGTATTTGGACCCAAGCCCTGAGGTGCAGAAGAAGAAGTACGCCTTCAAGTGTCACAGACTGAAGGAGAACAACATCGAGCAGATCTACCCGGTCAATGCCATTTCCTTTCACAACATCCACAACACATTTGCTACAGGTACACAGTGTGGCATGTGTGCCTACGTCCCATCATTGCGATAATGATTTTGCTTTATTTTATATCTGTTAAATTAATTGTAGAGAGAGAAGGTGGTGAGGGGTAGAGGGAAGGGAGTGGGGCGGGAGAGAATCCTAAGCAGACTCCACACTGAGCGCAGAGCCCACCCATGGGGCTTAGTCTCCCAACCCTGAGATCATGATCTGAGCCAAAATCCGGAGTCAGATGCCCAACTGACTGAGCCACCCAGCAACCCGACAGTTTTGCTGTAATTGAACACTAGACAGTTCAACTTAGAGTTTTGAAAAAAAAATTAGGCTTGCTTTTTCTGATACATAGGGAGTAAAAATTTTACATGATCTTCTGGGGAAAATGTAACTTCTCTGACCTTAGAAATTAACCATGAAGGGTAATAGTTTTTTTCTGTACGTGGGTTTTTTTTTTTTAAAGGATTTTATTTATTTGTTTGATAGTGATCACAAGTAGGCAGAGAGGCAGGCAGAGGGGGAAGCAGGCTCCCTGCTGAGCAGAGAGCCCGACTCAGGGCTCAGTTCCAGGACCCTGAGATCATGACCTGAGCCGAAGGCAAAGGCTTAACCCACTGAGCCACCCAGGCACCCCTGTACCTGGTTTTAAGAACCATTTTACCTCTTTTGAAATGACTTGCAGGTGGCTCTGATGGATTTGTAAACATTTGGGACCCATTTAACAAGAAGCGGCTGTGCCAGTTCCACCGGTACCCCACCAGCATTGCGTCTCTGGCCTTCAGTAACGACGGGACCACGCTCGCAATAGCATCGTCGTATATGTATGAAATGGATGACACAGAGCATCCCGAAGATGGTATCTTCATTCGCCAAGTGACAGATGCAGAAACAAAACCCAAGTGAGTATGCTTCACCTGTATTTGAGCCTTTTCTCGCATTCAACCCAGGATTTATTAATTTTTCTAAATTCATGAATAGCATTGTTGATGCCTGCTCGATATTACAGCTGACTGTAGGGTTGGAGTTGATTTTATCTTGTTCTCCCAAGCTTTCAATATCCGTAGGTTGATAGACGTCTGATGGATAAAATTGTGCCTAGTTGTTTGGTAGAGAAGAATGTCAAACCCTCATTCTTCTTGAATAGGCACTATTATTTGAGTCTCTGGAGTTATTACCAGCTCATTGCTTCAAAATTAAGTTGAGGAATTCAAGAATAATTTATTTTAGCAAATTCTATTTAAGATATTTAAGAATTTGAACTGCCAAAAATCTTTCCTCTCCACAGAGGTTGTTTCTTTAATATTTACACAAAGCGAATGACCTTCAGGTCTTACTGAAAACCCAGAGTAATATGGCCTTGCCTGGAATAGCAAATTTCCGTAGTTTTGAAATTTTCATAGCTGTCTTTGGCTTTTGGTTGTAACTGTTGACAGGGACGGACGATTTACATTTTTTTGGTACCAACAGGGCAAAGCTCTTTACTTAATTACCTGCACTAGGCCTGAGGGAAAACTGATACTTAGGCTCTTGTTAAACCGTAAAATACCTTACCCCCCGGGGGTCTTTGTCCCTGTTCTCTGTCCCTCTCTACCCAGGCCTCAGTAAATACGGAATTACTGAACGTTTTCAGGATTCTTCTACTTGTCTGAGTTAAAATGGTTTAACACCCTTGCTAAATTGGTTGAGTCCCTAAAAGGGGGCAGAGTAGTAAATATTCAATTACATGCATACTTTTACAGGTTTGATTTTAGCAAAGACTTAGCATGTGAAAGCCTGTTGGATAAAGGGCTGTGTTTGCTTATAATCTCTCACTTTTGTGTTTCTTGTCCTGGCCGGCCATTTTGATCTCATGCTGTTCTTTTTTCTTTTGAACTTGTAGGTCACCATGTACTTGACAAGATTTCATTTACTTAAGTGCCATGTTGATGATAATAAAACAATTCGTACTCCCCAATGGTGGATTTATTACTATTAACAAAGAAACCAGGGAAATATATTAATTTTAATATTATAAGAACCTGAAAATAATGGAAAAGAGGTTTTTATTGATTTTTTTTTTTTTTTAAATGAGCACTCTTAAGTGCATGAGATGGTTGATGGTTTGTTGCATTAAAGGTATTCTGGGCAAGCGAAATTGGAGGGCAGTGACCGCACTTTTGAGAATCAGTTTTGACCTTGGTAATTTTTGTTTCCACTGTGGAAATACATGTTTGTAAATAAATATAGGTAATAAAAATCCTTTTGCATTCTTTCTGGACCTTAAATGGTGGAGGAACAGGCTCTTGAGCCATTTGTTTCTTTTGCTGGTTGTAGTTGCTAATTCGAAAGCTGCTTCAGACCACCTCATGAGGAGGTTAATCTACAATTAAACAGTATTTCCTCTTGGCCGCCCATTATGTTCCGAAGCAGATGGGTCATCGTTTCCTGGGCTGTTCCACAAAGCAAGGTTAAGGTTAGACTCCTGGGAATCAGCTAGTTTTCAATCTTATTAGGGTGCAGAAGGAAAACTAATAAGAAAACCTCCTAACTTCATTTTGTGACTGTAAACAATTATTTATTAGCAAACAATTGATCCCAGAAGGGCAAATTGTTTGAGTCAGTAATGAGCTGAGAAAAGACAGAGCATATCTGTATTTGGAAAAATAATTGTAACGTAATTGCAGTACATTTAGACAGGCATCTATTTGGACCTGTTTCTATCTCTAAATGAATTTTTGGAAACATTAACGAGGTTTACATATTTCTCTGACATTTATATAGTTCTCATGTCCATTGCAGTTGCCCAGCCGCTGGTGATTAAGGTTAAAAAGAAAAAATTATAGTGAGAATGAGATTCACTTTAATGTAATGCCCTGAAGCAGAACACCGAACTTAGCTTGGTCTGTTCTAGCTAGTTCCAAATAGTATTTCTGTGATCAGACTTTGGTGTTTTATTTATACTATTTGCAAATGTATGTTTTTGAATGGGCTTTGGACCCTTACTGAAATTTACACATTACGTGTTTTTTTTTTTTTTTTTTTTTAATTCTTTTGATACAGAGAAAGTCTTGCTTTTATTTTGTAAGCATTTCAGTGAAAACTTAGTGTTAAGTGTGAACCCATCTTTTGAAATGTATTTTCTTCATTGCAGGTCCACCTAATCATCTCGTGAAAGTGGTTTCTCTATGGCAAGCTTTGTTTTGCTTCCTACAAATACATACTCATCCCCTAAGGGATGCGTTGTAGTCATTGTGGACACCTTATTTAGTATGTGGATTTCTCTGTTCTCTGTCTTAAAAAAACTTGTCTGTGTGCCCTTCCATGCTGACTTTGTGTAGGATGAGGAGTCTTTGTGTCCTTGGGTGATAGTCTGAAGAATTTTTTTTACCCCCAGAAAGCCCAGTTGCTGTTTCAGAGCAGCTTGAGCTCTTTTTGTAAAATAATCTAACCCTGTTATTGCCGTGCTGTCTAATAAATCAGAGATTCAGAACCCTTAAATGTTGGATGTTTTTAAATGTTGGTAATTAATGTAATTTACTTCATAAAAAGGCTTCTGTAAAGCAAAACTCGTTTCATCAAGGGCCTGGTAGGGATGACATTTTACCTTTAAGTCCACACGGCCTCGTTTAATTACGTCTGTTTTTGTGTACGTTGGGGATTCAGTCCTGGCTAAAGTGATCTGTTGGAGTTCTGCCATTTCCCTCATGCCCTCATGCTGGATCAGCAGGGGCCTTGAGCCAACTGTTCAGCTTCGCAGGGTGGGCACAGACAGGGTGGCAGCTGACGGGCAGGGCACCCTTCGGCCTGTCTCTCCTGCGCTGGTGTAGTAGGGGTCCTGCGGCTTCCCCGTCCGTGGGCCGGTGCAGTCATCATACGCGCCTGCACAGAGCCGGGTGACGGACCTGTCTGTACTTCTCCATCAAACGCTAAATCAAAATGAAGCCCTTGGGATGGTAAATAATGTAACAGCCAGAGACTAACTGATGGCATTGGTGCTGGAGTGTGATTATGTGCTTTTCAGACTCCTAACCACTTGGTTGAGGACAAAGCATAAATTTAAAACATTGTTGAACTGAAAGGGAATTACTATGGTGGTGTAAAAGGTGACTAAAATTAAAGCAATGTTGGGGACCTGTTTTGAGGTCGTGGTGTGGGAGGGCTGATTCTGCACTTCTATCTGCATGTCCTCGTTCTCTTGAAACTGGATGTGTCTCAACCTGAAGGTGTCTCCTGGCCTCCCTTGTGGACCTGTTAACCTGCTTGCTCTCCTTCACGATTTGCGTGTTTAGGATTACAGCCACCTTTCCCCCCAGACGACCCAGGGGTAAAAACCTTAGTGTTCTCCTTGATTTCCTTTGTCCATATCCTGTTCAGTGTTTTTAAGTGTCTTTTCTGATGATTTTTCTTTCTACTGCCCATCTCCCACTGCTACTCACCCGTCTGGGATGTGCAGCAGCCTTGGGGCTCTGCCCCGAGTTCTGCATCTGCTGGAACAGTGACTTTCAGACTTTTAGCTGTGATCCAAGTAGGAAATACACTTGGACTGAAGTCCAGATCACACAGAGGTCAATTCAGTATGTGTAATAGAGATAAATTTCATGAAGTATTCCTTGTTCTTTGTACCTATGATGTATCTGTTTGGTTTTTTCTTTTTTCTTTTCTTTTTTTTTTTTTTTTTTAAAGAAATGCTGGTTTTGGTTCCCTGAACTGATTTTATAACACGTGCCTTGCCACCTCTAATTTGAGAAGGCTGCTCTATGCCACGTAAGACTTTAAAAACAGTTGCTCTGTTTCTCATGCTGTGCTTGGCATTGTCTGGGGCACCCCACTGCTCATAGATATCCCTGAATCACTTTTACAAGAAGGTCTGTGCCCAGAGCCTGCAGATAACCCTGGAAGCCACTGCTGACTGTCCAGGTGCTCTTGGAAGA
The DNA here is from genome assembly GCF_964662115.1 of Mustela nivalis. Classification (NCBI taxonomy): domain Eukaryota; kingdom Metazoa; phylum Chordata; class Mammalia; order Carnivora; family Mustelidae; genus Mustela; species Mustela nivalis. The sequence goes on from NC_139021.1 coordinate 178,787,245, forward strand.
ATGGGGCGGGGCTGACCACGAGGGACTCTGACAAGTAGATGGATATGTGGGGGTAGCAATACCTGGTTTGAGTTCTGTGTAGAAACTTCAGGGTACATCTGCAACTCCTCTGTTCTGGGGAAAATCCAGGCCCGATTGGACCAGGGCCAGACTTTGAAATTTGCCTTTGGCATTCAAGCCCTTTATTGTTTTGGTTCTGTTCTCTGTCGAAGAGGTCTGTCCTGAGTTTGGCTGTGCATGAATCTCTTCGGTGAAAAAGGATGGCAAGGTCAAAGAAGATCTCTTCTCCAGGGGGAGGAGGCTCCGTGCCCCTTGTCCCACGAGGAGCTTGAAGAATTCCACCGGTAGAGACAAGCCTGTGAATTTGGTTAAACCTGGTTTGCTCAAAGGCCTTTGCCCCGAGCCTCTCCTCGTTGTCCGCATTCGCTTGTTCCCAGACCCTCCTCACCCCTCAGCCCGAACACTGCGCTGCTTACCATTTCCCGGAGAAAACAGGGTTCTGGACTCGGAGTGCTGTTTGCTTTACTGTTGCTCAGATCGTGCCGGCTACCGGATTTCACAGACCGCTCGGCCTTTTCCTTTTCCTAAATTGCTTTTTCAGTTTTAATTAGAACCTGCAAGGTCCTGTTCAGGATTCCCTTGGCCACAGAGCCTTCCGACCTTACTGCAGCTCACGAGAGTATAGCCTTCCTCAAAGCTTGCGTGGAGCACCTCCTGTTTATATCGGCTTTAACATATACTGCCTGGTATTTTAACATTTTTGTGTGTGCAGACCTTGCTCCCTTGTCCCATTCCATCAAAAGCAGGGACCACATCTTTTTGTACACTCTGGCGCGTGAGCATTGGTCCGCTTTGATATTGCTGGATGATAGAGGTGATCTCTTTTTCAAAAGCAATTTTCAGTATAATTTTTGTTTTGTTTTTTAAGATTGATTTATTTTAGAGAGAGCGCAAACAGCAGGAGGGGCAGAGGGAGACTCTCCAGCAGACTCCCTGCTGCGCGCAGAGCCCGGATGGCAATGGCGGGGGTTCAGTCTCCCCCCCCCCCCCCCCCCGAGATCACGACCCGAGACGAAATCAAGAGCCAGATGCTCAGCCAGCTGAGTCACCAGGCGCCCATCAATACAGTGTTGAAATAGTGTCCAGTGTGGACACGTGACCTTCGGCTATGTTAATTCAATAAGCATTTAGTAACTGTTACAGAATTCATATAACCTGTTCATTGTAGAAATGTTGAGATAACAACATGCAAAAAATGAGTTGTTGTATCACACAATCCTACAGTAGGAGATAACATTTCGGTTATCCAAAATCCATCCTTCAGAATTTTCTGTGGGTAACCAGTTTTGTTAACCACATCAAAAGACGAAAAGCCTTGGGGAACATACTTGGAGATTTATGGATGGTGTGCTGTGTGGTACATGCCAGATGTCCTCGTGGCGTTTACTCTGAGGAGGTAGCCTAGGTGTACTTTGAAGTAATGGGTGGCTGGTCGTCTCCCAGAGCGTTTGAAGCATGAATGCAAGAGATTTTACAGCAGTGGCTGAGAGGAGCCTGATGCTGGAGAATTCGTGACAGGTGGATTTCAAGTTTGGACCCCGCCCCCCCATTGTCATTCATACTGGGCAGGTGCTCCAAATGACCTGTGACAGTTTGAAAGTGAGCTGCTTCTCGCATGGCCTCGTTCTTTCGGCCGTTCAGAGTGAGAGGCTGCAGGTGCCTGTTTACCTACAGCTAAGATGCTCCTGAGCAAGACCGGGGGGCTGTGTTATGTGCAGTTTTATAACATTTGGGTCACCGGGAAGAACCTTGGCTTATACACTTAATGTATTACGAAGAGTCTCTCATTTGTTTCTTGCCTTTTTTCTCTTTTTTCCTTTTTTTAAAGATTTTATTCATTTGACAGATCCCAAGTAGGCAGAGCAGCAGGGAGAGGGAGAGAAGCAGGCTCCCCACTGGGTAGAGAGCTCGATGTTGGGCTCCATCTCAGGACCCTGGGATCAAGACCTGAGGCAAAGGCAGATGCTTAACCGACAGAGCCACCCAGGCACCCCTCTTGCCTTATTTTTAATTGCCACCTCACTTAAGGTTTTGAACAAATATTTAATGCCTGTTCTATGTATGCCAGGCTCTGTGCTAGGTGCTGAGGCTCCAGTGGTAAGTAAGGGTAAATTAAAGTCCCTGTTCTCCCTGGTGGGTTTCTGCCAGTCTGGGGCGGGGATTGTGACTGGTAGTGACGAGCAGAGCATGCAGACGTTACAACTGACAAATGCTGAGATGCCGGACTGGGACCGAGTCCTGCTCTGAAGCACTTGGATGACCTTTGGTCCCCACATCGCTACCCTCTCAGGGAAGGGGGCGTTTCTAGTTTCGTGATTGCTCTTAAATCTAAGGTCACTTCACTGGTTAATGATGCAGAAACTATGACAACCTGGGCACCAGGAAAAGCAGGTCAGACAGAAGGCCCCTGTTAAGAATTTTCTAGTTAGTACTTTAAAAAGGAAAGAGTGTGCCAAGATAGTGTAGAGTCTTAGAGCAGAGTCTTAGAGCCTATCACCTGTGTGGCCTGTTAGCCCTCCAGAATTGGTCTGCTAGTTTACTGGGTCAGGCAGCATGACAAGATGGCTTGAGTCTTGAATCTAGCCTTTGAACCTGACTTAGAATCCTAACTTTCTGCTTCATTCATTGCATTAAGTTAATTTCTGAGCCAACTTCAGCATCTGTAAAATGGAGAAAATACCTAATTTATGGAGTTAGAAATGAGTGTGTAGCATGTTTCTGAGGGTGTATCTGATAAAGTCAATAAATAGCAAATCCTTGCTCCCTTAGATAAAAAAAAATAATCTGTTGCTCTCGTTTATTAGCTAGCTTTTAGGTTTTTTCCTTTTTAGTAGATTAATATAGTTCTCATGTATCTAGGATTCCTTGCTCTTAAGTTTGCTAGTATATATATTTTAAAAACCTGATAAGCTTTTTCAAGCATTCAGAAAAACAGTCACAAGCCCATCATCCAGATTTTAAAAGTTAATATTGCCATCTTTACTTAATTGCTTATTTTTACTATGAAGCTTTGCACATACCTGAGGCCTCATTTGTACCCCTCTCACCCCATTCCCACTTTTCTTCTTAAGAGTTGTACCCTTTTATGACTTTAGGCTCATATGGTATTTAAAAAGCATACATTTTTTAAAGACTTTTTTTTATTTGACAGAGACAGGGAATACAAGCAAGGGGAGTGCAAGAGGGAGAAACAGGCTTCCCGCTGAGCAGGGAGCCCAATGTGGGGCTTGATCCCCGGACCCTGGGAACCATGACCTGAGCTGAAGGCAGACACTTAACAATCAAGCCACCCAGGTGCCCTGAACACATACATGTTTTTAAGTTGCAGAAATGGGGGGCGCCTGAGTGGCTTAGTCGGTTAAGCGTCTGCCTTCAGCTCAGGTCATGATCCCAGGGTCCTGGGAACAAGTCCCACATCGGCCTGTCTGTTCAGCAGGGAGCTGCTTTTTTCTCTTTGTAGTGCTCTGCCTGCTTGTGTTCCTTTCTCTTTCTCTATTAAATAAATCTTTAAAAAGTTGCAGAAATGGTATACTGTTTGTATCCTGGAATGAGGCTTTAACCACACTCCATCAAGTGTGGTTAAAAAAATGTAGAAGGAAAGGGGCAAAGACAGGATCATTGTAGGGAAACAGCAAAGCAGCAAGGCTGTAGAGTGGAGTGACTGAGCGAGTGCCCCCTTCCTCGTAGGAGATGAGCCACCATCTTTCACTTGGGAAACACTTAAGCTATAAGGTCTATACAGCAGTTTCCTTTAAAAAAATGGCCCCTGGCTGCCTCCATTGCTTTGGAACTGGCACAAAGAGAAACTCACTGTTGAGTGTGGTGCTCACAAATGCGCATTGGACCATTGAATACAAAGATACTTTTCCCTTGATCAAGGGTGTGTTGCAACAATGCTTATATATATTTTTTTTATTTTTTTATTTTTATTTTTTAAGTAAGTTTCACACCCAGTGTGGAGCCCAACATGGGGATTGAATTCATGACCTTCAGATCTAGACCTGAGCTGAAATCAAGAGTTGGAGGCTTAACTGACGCAGCAACCCAGGCACCCCAACATTGCTTTCATTTTTGAAGGATGCCCACAGAACTTGTGGGGTTGTCGTGGGGTGTTGGCTTCTTAGTTGGGAAGTACTTTATATCCTGAGGGAAGAAATCCGAAGGTACAGGCAGCTCTGTGATTTATGGCGAGCTGTCACGAAGCAAGTACAACACAAGTTAGTCTGCCCGATTAATATAACTTAGGATTTGGCAACTGGCTTTCAGAACCTTACTTTAAATGAAAAGCAATTGGTTTTATTTTGTTGTTTTGCTCTCCGTGAATACACCACTGTGGTCTGACTTTCCCGAGTCACCTGACTTGAGCAGAGAAGTGGAAAAAGAAATGTTTTGCTTTCCTTAGCTTTAATGCAGCAGCGTGTCACGCTGAAGGAATCGAGGGCTCATTTCCAGTGGTTTATTCCACTAACTAATTCCCCACGAAGTATTCTTTCACCTTTGACCATCCTGGCCCGCAAACCTGAGGAAGCCATACAGGGTACACCCGGTCATCTGGGAAGCCCCGAAGTTTGCTTTTCCAGTGTCGTAATGAAGTACCTTTCAGCCCCTTTATAGGACTGTGTTACAGGCTATTGCAGTAATTTAAAACCTATGTACCTAGACTCCTGACCTTGTTATAACATCACTTTATAATTCTCAAAATACTCGGCTCTCGAAGATTTTCTTAGTACCAGCCATGTATTCTTAAAGAGGCCAGACGATTTGTCTTCAGTGCTTTATTAGCCATATCTCCTCTGCCAGTGACACCCGACGTTCTTAGGAAATCGCCTGACAGAAATCACTCCGCTCCCTTGTCATTTCACGGCTTACCCTAGCAGACCGTTACCAGCATCCGCCCATTTCCAGAGACACCCTGGGTCGGAGTAATGGCCGTGCGCACCTCCCAGCTTCCAGTGTGGCGGAGGCTCGGCGTCAGGTTCACGGTTAGTTCATGGGTGGGGGGGGGCACCTGGGGAGACCGGGGAGGAGCCCGGCTTCCCGTGCCCGGCCCAGGGAACCGCTGTCCTTGCCGGGGGGGCACAAGCCTGTTGACAGTCACACCCCGCGTTGCACTTTGTCCTTCTGTACTTCTGTCTGTCAGGTGAACACGGACTTCAGTAACTAGCAGAAGTCTGGAACAGGCACTGTTCATTGACAGCTTGGCCCTCCCTTGATGGCCCGGCCTTCTGCTTGTGTTCTGGGGGGTGTTAAATGTACTTGTGAAGGTTGCACTTGGCCTTCGCTTTGCACTAATGCGTTCTGTTCCAAAGCTTCTCCTGCGCAGGGCCCACCGTTAGCCACGGTTTTATTTTTGACTCTGGCCTGAAGCTATTGAAGAGGAAGGAAATCTCATTTGTTTGGACTTCACTAACAGAGAATTTGTGATAAATTGACTTGACTTAGGAGAAAAAGCAAATGAGATCAGAGGGAATATATTTAACTCCTGAAAGGTGAGTTCTTCATGGCGATTAGCACTTGGGTAGAGAGTGGTAGTGTTGGATCTGGGCATCAAACAGGGCTTCTGCCTGGAGACGCTTGAGGACCTGTCCTCATTGCAAGAGGCTGGGCATGTGTCCTGTTTCTGAAGAAACACTTTTTGGCCAAAAACAGTGAAACAGTTTGAGTTACCCGAGATCTCTAAGCTGGTGATTGGGGACAAACCTGTGGAAACATGCAGAGACTTGCTTCTTGGGATTACTTGGGAAACAGTAGGACTAACCTGAAATTTAAATTGGGCTATCAAGACAAAATTTTACTTTGGCCACCTATGAGAATTTTAGAAAAGGTGAGAGCCAGGAGAGAGGCTTATTTCTGTTTCCTCTTTGGACAGCATTTAGACCTCTCTCCACAAGTTTCTTGATTGATTTCATCTTTTTGTGGTTTTTCCTTGACTAGAGCTTCTTAGTGGAGTGGATGAGGAAAAAAAAAATAAATTAGAGAAAGTTCTTTTTAATTCTTGTTGCTTTGAGCATATCTAATTGTAGATTTGGACTACAAAACTCCTGCAAGAAGTTCTCCTTTTTTGGCAGCTCGTGGCAACAGAGGGAAGGGGACATGTTGGAAGGGGCGACAGCTGTTCTGGAGCCTATGCCTTTGGTGGTTGTGGGTGGAATTGTCATTACTTTTGGCAGAGGGGGATTCGTCTTTGTTTTTCTTAGCCCTGGAGAAGTGCAAAGGTCAGGAATTAGAAACTGAGGAAATCAGTTAGAAACAAGCTTCCTTGGACCTCTGCCAGAGCTTGCTGAGTGAGGGCTCTCCAAATCCTTGGACATCTGGAGAATGGAGATTTGAAAAGCTTCTTCAGGTCTGGCCTCTTACCGAATGTTGATGGCCTCATAGAAAACATGGAGTCGTGGCCATTCCTAATGGAACCATCCATTACTGCCGAGTACCTGCTGGAAAAAATATCAGGGTCTTTGACAATAGCGTTCTCATCCTCGGCGATCAGAAGCCTATGCCCGGCTGCGTGTTAAAATGGCGCATCATTCAAGGTCTTTTGGCCGCTGTGTAGAGCTAATCATCAGATCTATAATTCAGGGGATACAGTCCTTCATTTTTTCCCGCCTCTGTTCTTTCTCTTTTCTCCTTCTTTCCTTCAGTCTGTGGACTGATAATAAAAGGCATTTGTGTAGAAGTTGACTTAGGAAAATAAGGCCATTGGTGGGCTTTTGAAATAGACGCTCAAGACACCGTTGTGCCTTTCGGTCCAGGCGGTTGGAGGGTGGCACCGGGTAACTCAGCCCATTGTGTGCATTATGCCATGAAGTCACTGGGCCGTTTGGGAGCACAGTGAAAGAGCACGTTTTCCTTTCCGTACATGAAAACACAGAAGCACAAGCGTTGTGGAGGGATTCTGCCAGATAGTAGCTGAGGAGATCCTTTCACTCCTGCTTCTTAACAGGGCTCATGATAAACAGAACATGTCTCTGGCCTACCTTTCAGGGTGCCCTGGGGTGCAGGGGGGACCCTAGGCTCCAGCTCTTTCTGAAAGGCTCTCTGAGGCTCCTCCCCATACCGACATGGCCTGACCTGCTGTCCCTTTGCCTCTGAAAAAGGCAGGGGTTCTCAGCTTCTACAGGGATGGACCTGTAGTGTTTCTAAGTATTTGAGTAGATGAAGGTGAAGACAAACGAGCATCTGGCCTCTACCTGCTCAGAGCCCTTCAATGATTGCAGCATCTCCTGAACGACACTGGGTCATTTTTGTCCTTGCATAGTGTTCTCCATCCATTCAAAGAGGGTGATATTATGAATCTACTTGACAGACAAGGAAACCAAAGCTTCAAGGAATTAAGCAACTGGGCCACACTACTAGTATCTGTAGGACCAGGATTCCTATCTGGCCTCATTCCAGAGCTTGAGCACTGAACCTGCTATGCCAGTTTGTTTCTATCTATATAGTTGATGAAGTTGTATCTTATTTTCCTGTTTGTTTGTTCATTCTCTCTATATCTATTTTGGCCCATACTGAGTTCCAGAGTGTGGTAGGTAGTGAGTTCATTCAGGATAAGGATGGTGTCTTAATTTTCATTTTTTTCTACAGTGTCTGAACTGGAGTTATGTACTCAATAAATTTATGTATGCTACGTGAATACCTGTCTGGAAGGATGGACATAGTTCATGGTACAAGAGTATGCTTGACCCATCCAAGAGTTTCCAATTTCCAGGCACCTGGGTTACTCAGTTGATTAAAATGACTGCTTTTGGCTCAGGTCATGATCCCGGAGTCCTGGGATCAAGTCCTGCGTTGGGCTCCCAGTTCCACAGGGAGTCTGCTTCTCCCTCTTTCTCCCCTCATGCTCTCTCTCTCTCTCAAATAAATAAATAAAATCTTAAAAAAAAAGTTTCCAATTTTCTCCATTAGGCATGAGTTCTTTAAACCCAGGATGTACGGTACCTGCATGGCTCAGTTGGTTGGGTGTCTGCCTTCAGCTAGGGTCATGACCGTGGGTCCTAGGATTGAGTCCCTGCTCCCTGGGAGCCTACTTCTCTCTCTGACTTTCCCTCTGTGCTCTCCCTTTCTCTTTCTCTCTCAAATAAATTAAATAAATAAATTGAAAAGATTTTTTAAAAGATTTTATTTATTTGACAGAGCACAGAAGCAGAGAGAGCAGAAGAGGGAGAGAGAGAAGCAGTCTCTGCTGAGCAGGAAGCCCCATGCAGGGCTCCATCCCAGGCCCCTGGGATCATGACCTGGGCCAAAGGCAGAAGCTTAACCAACTGAGCCACGCAGACGCCCCTATATAAATGAAATCTTGAAAAAAACAAAACAAACCAGGATGTAACACTTGGTAGAAATTGTTTATTACGGTATTTGAGATTTAGTGATGGAAGGCATGGATAGTCACTTTGCTGTAAGTTAAGGGAGACACTTAGAATGCTTCAGGTGATCTACTGGTAAGTCACACCCCCACAGACCCTCCTCAATAAGTTCTTCAGTTTATCCTCAGTTGTATTCTCCCTCCTCCTTCCTTCTCCCCACCTCCCCATCTGTCTCTTTGCCTCTCTGTCTCACATATACCTTCTTTTGATGTTTTAATCTTCAAGGTCCTCCCACCACCTCCTCCTCTAAGAAGCTTTCCCAGATTTCCCATATCACATTGATCTCACCTCTTCCCATATTCCCCAAGGCATGTTTCCTTATACTTTTCAAAGTCCAGTTTGTTTCTGTTTCAGAATAAATTTTGTGCACAAGTAGTCTCTTGTCTCTTGTGCTGGCTCATGAACCCCTAGAGGTCAGGAACCCCACTAGTTCATAGCAACCCAGCATCAAACATGGTGCTACATGAGGTAGGATGCAGTAAATACGGAATTGTTGAAATTCGTCAAGCGCTGTATCCCAAATGCCAGTCTTCCTGGTACTGAGTACTGTGAGGGCCTTTAGAAGTAACATAGCACAGTCCATAACCTCAAGGGGTTTGAGAAAAAGACGATAATTTTCACAGTGAGTGAAATGAATACCACTGCCCCAGCAATGGCCAGAGAAGAATAGCTATTGATTTCATAAACTGGCCTAAATATTTCTTGCCAGATTTTAACGTGAGCTGGATAGATCCTTCAGGTTTTTTAATCCAAACAGCCATATAAATTTTTTCCTTTTGGGTCATTTCCATTTCAGTGCACTTTTTTAAACACCTAGGTGTGACATGTTTCTTGGGCTATCATGCATGAAGACCTCGAGTTACCTTCTGACCATATTTCAATCATGGCTTTAATCACATCCTCCACCATTTGAATTATTTAGCATCTTTTTGAGATTACATTTTTTATTCCTAATTATATGACAAAGATATATACCATGAAATATTTATAATGTAATTATGATTAAAATGTACAGTCTCCCCAAAGATATGAATAATAACGTTAAGTATTCTATATTTAATTAAAGGAGTCTGGTGGACTATGCTGGGTTGCCTTGGTTAAGCTGAGAACTACATTTCCCAGCGTCCCTTTGTCTGTATGGTTCCGGGTGAGATGTGGCCCAAAGAGGAAGGTACACAGACTAGAAACATGGCTGTAATTCTCCAAGCTTTGTTGCCGTCAGGTGCAGAGACGGATGGCAGCAGAGGAGTCTAATGGGTGCCCAGCTTGTCCTCACCCCAGCATTTCTTCCTGATTTGGCTGTGATGCCCAGCTGGAGCCTGGGACCCACCACCAATTGTGTGGGTGAGACTCCCAGGACAGCAGCTACTTAGAGGCCTCTGCCTGGCTCCCCAGTGTAGTCTTTTTTGTGGCTGGACATGCCTGTCCATTATGCTTGTTTGGTGACTCCTGATCTGCCAGCACCTTTTGGACCTTCATGCCCCCCTCTCAGCTCCTCCCACAGCTGCATACAGTCAGGTTCCTAGAATAAAATCCCCTTCCATTTCTTTGTGGTGTCTCTGCTCCCCAACTGAACCCTGACTGACCCAAGGAGGAAGAGAATTAGAAGCAAGTGTGAAGTCTTTTTTTCCAAAGGGCTTTCATTCTTTCGAAGCCTTTTGCTTTTAAAATTGTTAAGGGCAAGTGTTTAGTAGTGGACAAAAGTGCTAAAACCTTTCTGCCTTGCTTCTGTGGTCTCTAGAACATAATGAGATGTCCTTTTTTATATGAAGATGACCCTTCTGACTCACTGCCATTTGTGAAGGGGGTGTTCGTGCTGATCAAGACAAATTCAGATCTGAAAGCTCGTGAGAGAGAATAGACACAGGTCTATTTCTGTCCTTCATCCCTTCTTCCTTTCCTTGTCCTAGAACCTCTTACGGTTTTAGGACTAGTGGTAAGGATCGAAAGTTTTAGGAAAGCCAGGAATACAGCACATCCATGCCCTTCCCCTCCCTCAGGAACATGCCTTATTGTTACTAAGCCCACTGACTACCAAGGTATTCCCTTGGTGGGTCACTTTTTTGTTTTCCTAACATATTCTTCCACCTACCCACCAACTTACCATCCATCCATCTATCCACCTGTCCGTCCATCTTCAGATCTTAACACTTCTGAATGACTTGCCTTGGACATAGCATTGGTTTTAGAAGGGTGGGCTTTGTGGTAGACCTGGTGGGTTTGAATGTAGGTGCTGTAACTCACTGACTATGGAATTTGGGCTTGTTATTTAACTTCTGAGCCTTATGTCCTTAGTCTGTGTGGTGGTGATAACAGTGTGTCTTTTACAGAATAGTCATAAGGATTCGATGAGCTAACAAGTGTAAAGGGATTCACACCAGTGTATAGTATATTAATAGCGCACAGTGCTAACTGCTGTTACTGTTTTCCACCTTTATTAAGATAGAATTGATGTGTAATTGTTACTGTTAATCAAAGACGAACCACGTGCAGTCTTTGTCTTTAAGGAGCTGACAGTTCACTGGGGAGGGGCAGACACAGAAGCCAGCAAAGTGGCTTGAGGCTGAGAGGAAAGGGACAAGAGTTGGGTGTTTTTCTCTTAAGCTTAGAGATACTGAAAGTATAGGTGGATAAGCGTTATGTGGCTACATACATATTTAAAATATAATCATAATCATCGTTAAAACAAAAAGGTCTCCCAAATTATCACCTCCCCAGCGTATCTTCTGCGCAACACAATTACTCTTTCGGTCCTGGACCAAGTCCCCTTCCATGGGGTGGTCTCTAAAGCCACAGAACTTTATACACCACCTCCTCTCCCTTCCTGGCACATTAAATGGACTTGAGATGGATATTTGACCCAAGGGCATCTGATTTTCTGGTAGGAAATAGGGTGGTGACCTTGGGCTTTCATTGTCCTCCAACTCAAGAAAGATGAGTTGGATCAACTGGAATTCATTCCTAGGGCACTAAAGAGACTGCGCCAGTTGGTGGTTGGCTCTGCAGCTGGACGGAGGCTCTTGTACATTTCATGGCTGGGAAAGCTCCCGGTCCTTCTGCTAGGGCAGGCAGGTAAGTAAGGTGGGAGAAGGGAGTGTAGGTGTGCCCCGAGGAGCAGAGACCATGGAGCTTTTGAGAAATGGAGATCCTGCTTCCACTGAGACATTTGATCAGTGGCGTCTAGGCTGTATATTCTGTTGCGTTTCTTGCATTCTTAACTCTGTTGGGATCTCTGGGATGAAGTTCTACAGACTCATCTATAGGCCTTTTTTTCTGTTCCGCAATATAGTTGTAAATCAACTGACTACTGATTGCCGGATAAATGCTATTACATTTAAAGAGTGGGGGCTTTATTTTTGAAGATTCAAACCCTATGCAGCTGTCTTGTGAGTTTATAAGATGGTCCGTCCTTTTAACGTGTACCCCAATCCAGAGGGAAGCAATTGGGGGTGTGTGATCCATGCTTTCCACTGAGGAAGGAGTTTCGTCTATACTGAGGATGCTGCAAGTTCATAAGAGAACTGCAGCATGACCGAAAGAAATCCTCTTCTGAGGGGCTACCTTTTTCTGAAGCGTGTGGCAGCTAACTTGGTGAGCAAAGCTGATCTTAAGTTTTATAAGAGAGAAAACTGGAACAGGAGAAAAAAATCCTGAGGTCTTATGACTTATGGACTGGAACATTCCAAAGCAGACAGCCTGTGAGTCAAATCCTGGCTTTGCAGGTGACCAGCTGTGTGATCTGGGGTACGTTTCCTAGGCCCCAAGCTTCACCCATCTCATCTGAAAAAGGTGATTGCTAGGAGGATGACATGAAAAGTTATGAAAATTGCCTCGCCCAGTGCCCAACATACAGTGAGGACTCAATTCATGCTAATTAGTTACATAATATATTATATAATATGGTAATATTATGTTACATTGGATTATTATATAAACTATGCCTTTGGAAGGTGATCTTTGACCCACAAAGCCAAAAATAAACACAAATTCCTGTTTTCCTTTTCCTTTTTCTTTCGGTTTATAGGAGTGCCATTGTGTAGCGGTGGACTCTCATGGGAGTCAATCGAATATTCTCTTTCTAATCTAAAAGGACTTTTATTGCAGAGAAGGTCATTTATCGTATGGTTTCGCTTGTGGAACATAAGGAATAGCATGGAGGACATTAGGAGATGGAAGGGAAAAATGAAGGTGGGTATCAGTGGGGGCGACAAACCATGAGAGACTGGACTCAGAGAAACAAACTGAGGGTTTTGAGGGGAGCGGTGTGGGGGGATGGGTGGGCCCAGTGATGGGAATTAGGAGGACACGGATTGCATGGAGCACTGGGTAGTATACGCAAACAATGAATCATGGAACTCTGCATCAAAAACTAATGATGCGCTGTATGGTGACTAACATAACATAAATAAATAAAAGGTCTTTTATTTCAAGCGGTGCATCTTGTAACTACACCCCCCCCGACCCCCAGCCCTGCCTTATTCCCTAGTCTCTTTTAAAACCCAAATTGAGCTCTAAACTGAGCTGTTACTGTGGGAACAGAAGCCCTCTTCCAAGGATGCCCACCGTGCATCTAATGTCATGAAAATCTCTCTGGCCACAATGAGATGTAAAAAACCCGGAAACTCACAAGTGTTGACGAGGGTGTGGAAAAACCGGAAGCCTTGTACCCTACTGGTAGCAATGGAAAATGTACAGCCTCTGTGGAAAACAGTAGGTTTTTCCTCAGGAGAAGAAATACAGAATTCTGTAATCCAGTAAACCGACTGTTGGGTATATATCCAAAAGGATTGAGAGCAGAGACTTGAAGAGACATCCGCACACCCCTGTTCACAGCGGTGTGAATCACAGTAGCCAGAAGGCGGAAGCAAGTAAGCGTCCATCAGCAGATGATGGAGGAACAAAATGGGTTCTGCACCTGCAATGGAATACTGGTCGGTCAGGAAATTGTGACACTGGCTCCATACGGATGAACTTCGAAGACAGGGCACTAAGGCAGATAAAGCAGTCACGAAAGGAGAAGCCCTGTGTGAGCCCACTTCACATGAGGTACCCTAGAGTCGTCAAACACAGACAGAAAGTGGAATGGTGGTTGCTGCTGGAGGGGAGCTTGGAGGGGTTTGTTTAATGGGAACTGAGTCTGGGAAGACCAAAAAGTTCTGGAGATGACGGCGATGGCCGTGCAGCTATGGGAACTACTCCCTACCCTGCTGTATACTTGAAGAGGGCAAAACTGGTAAATTTCGTGTATGTTTCGCCACAGTCACAGGCCAAACACATGTCTTAGCACCCAGCGCCCAGTCTGAAGAAACACTGGCTGTGAGAAAACCCAAGTCCCTCGGGGTGTGCATGGGACTGGAGGTGCTGTCTTTCTGGGTAGAGTGTGACTGATTTCAGCCCGACGTCACCCAGCTGTACTGAAGAGTGAGAATGTGGCTTCTAGGTTGTAAAGGTGGGGAAAAAAAAAAAGAGAATTTGAATTCTTGCTGGATTTCTACTTGAAGTTTTCATGAAGCTAGTAGGATGTGACCTCTCTGGCGCGGGGCTGGGGAGCTCCAGCGGCTGCTGGGTCACAGCGCTTCTCCCAGCACGGGTGGCCGCTCTCCATTCTAATGCTGCTCAGTGCGCCCCCGTGATTTCTTTCTTGCCCGGGTCTTGTCCGGTTGTCAGATCAAGTTTATTGTTCGTCCTCTAAGACAAATTGGGTAGCTCCCCCTGTTTTTCCAGTCTCTGAAACAATTTAGGGATTACTTGATCCTTGAAGATTTGGTAAAAGCTGCCTAGAAAATCATCTGGACCTTATAGGTTGTAAGTGGTAGGGAAGTTGGGGAGATTGATGAGTAATTAATTCGATTTGTTCCAGTTTTCTGTTTCTTCCTGGGTCAATCTTGGTAATACATGTATTGCACTTCATTTTATGTGAATTTCCAAATTTATTGTTTGTAGCATTCTCTTAGGATTAAAAAAATCTTCACTACTTACTTTATTATTCCCAATATTGGTTGTGACTTTTATTGACTGGTCTTGCTAGAAGAATGTCTATCTTATTGCCTCCCACCACAGAACATTTTTGTTTTTTTTGCTCCTGTCTGCTGCTGCTTTTCTATTTCATTAATTTCTCCTTTCCTCCAACCTTTTTTTTTTTTTTTAAATTTTATTTATGTATTTGACAGTCAGAGATCACAAGTAGGCAGAGGGGCAGGTGGGGGGAGAGGGAAGCAGGCCCCCAAGGAGCAAGGAGCCTGATGCAAGGCTCGATGCTGGGCTGGATCCTAGGACCCTGGGATATGACCTGAGTGGAAAGAGGAGGCTTAACCCACTGAGCCGCGCGGGCGCCCTATCCTTTCCTCCAACGTCTTTAGGTTTTCTCTTCGGTTCTCCTTCTTGCTTCTTGAGTGGAACACAAAGCTCACTAATACGCAGTCTTTCTCAATGTAAAATAAATGTATATAAAGCTCTACACTCTTTATGATTAAGTATATTCTTTGCTCTATCTCATCAGTTTTGATATGAGTTATTTCATTGTTGTTTGGTTCCGCATACTTTATAATTTCCATTGAGAGTTTCCTCTTTTAGTCATGAATTATTGAGATGTACATTTTAAATTCCAAACATGTGGGCTATTTGTTGAGTTATAACTAAATGACACAGTGTAGACAGGGAGAGTGGTCTGAATGATACCAGTTTTTGTGATTTGTTATGCTTTCCGTTGTGACACACATTTTTTATAAATGGCTCATGTACATCTGCAAAGAATTTTCTCTGTCAGGTGTAGAGTTCAATTTTTATATTTATTAGAAAGTTAATTTTGTTGTTCAAATCTGTTATGTTCTTATTAAATTTTGAACTACATTAGCTATCAATTTTCTGATGTGTTAAGCTCTCCAACTAAGTTGATTTGTCAGTTTTTGCTTATAATTCTGTTTTTGCTTTGTGTAATTTTTTACTTTATATATTTTTATATATTTTATGAATTATGTTATTTTGAGGTTATGTTATTAGGCATATACAAGTTTGTGATTATTATATTTTCTAGGTGGATTTTTTTCTCTTTATTATGAAGTATACCTCTTCATCCCTATGAATACCTTTTGCTTTATATATTATCTGCTATTATATTACTCTGTGGGCTTCTTTTGGTTAACATTTGCATGTGATATATATTTATATTCCGATATTTTCAAACTTTCTGGTGGGTTTTATGTATGTCTATTTTAAGCATCATATAGCTGGATTAAAAATGGAAATGCAGTCTAATAATTTCAGTGTTTTAATTGATGAGCTTAATCCACTTAGATTTTTATGTGATCACTGATGTATATGAGTTCATTTCTATAGTATCTACTATTTCATTGATTTGAGTATTTTTATTTACCATGCTTTTGTTTTCTCTTTTCTCTTTCCTCTGCTCTCTGTGGATTGATAAAGTTTTTCATATTCCTTGTTCTCCATCTCACTTAGTTTGAAGACCGTAGATTGATAGCTCCCTTCAAGTTTAAACACTCGTAATTAAGTATAAAACTTTCTTTAAAAAAAATATTTTATTTATTTATTTTTATTTTTAAAAAAATATTGTTTGGGGCGCCTGGGTGGCTCAGTGGGTTAAGCCGCTGCCTTCGGCTCAGGTCATGATCTCAGAGTCCTGGGATCGAGTCCCGCATCGGGCTCTCTGCTCAGCAGGGAGCCTGCTTCTCTCTCTCTCTCTGCCTGCCTCTCCATGTACTTGTGATTTCTCTCTGTCAAATAAATAAATGAAATCTTTAAAAAAAAATATTGTTTATTTATTTATTTGGCACAGAGAGAGATCACAAGTAGGCAGAGAGGCAGGCAGAGAGAGGGGGGAAGCAGGCTCCCTGCTGAGCAGAGAGCCCGATGCGGGACTTGATCCCAGGACCCTGAGATCATGACCCGAGCCAAAGGCAGAGGCTTAAGGCACTGAGCCACCCAGGCGCCCCCAAAAGATTATTTTTTAAGTAATCTTTACACCTCATGTGGGGCTTGAACTCACAACCCCAAGATCAAGGGTCGCACTGAGCCAGTAAGGCACCACACGTATAAATGTTCTATCAAACTCTGGGCTCAGCCTTGCTAGCCTCCTCCCAGCAACCGTGGTCTCACACATGTTACCTGTTCACTAAACACTCCTTCCCATTATTTTATAATTGATGTTTACAGTTTTAATTTTAGTTTTATTCAATTTAAAAATACAAAAATTAGTTATTTTTTATAGTTAGTTAATTACATGTATTAACTTTTAAAAAATCTTTACCCATAGTGGGCATGAGCGTATCTTTGTATCTGGATAATGTCTTTATTTGTTCTCGCTCTTGAAGGGTGGCTTAGCTGTATATAAAATTCTAGGTTGACAGTTTATTTTCCCTCAGTCTGCTTTAAAAAATATATTTATTTAATTGAAAGTGTGAGAGAGGGGTGGGGAGGGGCAGATGGAGAGGGAAAGAGAGAATCTCCAGCAGATGCTCTGCTGAGCACAAGCCCCAAGCACAGGCTTCATCCCATGACCCTGAGATCATGACTTGAGCCTAAATCAAGAGGTGGATGCTGAACTGACTGAGCCACCCAGGCACAGTCTTTTTTTTTTTTTTTTCCTTTTTAAAAACTGTCTTTATTTCCACATCTTTTCATTTGTCTAATTACGATAGTTTCTGAGCAACTAATATTGATAATAGTAATAGATAATATCAATGGAAAATTCTTCCACATTGCTAAACAGTTTAATTATTAAATTTGGACTGTACTATGTCTGTTGAAAATTTGCTTTAGAGATGCAGGCTGCTTTTCATTAGCATCTGTACTTTCCTGCTGAGAAGCCTGTTTTAAGTGTAACTATTGTTTATAGAGTATCTGTGTTTTTTTCCTTCTGTATATTAGTCGAGATTCTCCAGAAAAAGCATTGATAAGATGTATATGTGTATATAAAGAGATTTATTTTAAGGAATTAACTCCTATGCATTTGTGGAGGCTTGTGAGTCCAAAATTGGATATGGGGAGTCTGGCAGGCTGGATGCTAGTAAAGAGAGCACTTCAAAGGCAGTCTTCTGGTGAACTAGAAAGTGCTGATTTTGCATATGAAATCTGAAGGCGAGCTGCTGGTCGAATTCTCTCTTGCGTGGGAGAGGTGAACGTTTAGTTATAGTCAGGCCTTCTACTGATTGGGTAAGGCCCACCACTTCATAGAGGGTAATCTGCTTTCTTCAAAGTCCACCAATTCAAATATAAAGCTCATCCAAAAGCACTCTCATAGAAACACCCAGAATAATGTTTGGCCAAGTATTTGGCCACCATGGCCCTGTGAATTTGACACATAAAATTACCTGTTACATTCTGGAAGCTGTTAAGATCTTCTTCTGATCCTTTATATTTTGTAGTTTCACTGCGATTTATTTTATCTATACCTGCTTGGTATTCAAAGTGTACAAACTTTAACTTCTTGGAAATTTTTCACATTTGTGTTTGTGAGTATTGCTTGGCCCAAATTCGTTACATTCCCTTGTTCTGGCACTTCTGCTTGCTGGAAGTTATATTTTCTCTCTGTGCTCCATTCTGAGTGTGTTCCTTGGAACTCTCTTCCAATGTATTAGTTTTCTCTCTGTATTTAGTGTAGAATTTATTTCACCCAGTAAGTGTTTTTTGTTTCTAGGATTTCTGTTTTTTTTTTTATATCTTCCTCTTCTTATTTTATATTTGCCCATTTTTGATACATAACTTCTTAAATTGATTTTAATGAAGTCATGCCTTCTTTGACCTCGTTGAATATTTTAGACATAAAGAAAGTCTTTGGTTGATAGAGCTCTAAAATGAATGTCATCTGGAGTAAATATATATTTCAGTTTGATTTTGATGGCTGACTTATAATTTTGTTTTTTAGGCTTATTATTTTCCCCCATCTCTATTGAGGTTGACAAAATTATAAGATATTTAAAGTATACAGTTGGCAGATTTGATATATGTATACATTGTCCTAGGAATTCCCCATCGAGATTTTGAGTAAAGTTTCTTAATTTTGGTCCTTAGTTGTTACTACTGGTTTTTCTCTCTTTATACCTCCTCCTTCCTGTCTAGCAGTCCCCTGTCACCCAGCAGACACGAAACTCCCTGCTGCTGCTTTCTGCTGACAGCCCCAGACATCAGCTGTTCAACTCCACAGAAACCTGGGTTTCTGGTTTTCGGGTCAAAATCTGTTTTTTTTGTTTCTCTTCTAATTTAGCCATCTTTGCTCTGGTGTCTGGAGCAGAGGGTGATCAGAATGTGGGCTGACTATGTCATCCTGATGAGTTAGCTCATGTGGTTTAAATAGTTTGCTTTATTTGCACCAGTTAGATGACCTGATGAGAAGCAATTAGAAAAATAAAAGTAGTGGTTCAAATATTTACCGTCTCCCAATACTGCCTACATCGAGAGAATTAATCCTGGTTGGTGAACGAAACCAAGGGGTTGGACTTACACCTCTTAGGCCAGGCGTATCATCTCTCAGGGTTTGTTTTACCAGCACTAGCAAGATGACCACCAGGTCAGGAGGAAGTGCCACTTGTCTTGGCTGCTGTTGGCAGGATGACTTCCTCTAGGTCATTTTCTGTTTTGGTGCGGAGTGGGTATTGTGCTGTCCTGATTGACTTCACTGGAGATTGGAGGTGTGAAAGCGCTTTGAAAAACATCTGGAAGTCCTCCGCCACAGTGGATGGTATTATTATCATTCCTCCTTGGCAATTCTTCTTGGAGGAGATAGTGCAGTGGGGCCCGAGGGAAGGGTTTTGGAAGCAGGTGGATCTGTGTGGTGATTCTGGGTCCACCCTTATGAGCTGTGTGATCCTAGTGGGTAAATCAGTTAACCAGACTCTCGTTCCTTAAATGAGATAAGCAGTAGCTGTTTTTACTCTGCCCCTTTTACTTTGCTCCATTAGCTTGGGATAGGAGGTCAACTTCTCATTTCCCGTCTTCTGGAAACCAGTAGTGCCAGCCTCCATCCTGGAGTTAAATGAGAGGGTTAAAGCAGCACAGGGCACTTTGACCTTTATCATCCCTCAAAGTGGTTTCTGTTTCCAGAGCATCATGTGTATGAACCTCTTCTCATCCCTGAGGAAACCAGCCAATTGCCTTTCATTATTTTCTGATTTCTTGGGTACTGAACCTAGAGAGTGGTTCAGCGGGCCGTGGCCAGGTGGCTCTGGGAGGCAGAGGGACAGATCAGCCTCGGGTCTTTCCCGCGCTGGCACCTCTGCCTTCCTTGCCCGCCATCTGCGAGCTTCCCAAGGGCAGGTGCTTGCGATGAGCACACCCAGAGTGTCAGTGGTTCATGGGGTTCTCTTCTGCGATCCTTCACACGTGCTGCACCAGGAAGGAATGCATTTGGGCCACAGAACCTGCAAGTCAACAAGAGCTCAGGCATGGTGTAGAAGCAAGAACGTCATTCCTGCTTGACTGAAAGGCGACTAGTTGATGTGTAGCAATCTGGACCAGGACACGAAGGACCTGAACGGGGAGCTCAGTAGCCTTGGGCTGGTTTTAGCTTCCTCACCACTGTCCATTTGAAAGGAATGGCACCTTTGGTAGCTTGGGCTGTGCCTCTCCCAGGGAAGGGGACTTGGTGTCGCTGAAGGTTAGGGGTGGCTCCTTAAAGGCTCTTGGGGTAGGGTCCTCAGGATGATACTGCGGTCTTCCCTGACCCCAGTTTCTTCTTTGAAGCACCTTATTCAATTCCTTCTTGGGTCATTTACGAAGCATCTGACCAGTACCAGTTCCTTTCTGATTTTCCTTGCTCTAAAGTCAAGACATTGACGAGGCAGCCAGGACCAGCGCACCCAGCAACTCTAGCTCCCTGTGTGAGTCAAGGGTGCTGTTGCAGGAAGGTGGGTAGTTCTGTTACATTCACTGCTTCGATGCTGAATTTTGACAAATGTTGAAAGTGCATGGCAAAGGGGGAGGGGCATCCCAACCCAAGCCTGGAGGCTTTAGAGTGGCTGGAAAAATCATTGTGCGAAGTCTCAATAAACATCAATCTGCAGGTATGTTATAATTTTCTGTTTTTAAGAGAACGTGGAATGGCTGTAACTGCTTTTGTATTGGAGCAGGGAAGCTGTACCCGAACCTGAAGATCTTTCATCTGTCGTCCCTTAATACATACCCACAAGTACGTTGCAGTCTTGAGGAAGCACAATTAAAAAGGGGGTAATCCTTTCTTCAAGCCCTCAGGTTTAATTTTCATGATTATGGTAGATTATGAGTCATTCTGAGTCTTGGTCTCCAGGAGAGACCGCGCCTTCTCTCCAGTCCTTTCAACAGTTGTTTATGGCAGTTTCAGCCTCTTTCTGCCTCTCCGAGCCTCTTTATTTTTAAAGCAAGGCAGACAAGGCCGAAAATTATTCCATTAAAGAGGGGCAATTTTTGTAATGGGACTTAGAGTGCTTTGCAGAAGTGCAGGCAAGTTTCTTCAATATCCTGAGCATTATTCGCTCATTTAGTTAAATGATGTTTCTAATTCCCTGGTAATTACGTGTAATGAGGCACTTTTTCTCTTCTTGATGAGACTTTAGCCTAATATGAGATGGCGTATTTTTTCTTTTTTTTTTTTTTTCCATGGGGATAATTACCCCTTCCCAGGAAAAGCAGGGTTTGTTGTGCAGAATACAGCAAATTATTTTATTTCCTGCCATCTTGACTGCCAGTAAATTATAAAATTAAGTTTCAGTGGCGCATTAGCACCATTTTGGAAAAAGCTCAAGACTATTTTTCTTTTTCTTCTCTTTTCTTCCCCCCCCCCTTTTTTTTTAAATTCATGTACCGCTGTCCTCTGGGACTGTAGAGGCTATTATTCATAGAATAGATATTTTTCTGCCAATTCCTAGTATTCAGATGTATTGAAGCAGCAACATAGGTTTAATTTTTCTGGCTGATATCCAGTGTAGAATGTTCTTGTAAGCGTCTTTGTGTTCAGGTAATTATCATCACAAAGTTAAGTAATATGTCCCCTCTTTTCTCTGCTCTCCCCTCACTCCTCCTTTGGACGGCAAATTACCTTTTTTTGTGTGCAATGCTTCAATTAGATGCAAAGCAACTAAATTTGAATCACATGAAGGTGGTGACACCAACTATTCAAAGGCAAGAAATTCAGAGTTAATGCAGTCACTCTACTTAACTCTTCCTGTTGTTAAAAAGCAAATTTGAAGAGAGGAAAAATATGAAGAGAGCATCATTAATTAAGTACAATGTCATGCTGAACGTCGGTTTTCCGGATTCAATGATTTTTTACTAGTTTCAGGAAAAGTGTGTGTGCGCGCATGTGTGTGTTCGTGTGTGTGGGCATCTGCTTTTTTGGTTTTTGTTTCTAAAGGAGAAATGGCTCTTAGGAAGTGACGGGAGAATGGGATGGGAGGAGAAAAAGACAGCTAGGATGGGGAGTCAGGAGCCTTGAGTTTTAGGGCAGACCCAGTCTACCTCTACCTAGCCATGTGGTTTGGGCCAGACAACTTCTTTGAGCCTCAGTTCCCTCCTCTGGAAAGTGCTACACGGGTTCCAGTGGATGATTTACAAGGTCTTCAGATTAATTAGTGAAAGGATCATGTGCTCCGTCATTCCAAAGCAGCCTGGATTGGAAGGGTGTGTGTGTGTGTGTGTGTGTGTGTGTGTGTGTGTGTGTGTGGTGACTCGCCTCTCCATCACCATACCTTGATGGAGCCTGGTTCCCATTGGCCTGGCAATTCCTGCCTGGTGTGTGTTAGTTACACTGTGGTTGTGGAAGGCAGAAGGATGCTGCCTAGAGCACGGCCACGCAGGACTACTCTTCCACCTGCCAGTGAACCCAGGACCCTTCAGCTCAGCATTGTTTCCCTTTGGCGGGAATGTGTCCCTGTGGCTTTTGACCAATGTCTCAATAGGTGACTGCAGACTCTTCTTGAGGGTGACCGCAGACTCTTCTGCTTGTTTGCATGTCTGAAACCAACAGCAGTGTGCTGAGAATGATACTATCTTTTTCAGATAACTGGCAGGAGTCTGTTTGATGTGGACTGACTTCTGCATGTTTGGGGAATGGGGGAGGTTACCCAAATGATGAGTCTTTCTTGCTCATATAATCAGTCTGCAATAAAAGCCTCCCATCTGGTGTTTGGGGTAATTCGTTTTAGGATACTTGTGTTGCTTACTTCACTTTTCTCCTTGGGATCACTGCGGAGACCCACGTGCTGCTTCCTGGCAGCTCCTTCTCAGGTATAGCTCCAGGTCTGGCCCTTTGCAGCTTAGCCCCCGCACGAGATCCCCGTGGACCATGAAACAGTGTCAACTCCGCATCCCAGCGTGGACCAGACGGTGGGCCCTGGAAGGTCTGAGTTCTCAATCCAGCACATTTACGAGCTCTGTGATTCTTGGCCAAGTTGCTAAACTTCTCTGAGTCTTAGTTCCCTCGTCTGTATAATGAGTTTTGTAGTAATACCTCGTAAAATGAGGATAAAACAAGACAGTACGTGTAAAGCCCTTAGCACAGGGCCTGGTATTTAACTACTTAGCTACATGAGTTGCTATGATTGATGTTATTTTTAAAATCTCATCTTGATCTGTTGGCTTAGATGGTTAGATGTTTGAATGCTACATTCCAGCCACTATTCCCCAAGCCCAAGCTCTCCAGTCCTTGTGCCTCTGTTTATAGGGGTTCCTCTGCCTCGCATCCTTCTCTTTCTTGCTTCCTGTGCCATGAACTCATTCACACTCTTGTTGGCGTATTCATCAGGTATGCAGGGAGCACCCAGTACGTGCTGGTCCCACGTGCCTGTGGTGGCTAATGTCAGACATGCCTTTGCTGACTGCCTTGGTGGGAGGGGGCCCTCTCTCTGTCACTCCCCTGACTCGGGGCTAGTGCAGTGGCTCCACGAGAGGCACTATGTGAGTGCGGACTCAAGGGAATGGAATCACTTTCAGAATCCCAACACCTCTACCGGGGCTGCTTGGAACATGCGCTGTCTTGCCAGTGGCAAGAAGGTGGCCTTTTCTGAACTCCCTTGGTACCCAGATTCCCTGTGATGGTTCTTGGTCCTCTCTGCTTGTCCCGTGGCTGTGTGCATGGTGAAATGACCAAGCACAGGCTTCCAGCCCAGGCTTCCCACTTAGCAGCATGTGGCCTTGGGTGAGTCCCAGAGGCTCCCCAGACCCTGTCAGTTTTGCACACTTGATGTGACACCTCTCACCGGGCACTAGTATGAGGCCGAAGTGAGGCAGGGAAGCACTTAGCTCAGTGCGGGGCACACTGGGAAAGCTCAGTGAGTGGCAACAGCTACTGTTGTCATTATAACTATTATTACTAGTTTTTCTACCAGAGAGGTTCTCAAACTTGGCTGCTACCCATCATGTGGACGGCTCTTAAACATAGACTCCCGGGCCTCTTTTTGTCCTCCTGAATCAGACTGCCAAGACAGATTCTGGGAGTGGTTTTTTTGTGTGTATGTTTGTTGGATGGCTCTGGAGCTCAACCTGGGAAATCACAGGGCGTGTGCTTCTGGCACTGACAAGTGCCTGTGTTCTGTGGGGCCAAATACCCCTGTGTTGTTTTATGAGGTGGGCCCTGTATTGGGTTGGATAGGTCCCCACAAAATTTATGCCCACCCAGAACCCGTGAATGTGACCATGTTTGGAAATAGGCACTTTGCTGATGTAGTCAAGTTAAGATGTGGCTGTAGGGGATGGAGGGGGATCTAAATCCAGTGTGACCAGCGTCCTTGGAGGAAGAAGGAGATGTGGACTCAGAGACACACACAGATGGAAGCCGGAAGCAGGAGCCAGAGGGATGTAGCCACAAGCCAACAAGGCCTGGGGCCACCAGAAGCTGGAAGAAACAAGGATCCTCCCCAGAGGCTTTGGAAGAACTACAGTCCTACCAACACCTTGACTTTGGCCTCCAACTTCTGGCCTCCAGCACTATGTGAGAATAAATTTCTGCGGCTTGAAGCCTCCAGGCTGTGGTCATTCGTTACAGCAGCAATAGGAAACTAATGCAGGCTCCACGTCACATTTTGATGATCCTGCAATTAGGCAGAAGCTCTGCTGATGAAGCCTATTTGTGACCTGTTTCTGGCATTTATCAACGTCCATACATATCTTAGAAAAGAATTTGCCCCTTAGGGGAAAATGGTCTTGATGGCTTTTAATTTTTTTAATTTTATTTTTTATTTGTTTCAGCCTTATTGAGCTAGCACTGATATAGAACACTGTGTAAGTGTAAGGTATACAATGTAGTGATTTGATGTACTTATAATATTATGAAATGATTCCCACCATAGCACTAGCCAACACCTCCATGACCTTACAGAATTACCATTTCTTGTTTGTGGTGAAAATATTTAAGATCTACTCTTGTAGCAACTTTCAATTTTATAACACAGTATCAACTATCATCACCAGGCCGACCATTAGATCCCCCATACTTACTCATGTTAAACTAAAAGTTTGACTCTTGACCAACATCTCTCCGTTTTCCGGTAACAACTGCCATTCTACTCTCTGTTTCTATGAGTTTGGCTCTCTTAGAATCCACATATAGGCAAGATTGTGCAGTATTTGTCTTCCTCTGACTTATTTTCCTGAGCATAATGCCCCCAAGATCCTTCCATGTTGTTGCAAATGGCAGGATTTCTTTCTTTCTCGTGGCTGAATAATATTCCAGTGTCTATCCATTCATCAGCTGATGGGCACTGAGGTGGCCCCCATGCCTTGGCTATAGTGAGTAATGCCGCAGGGAACCCGGACCTGCAGATGTCTCTTAGAGATGCTGACTGCGTTTCCTTTGGCTGCGCCACCAGAAGTGGGATTGCGGGGCCATATGGGAGTTCTTTTTTTAACTTTTTAAGGAACTTCCACTCTAGTTAGCACAGTGACTACACCAGGCGGCATTCCCACCAACAGCGCACAGGGTCCCCTTTTCTTTGTGTCCTCGCTGATACTTGTTGTCTCTTGTCTTTTTGATGACGGCCATTCTAAGGGGTGACTCCGATTTGCATTTCCTCGCGGATAGTGATGTTGAACATCTTATGTATCTGTTGGTGTCTGTACTGACACATTTTTAAAAGGATGGTTAAATGCTGAGGGCATGAGGTGCCTCTTGGTCTTCTCAGCCCACTCCGAGCATCCCTAGGGAAGAAGCCAGCATCTGGCCTGGCTGGATGGAGGCTTCTAGTTGTTTGTTGTTCCCTTGAAGGAACCTCGGGGATGTTCAATGACCATCTCAGGGGAGATGAGGTCAGTGTAGCCTTGTGTAGCCTTGTGTAGCCTCAGCTTTTCCACCTCTAAAATGGAACTACCAAGACACTATATTGTTGTGAGCGAGTGAGCATCAAATGAAATCAAGACTGATTTAACTGTGCCGTGCTGGGCTGTGTGGATAATTTTCGTTGCTTTTGTTTGTATTTTATGTTGGTGAGCTGACTCACCAGGTTTTGAAACATACATGGAGATGAAATTGGTGTTGCAATCTTGAGCTACAACCTTGGAGCCTTTATTAAAGGAGAAGGAATTTTTTTCATTTGTAAGAATGAAAAATGGTAGAGGAGGCCTATGTGGCACCGAGTTCAAGAAAGAGAGCAACTAGCCACGGGTGATGGGCACATTCTGGAAGGTTCTGTAACCTTTGCTTGAGTTCTTCCTCACTGCAGCCGCTCTAGACTCTATTCACTGAAACATCTCCAGGGTTTAGGTGCCCTCCTGTCCATCTTTAGGTGACCAGACGTGGGGGCTGAGAGAGCAGGTAAAAATGGAGAGGGCTGGAAAGTTCTTCTTAGCATAGGAATCAACACAGATTTGAATATTCAGTCCTAAGGGTTATAAATAATGTGAGTTTTCATTGATGTGTAAGCGGAGCTACATTTAGTACAATAATTAGTTATTTGATTACTTTTGTTTTAGCCCGAAGTAGAGGACAATTGACAAATGTGAATACCTCTGAGACTGATGGGGCCCAGTAAACTAACTTTATTTATTACAAAATGCAATTTTATTAATATGAATTGACAGTAATTAATTTGCTAGTGTTGATGTTGTTAATAATTGCATGTAATTTGTGAAATATTTATGCTAAAGCAGAATAAAATAATGCATAGGTCCTCTGGCTTATTTGTTAAAAAAGTCTGAATATTTCAACAAAGATTTCTAATTCAATGCATTCATATTATAGTGTTTTAAAATCCCACAAAATAACAAAAAGCATTTTAATTGCATTGTGCCTTCACGTTCCTTAGTTTAGCGGTTCTTAACTTGATTTCCAGGCACTTTCAGGAATACCTGAAGCCTGGACTTTAGGGTTCATGAAATTCCCTGAAATCAAACAGGATGACACAGTTTCTGCAAGTCTCCTCCAGAAGGTTACCACCGTATTATCTAATTTAATCTTCATAAAAGTTTTAAAAATGGTTCTTTTATTCCCATGTCACAGATAAGGAAACCAAGGCTCAGAGAGAAATATCAGCTCTAAGTCACATGCCAGTTGGAAGTGGCAGAGACAAGCTTCAACCTTTGGTCCCCTGGCTTCCAAATCCAGGACCCTCGGAGTGCAATCTCATTTTGCTTCTATTCCAATTTTTTTTTTTTTTTTCTGAATGAAAGTATGGACTGTTTCCCCCTCCTAATTCAGTTTGGGCCTCTTGTTCCTAGAAAAGGATTGTAATTGGAGAGAATCACAATTGAATTGAGCTAATGTGATCAGTGACAAGGGGCTGGAGTCTGTGACCCGGCTCTGTCCAGGCCTTCAGTCACTGCCTTGCTTCAGAGGATCCCGCCCAGTTCTGGAGGCTGCAGGCGGCAGGCCAGAGGGAGGGCGGCTGTGTGTGGGGGGGGCAGGAGAGGCAGCTGTGGACGCTGGAACATTCCCCCCAGCAGTCCTGGCTCAGTCCCTAATTCCCAGGGCTGACTTCACTGGACACGTGACATGCTCCCATACTGCAAAGTTTCATTTTGCACCAGCCCCCAAAATTACATCGCTGGTGTCTGCCCTCCCTCTGGAGATCGGAGGCAATTATTTTGCCTCTTGGAGCCTCAGCTTATCATTTGTGAAATGGGCATAAGATATTTTACATCCCAAGATTCTTGAGGGGGTTAAATGAGAGCATGCCCATGAATGTCTTACATATTCTAAAGCCCAAGGCCAATGCCAGGGATTTGTATTAGAGATTATCTTCTCCAGCATCTGCATCTTCTGGCTCTCACTGGAGTCAGCAAGAGCTGGAGCTTCTCCAGAAAGAGGCATCCGAGAGACAGAGTTCAGCCCAGGGTTCTTTCTGAGCCCCTCTGAGCCTGTGTCCCAGGTTAGAGATGTTGAACGATTAAAGACCCAACAAAAACCTAAGTCCGCAGGTAATTCCAGGTGATATGTTTGCCCCCCACGCTTGGCCCGGCAGCCTCGGAGGCCAGCTCGAGAGCCAGACTGACACAGGAAGGGTTAGGGTTCAAGAAGCCACCCCTGTGGTCTGTGTATTTCTACCTCTCGGGCACATGCCTGACTCATTTGAGAAGAAAAGAAAAACGCTTTCTGCGCCAAGTTGCCAACTCACAAATCATTTTTCTAGCTATGACCTCAGACACATTTTCCTCTCTGAACTCCGCTTTCTTGTTTGTACACTGATCATAATAATTCCAATTACCTCCTGAGGCTGTCGGGGTCTCAGACTAGGAAATGCAGGTAGAGCCCCGAACACAGTGCTCGGCCCATAGGAAGCCCTCAGTAAGAATGAGCTTTTCTCGATCTTCTTCTTCTGATTATTATTAATTAATTAATTAATTAAAAATAAAAAAATAAAATCTGTGCAGCTAAGAGATGCGGGGCTCTCTTTGACAGGGTGGATGAAGGGTGAAACTGAGGGTTGGGGAGATACTCTGAGCCTGCCAAGCCCCTCCGGCGGCCCACCTCCCCCATCTCCCCTCTCTGTTGGTCCTCCAGGTGCAGGCCAGGAGACCTGTCACCTCTCCGGCCTCCAACTCCCCAAACTGGGGGAGAGGTTGTGGGGGGGAGCCGCGCTCTCCGGGACCTCCCCGCGCCGGATTTTGATTGAAGTGTCTGAATGTCTGGTGAACTGACAAAGAAATCAAACCCTGAAAGGAAAAGACCTTCTAATTATAGAGCGCACCTCTTTCCTTTTTTCACCATTTTGACCATTTTTCAGTATCCAGTTCAGTGGCAGTAAGCAACCATCGCCACTATCCATTTCCAGAACTTTTGCGTCACACTATATGGTAACTAACTCCCTGGTCCTCCTTCTCCAGCCCCTGGCAACCCCCATTATCCTTCCTGTCTATGAACGTCCTGATTTGAGGTACCGTCGTATAGTGGAACCCACTTTTATCATGGAATCCTACATTTGTCCTTCTGTATCTGGCTGCTTTCTTAGCACGCTTTCAAGTTTCATCCATACTATGGCAGGTATCATCAATGCATTCTTTTATTTTTTTCCTTTAATAATAACATCCCACTGTAGGGATAGACCACTGTTCGGTTCATCCATTTGTCAGGCAGTGGGGTTCTTTGGCTTGTGTCCCCCTTTGGCTGTTGTGAATACTACTGCCAAGAAAGTGGATGTTTAAGTATCCAAGTATCTACTTTCAGTCCCTTTTTTTGGAAGATTTTATTAATTTATTTACTTGCCAGAGTGAGAGAGCACAAGCAGGGGGAGCAGCGGGTAGAGGGAGAAGCAGACTCCCCACTGAGCAGGGAGCCTGACGTGGGACTCGATCTCAGGACCCTGGGATCATGAACTGATCCAAAGGTAGACACTTAACCAACTGAGCCACCCAGGCGTCTCCTTACTTTCAGTTTTTTGGCTATATACCTAGGAATGGAATTACCCGGTTATACGGTAGTTCTATGTTTAACTTTTTTTTTTTTTTTTAATGTTTAGCTTTTTGAGGGACCACCAAACTGTTTTCCACGATAGCTGCAGCATTTTATACACCCACCCAGGCCATGTCTGAGGCTCCCCTTCCCTACACCCTTGCCAACACGTGTTATTTTAGATAACACTTTTAACCACAAGGCAAATGGTGTCATTCTTCCCATAAATACACAGCGTCCTTGGCGTAAGGTGGACTTCTGTTCTAAGCCAGGAAGAAGGAAAGGAGAACGCGTAGGAGAGACAGGGGCCACCTACCCGTGGTCTGTGGTGCTGACAACAGTGCTGCCCTTTTGTAAACGGTCAGGCAATGTCCCAGCTGCTGAGTGCTCACGCTCCAGAGCCAAGAGCGCGGGGGAAATGGAGGCCATAATGTAGGTGAAGTGATGGCCTTCTGATGCCGCTCTTGGTTAATTCTAACCAAAGAATGGAATACAAGTTTGTCTCCATGTGACCGGCTACAACAAGTCACAAGCTATTCTCTGGGCAAGATGTGGGGGCCGGGGTCCCCGGACCGGCGGGATGACCATACCAAGTACTGTACGCCGAGGGACCAGTCTTCATGGGTGTAGCTGGCTGCCTTCCCTCGGGCATTCTGGATTGACCACGACTTGTTTTAGCCGTCGATGAAACTCACGGGGACACCGAGCTATCAGCTCTGCCCGCCCCTCAGATGGGACCCTGGCGGGTGCCCGTTGAGGGCTGCTGTGTGAAAATGGTGGCCTGGGCTTCCAGAAGACCGTGCCCCAGCCCACCCTGTGCAGCAGGGAGCCCTAGCTGAAAGCAAACGGCCTGGAGGGAGCAGGAGAGTCCCTGTTTCTCCGTGCTGAGAGCCCCTCTGCGTCTGCTAGCGATCCGCAGCTGTCTCAAGGCCATGGGCCAAGTCCTAGGGATGGGACCAGTCTTCATGGGTGTAGCTGGCTGCCTTCCCTTGGTGGGGCTGAGGCCAGCAGGAGCCTGTGAGGGCCCCCACATCTGGCTGCAGGTCAGGATGGCTGCAGGTTGCTGCCAGTCTGTGGCACAGGATCAACATGCAGGACGGGGTCGGGCCCTTAAGTGAAGGTAGATGGAAAGAGGCAGAGACAGAGCATGTGCCGATGACCAGGATTTCCCTAACACTCCGGGCTCAGTCCCTGGGGGCGAGGGGGCGGGCAGAGAACACCACCTTGTCTTCTTGGGCTCTTGCCCTCCTGGTCTCCCCCTTGGGCATCGAGTGGTGTCTGTCATTTACTGAGGGGTTTTGTGTGTGAGGCACTAGGCCATGCACTCGACACACCCCTTTCCGCCCACGCTGTGGTGGGGATTCCCAGCTTCTGGCTTGAACTGTGACTCTGACACGTCCCAGTTGGGTGACCTTGGGCAAGTCAGTTCATCTCTCAGAGCCTCAGTTCCTTCATCTGAGAAGTGGGGGTACGGAGCGGCACGGGGACATGACATGTGAAAGCATACTCTCCGTAAAGGAAAAAACGTGTTTTAATTGTTAGTGCCCTGTGGGGCACAAAGTTCGGAATCACAAAGCTGTGTTGCTTAAAGAACTCATGAAGATAGATGTTAATGAGTAAGGAAAGGCTGGCCTGTCCTGCGTGTACAGAGGCAAAGACTGAAGGAGCCGAGTGCACCGTAAGCAGTGCTTCCAGAATCACCACAGCTAGCAGGGAGTCAAACTCCAGTCCTCCAGAGGTCAAAGCCATGTCCTTCGGCTCCACTCTGCAGGCCCCGTCCCCCTCCGGGTAGCTTACAGGAGTGTCAAAATCCACGGTTCCCCAGGCCAGGAGCGAGTTCAGAACCGCCTTAAGAGATGGGGAGGCTGAGAGGGAGGACCCGATACCTCCGGAAATCACGGGGTGGTGGTGGTGGTGCTGAGTTTAAGGATATTGATTTTCAGGTGCTAGAGGTCATCATTCATTTATCCAGCCAAGAAGTGTTTCCGGAGCAGCTATTATGTACCGGGGGCTGATCTGGGTGCTCGGGTGAACGAGATCAGACATGGCTGCAGCCCTCGTGGAGGTTTCAGGCTGTGGAGGAGGTGGAAGGAGTGGCGCCGAGGAAGCAAGCTCCTGCGAGTGACGCACACGGGATGTAATGGGGCCCTAGGAACGGCCACTGGGGGAGCTTCCCCGCCAAAGTGATAGAAGGACTAGAAAGGAGGCTAGTGGGGCAGGGGAGCCTGAGCAGAGGCCCTGGGTCAGGTACCGGGGACCGTGACGCTGGAGCTGAAAGCAGGCAGTGAGGGTGGGTGATACCAGGTTGGAGAGGAGGGGTGGGGCCACGTTAATCCGGAGCCCATCGCGGTGAGGACTCGGGGTCCCTCTAAAGCAGAGGAAATGCGAGCGTCGATGCGGTGGATGGAGGTGTGCTCCCTCCGTGTCACACACACTCGGGCCCCATCTCCCCGGAATTTCAACACCTGCTGTAATGGCAACTAGAGGCAGGCCCGTTGAGTGAGTTTAAGAGGGAGCCTCGGTGTTTTTGGCATCTGGGGAGAGACACCAGCAGGAGAGAGACGGGTAAGAGAGGGCAGACGGTTCCCGGAATGAAGGTTTGCTCTTTGCTCGTGCGGAGGCCTGGGTGCCGAGATGCACCTGTCTGCCTGCTTGGCGCCAGCCTCTGCCACCCCACCCGGCCCGATCTGTGACTGAGGATGGGCCAAGTCACGAGTTCTTGGGGGTGAGGGGGAGAATGAAGCTGTCCCAAAGCAGTATGCTGCCGAGTGTCTGAAGGTGGAGCATCAGCTAGAGCCAGAGGGTGCTGGGGAGGGCTCACATGGTGCCTGAGGACCCCCGGTCTGGGGCCGTGGGGGCCCAGGTCGGAGCTGGGATTCTCCTGGACTGAGCTGGGTTTGCTCAGGCTCAAGACTTCTGAGGAATGTCAGCATGGGTAAGTGACTCATTTGTCCTGGTGTGTTAATGATCTATTGCCAGGTAACAAATCACCCCAAAACTCAGCGACTTCACACATAAAGCCATGATTTCAAACAGCCTGCGAACCAGGAATCTAGGAGGGGCTGAGTTGGATGGTCTGGACGAGGGTCTCTAAGGAGGCCGCAGTCTCAAGCTGTTGGTGGGTTGTCGAGTTGTCTCAAGGCTGGACAGGGGCTGGAGAATGTACCTCTGAGGTGACTCACTTGCCTGTCTGGGAACTTAGTGGCAACTGTTGGCAGGAAGCCTCTACTCCTTTCACAGGGACCTCTCGGTGGGGCTGCCGGAGCATCCTCACAGCGTGGCGGCCAGCTTCCCTGAGCGGGGGCGATGCGCAAGAGAGCAGGGTGAAAGCGATGACTTCCAGGACTGGCTTCAGAGGTCACGCTCCGACATTCCGAGTCGCACTGTTGGTTTCACAGGACAGCTCCCTTCTGTACAGAGGGGACTGCATAAGGTTGTGAATTCCCAGAGGTAAGGATCCCTGGGGACCATCTTGCTGGCTGGCGACCCCACCTGGCCCCAGCAACTGTGCCTGCCAGCTGCCCTACTGTGAGGGCACAGGTAGATCCTGTGTGGGAAAGAGCTCAGAGAAGTGGGGGTGTGGAACGTGCTGGGGTGGCCAGAAGCTCGGGCCTGGGGCATGCCGGAATGAGACGTCGGAATGAAGATGTGCTCTAAGTGTCAAACACACTCTGGGCTTCCAAGAATTAATATGAAAAAGAGAATGTAAATGACCTCATTAAATGTCGAAATGATATTTTGGATAGTGTGCTAAAGACATTTTTTATCAAAATTAATTTGCCTTGTTTCTTTTCATTTGTTAATTTGGCTACTAGAAAATTTAAAATTACTCATATGTGGTTGGCATTCTATGTCACGGGACAGCACTGGCCTAGGCTAGGAGCCGCGGAGTGCTGCCTCATGCGTTTCGCCTCATAACTTCACAGGGCTCGGTGCCTGGGGGTATCGATACAGGCCTGAGTGAGCGCTCTGAGCACAGCGGCCTCCCAGGACTGATGACCAGGCAGCTTAGGGGAGAGGGGATAATACCACGATTTTCCAAGTCCGACAAACCCAGATTCAAATCCTGACTTGATTCGCAGGTTCCCAAAGCTCCCTGACTGGAGATCCCACAGCTGCAGCACGCTGGGCCCGCTCCTCTCCCTCTGCTCAGGTCGGAGGAAATGCCAATGAGGGTGACTCTGCCCTGAGGGTTAGAAGGCTTCCTTGTGCCGGGATTTTGGCATAAAGACCCGTTGGCCTTGGGCTGAAAGCACCTAAGGGGCCTGGGGCGGGCCCAAGGTGTCCCAGACCGCGGCCAGCTGCACTGCCTGCCGCATGCCAGCTGTTGGCAGGGGTGGCTTTCGATTTCTGATTTTCCTGTCCTGTCGCTGTGCCCTGCTGTAGGCCTGTCTTGATCTGTCCTACGTGCTCGCGGGAGAGTAGATCAGCCTTTCCAAGGCCATACTGCCCCCTTAGCCCATCATGGTGACAGCTGGGAGCAGGCGCCTCTCGACAGGGGAGACTGGTCCCTGGGCAGCGGCATGAGGACATATCAGAGGGACAGCCCATGTCCCCAGGGCTCCCTCCCCCAGGGCCTGCCCGCCTCGACCCCTCCCTGGCTCTGAGCTCCATCCCCTATCTCTGTTCCCAGAGGGACTGGAGACAAACAAAAGGGAGACATGTTTTCTGTTATCAAGACACAAAATCCTTACACTTAATTAAAATGTGCCATGGCAACCGGCCGGGAGCGGGTAGCAGGGCTCGGTGTGGCCATCTCTGTGAGGGGGTGCCCACGTGCTGCTCCTTTGTTCCTGGCTCCAGGAGAGGTGACCATCCTTTTGTGAGTGCGGCCTTTGTCTGCAGCGCCGGGGGCAGAGACTGGGGGCCTCCACGGAGCTGACGTCTGCGGCCTTTTCCGGGCCAGCCAACCTCCCCGGGCTAGGAGGGCCGGCAATCCCAGAGCTGGCCGCGCTGGGGTCAGGGGTGTGACCAGATGCTGTCCCCCAAACTCCAGAGCTGCGGGGTGGGACACACACAGCCAGACTGCTACTAGAGAGTGGATAAGGACCTTGGTGGGGTTGGGAGGAGAGTGGCTGAGTTGGGGGGGATCTGAGAGGACTTCCCGGAGGAAGGGCTGCCTGAGGGACAGTCAGGAGAAGGCGGACAGGAAGAGTCTGGTGGCAGGAGCGGCACAAGCCCAGGCATGGCGGTGAGAAAGAGCAAGGCCCGCGGAAGCTTCTGCAGGTCCGTGAAGTGCCAGGAGCCACAGCGGCTTTCAAGCGTGCCAGCCGGAGGGACACCGATGCCCTGAGGTGTGGGTGATGGGGAGCCACAGAACGTTGCTAAGTAGATCAGAGTCGGGTCAGAGGCTGCTGAGCTGGGTTGTGCAGGAGGAACTCAGATGGCCCCTGCATCTCCCTGAGAGGTTTAGACTTGTGCGGTGGCCACCAGGGGACCCTACTGGGCAGAGTGGGATGACCTCCGAGAACCCCCATGCCCACCACAGAAGGACACGCAGAGGGCCTGGACTCCTTTTCCACCTGAGGTAGAGAGAAAACCACTTGTAGGAAGCCCGTAACAGGTGCTTGCTGCCTGTAGGTCCTCAAATCGTGACTCCTATTGTTTCCAGTTAAAAATGACACACGTGTGGCTCAAGCCCAGTGGTGTTCCCTGATGTCAGAGCCTGTCACTTCAGATGTCTCCAAGATTCTGAGGGCTTTCGGGGCTGGCTGTGGAGAGAGAAGGGACCACTGTAGGGAAGCGACACCCTTCTTTAGCAGTGGCAGAGAACGCTCTAGAACACAGGGATGGGGGAAAGCTTTCCTTAACTGAAGGGAGCCTAGTGCCTGCCCCCCTCAGGGCATCCGCTTCACCCACTGCCTGTGCACAGTGGGCATTGGATATTATGGAATGAACGAAGAAGGGTCGTGTTGACCCAGCGGCCCGAGCAGATGTCAGGAGACGCCGGGCCAGGGGTGACAGCACTGGCTGCGGCCAAGAGTCACTGGTCTTGGATTTGAGACCCAGGAGTGTGAGGTTACAGCAGCCTTAATGCATTTAAATGAAGTCCTATGATTAAGGCTTCTTATGCATTCCAGATGCTTCTATTGCAGAGAGAACAGAGGAGCTTGGGGCATGGGTCTCATGGCTTTGCACCTGCTGGGAAAAGGCACAGCCAGGCATGGCATGCGCTCGCTAGAGTGGGGAGCTCAGAAACCTCCTGTGGGGGGCTTCTTGGTCCAGAGACAGAATGCATGTCTGTACAAAGGCTGTTGCGTGGGTGGAGTAAATTTCTAGGGTCTTTTAAAACCCATAAGCACAGAGGCTCTGGTTTAAGATCTTAAAGACAATTTTTTTTTTAGGTCATTTATTCAGCATGAGCCCCTCCCCCTCCAGTTTTACCCTTTGTGTTCTCTGGGCCAGCCTGGAAAAGAGGAACTGGTTTTCCTTAGATAAATATGGGCTGCTGCATCCGATTCAAATAGGGGCAGTCTAGGGCCTCTTGTGATTTCTCAGTTCTCTTGGAAGGTGGAGGACTTGGAATGAATTAAAACACCAAAGGCAAGAAGCCTAGAAGGGAGAAATGATGGCTCCCGCTGGCTCTTCCCGGCCCCTGCGGCTCCGTGGCAATTCGCCCCACGGGGGGCCCGAGTCGCTAAGAGGGAAATGGTCCAATTCAGGACCGGTTAGAAATTGGGCTCATATACCAGCCATTAGGGAACTTTACTCGATGAGAAAATGAGAACTTTTTGTAGTTGCTAAAGAGAGCCCCATTTTTAATTTGACCTCTTCTTGGCCGTGGGAGATGGGGTGCTTTATCTGAAACTCAAGTGCCCAGAGTAGGAAGAAAAAGAAAGCCACTGGTGTGAGGAGTTCTGTTCCCCTGAGGCCACATGTCTACTTCGGTCCCTGGAGCAAGTGTTGGGGCGCCTGGGTGGCTTAGACGTTGAAGCATCTGCCTTTGGCTCAGGTCCTGATCCCAGAGTCCTGGGACTGAGCCCCGAGTTGGGCTCCCTGCTCGGCGGGGACCCTGCTTCTCCCTTTCTCTCTGCTGCTCCCCCTGCTTGTACGCACACTCTCTCTGTCAAATAAATAAGAATTTCTTAAAAAGGAAAGAAAAGAAAAGACAGGGTCAGCAGCACCTGGGCAGAGGCTCTGATGGAAAATGGGCTAAAGATGCTATGTGCATTGGTCCACAGAGCTACATGACTTAGTACTTGTAGCAAGTGACCTTTATGATGAAGAAATTGTAGGTTTGCAGTAAGAAAAGATGATGCAGGTTTGCAGTAAGCAAAGCCCAAGGCTGGGGTGTTGGGGGGGGGGTCCCAGAGTGATGGGGTGGAGTTGTTTCAAAGAAGCATTAGTGGGAAGAAAGAGAGACTTTTACTTATGGTACTTTTAATCCTGAGATTTTGTGACCGGAGTGGGAAATCAGCTTAAGTACAATGGCTACAGAAAATGGCCTGGAGGATCTTTTATCGTAAGGATAAATTTTTCTTTCGTCTTTTTTTCTTAAGATTTTATTTATTTATTTGACGGGGGAGCGCCAGGCAGAGGGAGAGGGAGAAGCAGGCTCCCAGTGGAGCAGGGAACCCGAAGCGGGGCTCGATCCCAGGACCCTGGGTTCACGACTCAAGCCCAAGGCGGATGCTTAACTGACTGAGCCACCCAGGCGCCCCAGGGATGAATTTCTTAGCTCTACAGTGGTAACACTTGTAAGTCCTGTGGAGACGATCACTGTCAGACTGACAGTGCAGGTGAAGGTGGCCCGTAGCCTGGAAGCCAGGCCCTCTCCTTCTCAGTAAAACGAAACCTCACCATCTTGGCCTATGGCGTAGGTACATAGGGTTTGCTCTTTTTTTTTGGATTTTAATTTGAATTTCTTAATTACAGAAGTGGTTAATTACCTTTTCATATGTTTATTAGCGTTTGGATTTCCTCTTTGGAAAATGTCTGTTCAAGTCCTTTGTCCTTTAAAAGCCATTGGATTGTTTGCATTTATCAAACTGATTTCTGAGGCTTCTTTACATATTCTGAATATAAGCCCTTTGTTGGTTTTAAGTGTTTCCGATTTTTTTCTGCTCAGTGGCTTCCCTTTTTGCTTAATAGTGTGTTCTGATAAACAAAAGTTTTTAATGTAGTCAGTGTTATTAGCATTTTCCTTCATGGTTAATATTTTGTTCCATTTTATAATTTTTCCCACAAAGACCCCATTTTGCGTTTAGATCTATAATTTGCCTAGAGTTGATTTTGACTACCGGGTGAGGCAGAGGTTCAATTAAAGTTTTTTTCTTATGGATACCAGATTGTCTCACCACTAGTAAGGCCCTGCAATGACAGTTTCATGATAAGTTTTATTTTCTGCTTTTACTATCTGGCAGGACAACCCCTAATTTGTTCTTCTTAAGAATTTCTTGGCTGATGTTGGCCCTTTGCTTTCTTATATAAATTTAAGAATCATCTTTTAATTTATAAAAAAAATACCTGTTGAGATTTTGCTTTTGGACTGCCTTGAATCTATTGATTATTTTAGGGGAGGACTGACATTTTTGCGACATTGGGTCTTTTAATATATGAGCATGATGTATCTCTCCATTTGCTTAAGTCTACTTTAGTTTCTTTCATTATTATGTGGCTTTCTTAGGACTACAATGTCTTCTGCTGGAGATGTCTATAAGTGCTTGCTGTTTTTGATGCTATTGAAAATTGTATCATTAAAACTTTTTTATTATCTGTATTCTATACAGAAATATGGCTCTTTTTTATATATTGATTTTTCAAAATCAAGGAATCCTGTCAAATTCCCATATATATGTTTTATTTTTATTAACATATAATGTATTCAAATTCCCTTATAAATTATAATAATTTATATAAGAATTCTTTTAAAAAAACATTTATTTATTTATTTATTTTAGAGAGAGCATGAGCAGGGAGCGGGGCAGAGGGAGAGAAAGCATCCGCAAGCACACTCCCCGCTGATCACAGAGCCTGACACAAGGCTCGATCCTAGGACGGTGAGATCATGACCTAAGCAGAAAGCAGAGCGGACCACTTAACTGACTGAGGCATGCACCGCCCCTAAGGATTCTTTAAGATTTTTTTAATGTAAACAGTCATACCATCAGTAACAGCAATGACAGTTACAGGTCTTCCTTTTCGTCCCTTACCCTGTTTATTTGCTTCTTTGTCTTATTGCGCTGGCTAGACCTTCTATTAAAATGCTGATTAGAAGGGTGCTAGGAGACATTATTGTCTTATTTATGATCTTAAAACGAAAACTTTCATCATTTCACCATTAAGTATAATGTCTGGAGAGAGTATGCATCCTTTAGTTTTTAAGAAGCTTCCCTTCCTTTATGGTTTCCTACAACTTTTTTTTTTCATCAAGAAAAAACAATAATTTTTTTAAAGATTTTATTTTATTTTATTATTATTTTTTTAAAGATTTTATTTATTTGACAGACACAGATCACAAGTAGGCAGAGAGGCAGACAGAGAGAGAGAGAGGAGGAAGCAGGCTCCCCGCCAAGCAGAGAGCCCGATGTGGGGCTCGATCCCATGATCCTGAGATCATGACCCGAGCCGAAGGCAGAGGCTTAACCCACTGAGCTACCCAGGCACCCCAAGATTTTATTTTTTTTAAATAATCTCTACACACAATATGGGGCTGGAACTCACAACCCTGACTGAGATCGAGAGTCATGTGCTCCGCTGACCGGGCCAGCCAGGCACCCCAGGGACAATAAATTTTATCAAGTGCTTCTTCTGTGACTATGAAAAGAACCAATTTTTCTTTTTTAGTGTGTGAAGGTGGTCAAATACATTCACAGGTTTTCTAATGTTAAACCAACCTTGAATTCCTGGTAAAAATTCAACTAGTTATATAATATATTCTTTTCATATGTTGCTGGATTTAGCATGTTAATATTCTGTTTAGGACTTTTACAACGATGTGAATGAGAGAGATTTGGGTGTATTTTTCCTTCATTATACTGTCTCTGTCAGATTTTCATGTCAATATTATGCTAAGGACTTGGAGGGTAGAGCAATGATGTAACGATGTTTTGGTTATAGCAGTCTGGCCAGAACACTGCTGTTTCTACTAGATACCACCATTGCGACCACTGCATCAGGATTCTAACTTTCTCTTCTATTTCCCTATGTGATTTAGGTTCCAAACCCTGGGTGGAGGTGTCCGACTGGCTGAGCAGGCTGCCGTGGTACTGGGGAGAGGGAGGGTTTGGTTCTCTTATCTTTTGTGGTAGAAGGAGTATACTGCTTCCCAAGACTGGGACGAGACTATAGGCTAGATAGTTCTCTCCTCCCTCCACCAAACAACAAGCATTCTTGAAAATAACCCTGTACAGTAATTCTCATACTCACTAAAAATTGAGAACACCAAGTGACCAAAGGAAGAACTAAAAGGGAATGTATACACAGATGTTTGGGTAGTCCCAGTGTTATGCATTTAAGATAACCTGACATCTCAGATGGTAAATGGGAACTGGGTGTTTGAAAGGGCCCTTGCTTGGGTGCAGGACCCAAGGACTTGGGTGCAGGACTCCATAGTTGACTCTATTTTAAGTCAACATCACCATCTCTAATCATCACTTCTAACACATGTTGAAGCATTGAGGACTCAAGGAGGTGCTAAATGTGAAAGTACCATGCACAGTAACCAATACACAGTACATGTTCAAGAAAAGCTTGTTTTGAATCTAAAACATGCTTCATTCCATGGGCAACGGTTCTCCAAAATGTTATAGAGAATACCATGGCTGCTTGCTTTTTGCCATTCCAAGCTGGCTGATCAGTAGAGCCATAACAGAAAATGTCACCCCTCCTGTGCCCTTGGTCACTGGTCTCAGGATGTTTAGGATAACCGAATCCTTCTAGAGGATAAGGTTCTAGAATAAGCTCCTAAGTTAAAGTTGTATATAATGGGATTCTACCATATTCACTTTATACCACTCATTATTTTATGGATTTGGATCATGTGAGTCTTTAACTGACCCCTTTCTAAACAAAGAAAACAAAAAAGCTGAGAGGGCCTTGCGTTTCCACTGCTCTTCGTAGGTTGATGGCTCATTGCCTTCAGGTGCTTTGAGGATCTCCTCTGTCCCCAGTAGGGCTTGCTTGTGTGATCCAACGAGGTTCCTGTTTGTGATGGAGTAGGAGGGCATACTCAAGGTTGTGATCAGGCTTTCTGCCTTTTAGATATTTGACGATTTTCATGGCCTCGACAGAACAGTGTTTTCAGAATGCAGTGCGTCCTTGTGTCTCTATCTGGTATGTCAATGACCACTTGAAGTCCTCAATCCTTTAAGAGAATTGCATCAGTATTATTTTCTCTCCAGATTTCTCTTCCACTTGCCCACTGTTAGGGTCCTCTGCCTCTTAGAACCTTTCATCAAGCCCTAGAGATTGCTTTGCAGTTTGTGTCCATTGAAGAACTGGAAGTAACAGCGCCCCCTGGGCGCATGGAGGTGTCACTGTTGCAGCTTTTTAGTCTCTACTCCATGACAGTTGCCCCATCTGGAATGTTTGGGGACCCCCACAGTGTGCCCTTTTTTAGAGAAATGCCAGTATGTCTCTGCTCTTAGGTTCATCGATGGTGTTGATAGGAGTCATCTTAAAACAAAGACATCTAAAAACAAAACATCTTAGAACACCTAACTTGAAGAGTTTTTGTTTGTGAAGACTAAATTTTCTGATTTTATTTAATTCCTTTGGCTTCTATGCTGTTTGTTTCTGTGGTCACAAAGATAGCATGGTGCCCAGCAGGCAGGAGGCAGGCAATACAGGAACTACTGAATGAACCCTGTCTTTAAAAATTCTTTTATTTCTCTTGTTTCCAGCAGTAGCACGTTCTTTGCAGAAAGTTCCAATGATAGACAAGTGTCTGAAATTAAGTGTGTCTCCTTGTCCCCTGCTCGAGTCCCACTCCTCAAGGGTTATTATTGTGAACAGTTTGGTGGGTATTATTATAGGCTTAAAAACTGTGAATATAGGGGCGCCTGGGTGGCTCAGTGGGTTAAGCCGCTGCCTTCGGCTCAGGTCATGATCTCAGGGTCCTGGGATCGAGTCCCGCATCGGGCTCGCTGCTCGGCAGGGAGCCTGCTTCCCTCTCTCTCTGCTTCCCTCTCTCTCTGCCTGCCTCTCCGTCTACTTGTGATTTCTCTCTGTCAAATAAATAAATAAAATCTTTAAAAAAAAATTGTGACTATGAGCTTCATGTGCTCGTACCACATCCGCTGCAATCATTTCCCCCTGAAAACGGGATCGTTTTGTCAGTAATGTTTCTCAGGTTACTTTTTTCGACCCGCTTCCCCTGCCCCCCTCGCCGGTATATCCTGCATATGGTTCCATTTCAGTAAATATTCACTGATCCAGTTCTCTAACGGCTGTATAATAATCAGTGCAGTCAGGCCCTTTGTTTTGCCATAACGAACGACACTGCAGCCAGCTCCTTGGACAGCTGTCCTTGCACAGCTGTGTGAGTGTCTCTGTTTCATTGATCCCTAGGATAAGATAGGACCTTTTAATTAAAGCCCCCAGCACAGACCCCAAGCCTTGGAGGGCTGTTCCATAAATATGGGTTGATGACAATACTGGGTTGTCATATTAATTAGAACAGGAAGAGACCCATTAGGGCGACAAATGCACATTCACAGGGCAACCTGGTTCCATGGCAGGAGGCTAAAACACTTAATATTCTCATCTTTGAAAAGACAAACCACATTAAATGTAATAAGTAGTAAGTTGCCTGTGTACCGGTGTGTAAAATATTCCCCAGGGAGTGGTAGCTTTCAGAATGCATAAAGATGCCGCATTAAAGATAAAACAGAGGGAATATTTACCCAGCATAGTTACCTAGAAAATATACAGTTTGATCTAGATAGAGGCTTTTACTGTATAAATTATTGTGGCCTCTACTTCAGTCACAAACAGCCTTCGAGTTGGGCAATCGCCTTGTAAAAAAAGAAGAGAACAGCTTCCAATTGTCTGGAATGAGCTTCAAAAACAGGCAACTCGGTTCTGATAGAACAATTTAAACCGGCCGTCTCCTTATCTGGTGTGGACATCATTTCTTGGAGGGGCAAACAGCTCAAATTAAATAGTTTTGCAGCAGACAGTCTGTCTGTCTTTTTTGTTTTTTGTTTTTTTTTTTTTTTTCTTTCTCCCCTTCCCTCCGCCAGGCAGGGTGCTGCAGCCTCTGCTAATTTAGGGAGATTGGTCTGGGCAATGCTAAAGTGAGATGAATAGAAACAACTTTATCAGAGAAAAAAAACATGAGTGATATTAAGAAAAAGAATGAAAAAGGATAGTAGGAGGCTGATTTGACATGGGAGACTACATTCCTGTCTGGTTGATTGCCTCATAAACCCTCTTGAAACCCTGGGTTTTATTTGCAAATAGTCTCCACTGTGGACCACAGAGTTCAACAGGGAAAGTAATGAGCACAATCTAGGAGTTGGCTTGAACAAAATAGGGCTATTGCGGCGTTGTGAGGAGAGGTGAGCGAGAGCATCCCTGACACCATTTGGGTGAAATTGGAGGCGAGGTGGGGGCTGCTTATCTTCTTGCCTCGGGGCCTTCGCAGGCCTCTTCCTTCCGCCATTTTCACCGAGGGGAGTGCTGGCGCTCAGAGAGGAGGACCCTCTTCACGGTGCTGGCGGTGGTGTACGAAGGTTGGGGGTGTGCATGGGTGAGGATACCTTGGGGAAATCCAATGAAGCCTTCTACTTCTCTGTTGTCTTTTTTTTTTTTTAATCGGCTGCGGGATACCCCAGCCTGTCCTCAAGTTGTCTTTCTTCCCAGCTTACACGTGCACATGTGTGTGAGTTTGACAGCATGTTTATTTGGAAATAATTTCAAGTTTCTAGAAAAGAGCTCCTGTAACCTAGATTTGCCAGTCAGTACCATTTTGGCACATTTGCTTTATTTCTACAGTTTCTTAGAGTCTGTTCCCTGAAACCAGGATGTTCCCTCATACAACCATCGTAAGCTCATCCAGGAAATGGAACACTGACACATGCATGACACTATCTAACCCACAGCCCATATTCAAATTACTACAGGCTCCCAATAATGCTGTCTACAGCGAGTATTCACGACCCCCCCTCCCCCACCCCTTGGATCCATGATCCAGTCCGGGATCACACATGGCGCGTATTGTCCTATCTTTCTAATCTCTTCCTATCTGGAATGGTTCTTTAGCCTTTCTTTGTCTTTCATGACCTTGACATTTTTGAAGAATATAGGCCAGTTTCATTTTGTAGAGTGTCCCTCAATTTGTATTTGTCTGATGTTTCCTCGTGGATTCAGGTTATGTATTTTTGGCCATAAGCCCCAGAGATTGTCTTCTATGGATACCACCTCAGGAGGCATACGATGTTGATTTGTTCCATTACTGGTGACGCTAGCTTGGATTACTTAGTTGGTATCTGTCACCGTAACTATTTTCTCCTTTGTAATTAATAAATAATCTGAGTCTTGTAAATATCTTGTTTCCCCAATCAAAATTTCACACAATAGTTTTAGTACCCATTGGTGATTCTCAGAGGTTTTTTTTAAAGATTTTATTTATTTATTTGAGAGAGAGCAAGAGCAGGAGATCATGAGCAGGGTGAGGGGCAGAGGGAGAAGCAGATTCCCTGCTGAGCAGGGAGCCAAGTGTGGAGCTCAATCTCAGGACCCGGGATCATGACCTTAGCTAAAACATACCTTCATTTAGTCCTCAGAAAACCTCAACTGAGAATCTGCCGTGAACAAGGTACTCTTTGAGAAGACCCAGTCCCAGCACAGAGGCTGATGGGAAGTTGGCAGTATGGGGACAGGGCTGTGGATAGAGGGCAGGCCTTTGGAGAGGTGAGGATTACTTCACAGAACAGGTGTCTTGTTCGTGAAATTTTTATGTTGAAATAATTATACATTCATAAAAGTTGTGAAGACATACAGGAACATCCCACATACCTTCACCCAGTTTATACCAATGATTACATCTCACATAACTGTAATACACTATTGAAACTGGGAAGTTGCCATGAGTACAATGTGTGGGCTCTATGCCATCTTATCGCATCTGTAGACGTGCATATTCACCACCATCATCAAGACACAAAACTGTTCCATCATCATAAATATCTCCCCCTTTCTAGTCACACCCATCCCGTCCTCCCTCATGCCCCTTTCCCATTCCTAACTCCGGGCAACCACTAAACTGATTTCTCTCTCTTTAATTTTGTTTCAAATTCTCTACAATGGAATTATGCTTTATGTGACTTCAGAGATTGGCTTTTTCTACTCAGCATAATGCCCTTGAGATCCTTCCAACTGTGCACATCAATAGTTCATTTCTTTTTTTGCTGAATAGTATTCCATAGTATGAATGTATCACAGTTTATTTATCTATTGTGTGACATTTTGGTTGTTTTCAGTTCTTGGCTATTACAAATAGAGCTTCTATGAGCAATCATGTACAGGTTTTTGTGAGGACATAAGCTTTCATTTCTATGGGATAAGTGCTCAGGAGTGCAGTGGCCGGACTGTATAGTAAGTGTCTGTTCAGTTTTTTAGGATTGCTATGTCTTCAT
Organism: Mustela nivalis; assembly: GCF_964662115.1. Lineage (NCBI taxonomy): Eukaryota > Metazoa > Chordata > Mammalia > Carnivora > Mustelidae > Mustela > Mustela nivalis. The sequence continues at coordinate 178,832,052 of NC_139021.1, forward strand.
GATAGAATGACCCTTTCTTTTATCATGATGCAATCTCCCTCTCTGTCCCTGGCTTTTTTTTTTTTTTTCCTGAGAAGTCTAATTTTTCTAATATTAATATAGCCACTCCTGCTTTTTTGGGGTTAATGCCTAGATGGTATGTACTTTTCCATCCTTTTATTTTCATATATATGCACTAAGTTCAAAGTGAAATCCTTATAGATAGCATATAGTTGGTTCATTTTTTTTCTTATGCACTCTATCAGTCTCTGTCTTTTAATTGGTGCATTTAGATCATTTACATTTGATGTAATTATTGAAGGTTAAGATTTAGTCTGTGACTTTGTGGTTTGCTTGGACATTTTTTAAGATTTCATTTTGGTTTTATCTATGGTCCTTTTGAGTGTATCCTTTTGTATGGCTTTTATTTTAAAGATTTTTAAAATTCATTTATTTGAGAGAGAGAAAGAGAACATGAGCAGAGGGGAGGAACAGAGAGAGAGGGAGAAGCAGACCCCCTGCTGAGCAGGGAGCCTGACATGGGGCTCTATCCCATGATGTGAGTTGAAGGCAAACATTTAACTAACTGAGCCACCTAGGCACCCCTCAGCCATTATTTTTTTAAGTACTTTTTTTTTTTTTTAATCTTTAGCCACTTTTCCTCTCTTCCTGGGACTCCAATAACACAAAGTTTTGATCTTTTGTTATAATTCCACAGGTCTCTGGGATTTTGTTCATTATTTTAGTCTATTTTCTTTCTGATGATTTTGGATAATTTCTATTATTCTCTCTTCAAGTTCACGGATTCTTTTTTCTGTCTTTTCCATTCTGCTGTTCAGCCTACACACTGAGTTGTTTTTTAAATTTGGTTATTGTATTTTTTTTTTTTTTTTAGGTCAAAGATTTCCTTTTGGTTCTTGCTTATGGCTTGTATTTCTTTGATGATATTTTCTATTTCTTTGCTGAGACTTCCTAGTCTTTCATTTATTTCAAGTATATTTATAATTACTCACTGGAGCATTTTGATGATGATTGCGTTAAAGTCCTTGTCAGATAATTTTAACATCTGTGTCATTTTGGTGTTGGCATCAATTGTCTTTTTTTTTAAATTTAGTTTGAGATATTCCTGGTTCTTGTATGACAAGTGATTTTGATTAAAACCCAGATATTTGGGGTATTTTGTTATGGACTCTGTGTATTACTTAAAACTTGTGTTTCAGCAGGCTTCCTCTGACACCACTCCAGTGGATATAAGGGAAACTGCCTTGTTACTGCCAGATGGAGGTAAACATCCAGGTTCTTCAGTTAGCCTCCACTAACACCCACAGTGAGGGACTCCTCCTTATTGCTGGGCAGGGGTGGGAGTTCAGGATCTCACTAGGGCTCTGATGATATCTCACTGGCTGGGATGGACATTTGTGCCTTGTATTCTGCTTCCCACATGGCCTCCACAGACTCCGTGTTTGTGTGTGTGTGTGTGTTTGTGTGCTGGGAGGGAGGTGGCCTTGTTTCTTCCTCTGATATCACCTCTATGAGAAAGCAGTGGGGTGCTTTTTCACATCTGGGTTGGGGTGAAATCTGGAATTCCATGTGCTCTTTATTGACATGGGGCGGGGGGTTACTACTTCTGTGTGTGGGGAGGATGAAAGCTCCAACTTCCCATTCATTTTTTTTGGACATCATCGGTGGGGGGGATTAGGATGCCTTGTTATAGCTGGTGAGGGTGGGTGTCTAGGCTCCCCAGTTGGCCTTGGGTCGGGGGAAGGCACATCAGAAGGTTTTGAGAGAGGTATGGCAAGATCTGACCACAGTTTTAGAAGACTCATTCTGACTGCCTTATGGCAAACAGACTGGGTATGAGGCAGGCAAAGGGAGGAAGCAGGAGATCCCAGGGAGAAGATGGTGGCTGAGACAAGGATGGTGGAAGTGGGGATGGTGGGAGGGGGGAGATTCCACATCTATCCTGAAAGTTGAGTTGACTGCACTTGCCAATGGACTAGATGTGAATGTAGGAGAAAGAGAGGAGAGGAGACTGACTAAACCACCGTAGGGTATGATCTAGTTGATCTGGGAGGTGCTTTTTACTGATTTTTTATTTTATTTACTTATTTATTTTTTAAGTAAAGTAAAGTTAAAGTGTCCTCATTTGTTCCCACTGGGAGCCCGATATTTAGACAGCTATCTGGGAGAAACAGGCAAGATGCTTGCAAAGTCATCCAAGTAGCTGCATGATCTCGGACAAGTTTTTTGGTCTCATTTAGTTACTTAGTATCTCTAAGTCTTGGTTTGATCATCTGGAAAATGGAACTAAAAATATAATCTCTCTCAGAGATAACCCTTTTTGTGAAGATTCAAAGAGATGAAGGACACATAGAGCACAGTCTCTGCTATCCATGAGGAGATGAGTAGCGTGAATACTTTCTCTTCAAAGTGGAAATGGGATGGGACTGCCATTTGTGTTCCCTGGTCTTAGCTGGTTCCACCCACAGTCATACTCCCCAGTCCTGGGGCTGACATGGGAGGGTGTCCCCTATTATCCACATCTGTGCCCCTGATCAGGCAGTCCACTAAAGGGTTTTCACTTGATCTAACAGGTGCTGTGGACACCCTGGAAGCTGTTGAGAAGGGTCCAGTGGGATCTAGATTGGTGTAGACCAGGCTTTCCCAACCTTGGCACTATTGACAGTTTGAACCAGATAATTCTTTGTTGTAGGGGCTGTCCTGGGCATTAAAGAATGTTTAAATCATCCCTGGTCTTTATCCACTAGATGCCAGCAGCACCACTCCCCTGATGTGACAACCAAAATGTCCCCAACATTGTCAAATGCCCCCTCAGGGATCAAAATCACCCTGATGGAGAACCACAAGTGTAGACCAATTACTGAGGCATAGGGGCCAGAAAGGCAGAGGAGAGGGGTCTTTAGTGCCTTCAGATGGAGCCCAGGGCAGGAGTTGTTTGTACATTACAAGAACATCAGGAATTTCCTCTTGGCTTTTCCATCTACTTACAGAAAATGTCTCAAGGCCTCAAGCTCAGACTGTGCTCTGAGGTGAGGAGTAGGATGGGGACATGGCTCTTGTCCTGCTCCTCCCTCCTTCCTGGTGGTCTATAATTTCCAATCCCATTTCCTCCTTCCACTACTCTCTCAGTATAGGCCAGCCATGGGGCAAGTGCTGTAGGATGAAGCTGAAGAAAATGTCTGAGAAGTTCCCAGGCCATCATCATAGAAGACAGGGATAACTCTGCAGTCCCTCAGCTGAAGCACCTACCTGTAAATAGAGAACAGCCCAAGAAGAAGATCTAGAGTTGAGACAACCTACAGGCAAATGCTGTTTCTGCCATTTCCTAGTCATATGGCCTTGAGGCCAACTGACTTCTCTGGGCCTCAGTTTCCACATCTGTACACTGGGATAATCACATATATAACTAGTAAGGCTGTTGTAAGGCTGAAATGCCCTTGTGGATGTAAAGCATTTTCAGAGTGTCTGCTGTATCAGTGTTAGCCATCACTATCATTGTTATCGTCATCGTCATCATCAACAAAACAATAATATGTGAAAGCACCTTGGGAATCATGAGGTTCTATACACACAGTGGTTGTAGGAAGGATGTGTTCTGTTGAGAGACACAGGGTTGCCTTAACACTACACAGGTCATTTAATAGCCAATCAATTATATGTTTACAGTCTCAGAGATAACCAGATGAAAACTCTCTTCCATGATGATCAAGGCATAGGACAGGCAGGGAGAAAGAGATACTGATTTCATCTGCTTTGTTACTTACATCCTTCCCTGGAGGAGTTGGGATGAATAGGGAAAAAAAAAGTTCATGTGTAAATCAACTTTCAGTCATTTCTTCAGAGGGGTCAGGCATTCAGAATGGGAAGGTACCCTTGGACATGGGAAACCTTTATCATGCAGATATCTGAACTTGGCATCTGCCTTGTAGGGGTCTGGGTCTCCAGACTCCATCTCTCCCTGTCCATCTGTCACACATCAGGTCATGCTTTGCCATGTCCAAGTAAGACACGGTGTCAGTTTAACCAAATTGCCCAGGTCCTATGGCCACAGTTGGCTGCTTGAGAACAAATCAGGAGACCAGGCTGCCAGCTGAAAGTAATGAGTAGCTTCCATTAACCTGCCAATGATTGGACTGACATGAAGAATGGGTCTCAACCTTCTACTGGTTGACTTAAGTTCATAAGTTGACAGGTGGGATAAGTTGCTTGAAGTTACACTTGGTGGGAACTTTATGATGACATCTATCATGACAATCTTCTGCTCTGTCTGCTTACATATTTCTGGAGAAGGTTTGAAGTATAGGTCCAGTCTCTGCTTTCTTTGACATGACCAAGAATTGGCTATTTCCGGATTGAGGTGGTCCTATTCTGGTACTGATTGGAGAACATCTCAGGATGGTCTAGGTGGGGTAGTTACCTTAGTCCCATGGCCTGTGGATTGGTCCCTTTCTCAGGGCTGGCACTCTGATGCCAGATCTACCCCCCAAAACCCAATTTAACGGTATTTGGTACAAATGGGTGCAATTCAGGAGAATAGTGGCTTCTTTTGTAAGGAATGGGTGGATGGAAGAACAGGTTGGTCTTAAGATTTTTTTTTTTTTTTTTGGTTGCTAGTAAGAGCAGCTCACTATACACTAGAGTAAATAAAAATAGGATCATGTTGTACTGTAGGGCCTTGTAAGGGAGGAGAAGCAAGAATTGGAAAGTGTGATGTACTAAGGCCACCATCTTTTTACCTTTTCTCTCACTCTTTTTTCATGGATCAAGATGGCTGCCCCATAACTCTGAGAGTTGACCTGTCTCCATTCTTGTTGGTCTCAGGGACCAAGCCTAATATATCCCAGTTTCAGTTCTAGACTTCATGCCAAGGCCATTCATGTATGGGTAGGGAGTTAAGTACTACCAACAAGGCTGCTGGAATCCTTCCTCTTGGATTGAGAGCAGTAGCACTTACAGAAAGGAATTTTTAGTAAGTTTGGGAGATCCCTGTTTCAGTTGCTCTGTAGGAAACTAACCCAAAACTTAGTAGTTTGAAAAGGCAACCACTTAATTACTTTCCTGATTCTGTGGATTGAGAAATTGGATGGGATGTGGGAGAGTCAGCCTATCTGTGTTCCAATCGATTTCCACTGGGGCTAGAATGGCCATAATGGTTTCTTTACTCATATCTGGTGGCTCAGCTAGAAAGGTTCCAGGCTCTGGGGCTGTGCTGGCTCAACAGGAGTTGTGCTGGGACTCTCTGGCATTTGGGTCCTTTCTCCTCTAGAGAGCCTCAGGACCTCTCTCTCCCCAGTGCCTTTCCATGTAGCCTCTCCACTTCATGTCTCTAGTAAGATGGCATAGCCAGACTTCTCACATGGCAGTACAGGGCTCCCAAAAGGTAAAAAGCACAAACTTCTAAGCCTTCTGTAGGCCTAGGCTCAGAACTGGCATGATGTCACTTCTGCATTTTATAGGTTCGAGTGGTTATAGGCTCAGCCCAGATTTAAGGGGAGGGGTCTACCCAAAGCCTTGGGTACTAGGAGGTGTGGTTCACTGGGGATTATCAGGATAACCCAAGGGCATCTACTACAGAAGATGACCAGATCAACTTGATTTAATTAACTAGCTGTTCCAAGAAGGTGTACATATCCTAAATATAGCAAAGCTAGCTAACCTCATTGACCCCAGAGATCAACATAGATCTGCAGTTGTCCTTAGTCCAGACACAAATCCCTAGTTTGAAATGCAACCATGAAATGAGGCTGAGTTACTATCGTTGACTCCTTTCAGATCTTGCCTTGGCATCTTATTGGTAGACCATTCCATTACTTCCTAAAGGGCATCCCAACTTGCAAAGTATCTTTGTTGTAATATATCCTATGATGCTCTGGTTTAAAACTGGTCTTCCTGCCACTGTCTTTTTCCTCTCTGGTCCTTATTCTGGATCTGCCTCTGCTCTTCCTGGTCCCCTTTCCTGGAATGTCCTTCCTTTTTCACCCGTATTCGCATCAGTCCTTCCCACAGACCGCATATCCTTCCTTTCCCTGCTACCCCAAGCCACAAGGATCTCACTGGAAACATCACCTCGTGGGGAATCCCTGAATTGTACCATAATTATATTCAATTCAGGAGTCAGAAGGAACTAAGGAGGGACAATTGAGTCTAACCTTCCATTGAGAGTGGGAATCCCTTCTGTGGCAGCAGGTAATGGGCAGCCTGGTTGAACATGTGAGCTCTGCAGTTGGATTAGCAGGCCTGGTTCTTGGTTCTGTCAGTCACCAGCCATCATCCTTGGTGTTCTCTTCTGAAACTGGGGAGATCAATACATCCTTAAAAGGTTAAACAAATATATGCCTGTCAGGCATGTAGCAAGGAGCTCGGTAAAAATCAACACTCAAGATCAGGCCACTGTCTTCATTCCACCGTCATCCATCTCTAACCTCGACTTGAGGGATTTGAGGACATCTATATTTTGCAGAAGCTCATTCCTTAGTTTGGTAACCCAAAAGAACCTTAGAAGGTTCTTCATTTATGGATTTGCAATTTATCGATTTCTACCTTGAAACCATTGGCCCTTTCTCCAATTCTGGAACGACACAGAAACGCAGACAATCTCTTTTCTGGAAGTCTCTCAGATATTGAAGGCATCTATTATGTTCCTATGAAATCCCTTCTCTAGTTCAACTCCCTGTTTCCTTTCACCATCCTCAATACATGTTTTGAGATCTTTGGTGTTCGGTCTGGACAAAACATTGGCCAGAACAGACTGTCCTTCCTACCCTGCCACTTGTTCCTTTGGGATCTAAAGCTGACAGATCTGTCTTCAGCTGCCAACAGAACACATTGGCACACCAGGTGCTCTTCAAGGACCAACATTGCCTCCCAAAAAGGAAGTGTCAATTTTAGAATATAATATAAAGAACACATTGTCCATCTGTCCTCTGGGAATTCTAAATTGTACTTTTTGTATCATGTTACTTCATCAGCCAGTGACATGCCCAAATCACATTAGCATATGCTCTTGTAGGTGGCCTTCCTGAATTATGTTGGAAATCCATTTCTCACTTTTTTCCTCTGAAAAGCAATGCTGTCAAATCTTGTTTGCACTTTCTGTGAAACCATTTGTCCCAGTTCTCTTCTCTTTGTCCCTCCAGATCTTCTCTTCACCTTTCTCTGCCCTGCCTTTTCCCCAAGAGGCTGCCTGTGTGGATTGCCCCAGAGGGTTTCCTGGCTTCCGGTTGGGCTCAGTGAGAGCCCTGACAGGAGACCGGAAGGCAGGGGGGGAGTGAGCTCCATTTCTCCAAGGGTTATCTTGGGCTGGCTTCATTCCTTCATAGTCTCCTCCAGCCTGGGGTGGTAAAGCCCCACCACTAGCCGCCCCTGGGTATTCACTACTCCTTGTGGCTCCCATGTGCCCTAGTTGTGTCTTTGCAGGTCTTCCTTTATTAAGCTCCTTGCAAACTGAGTGTGCCTCAGGCCTGCTGGATCCCCTCCCTGAAGACATCATGATAGACCCTGTATTACCTGTGTCAGGTTTCAACGGATAGATTCTTCTCAAAATTTAGTACCAAGATAAAAATGAATCATCTTTCTGTGGGCAGAAGTGAAACCAGTCATGCTTCCCCTCTTGCCCTAGCTGCTGAGAAGCTCAGGGTCAAAGTTCATGTTCACTCTTAGAAACTTCTCTGGTTTTTCTTCTTCCTTTTCATGGTTTTGATTTTCTGATTCTGTTTTTAGTAACCTTATTTCACATCTCTTCTAAAGGGAGCTACCTCAGGTAGATAGGTAGATAGACAGAAAAAGATGACAAGCCACAACTTGGATGGACCCGGGTTCTGGAGCCTTCCCAGGTTTAGCACCAGTCTTTTGAGGTAGGAACCGTTGGAGGCACCAGCCTGGAGCTTTGGGCGTTTCCCCCATCACAGATCTACCGCTATCGTCAAGGTGCGTGGTGTGTCCTTGTTCACAAGGCTTCCAGGAAAACCACAGTACCAGTTCTATATTTTTTTTCCTGATCTACTTGTCCAGCCATGCTGCATAAACGCTTTTTGTCTGGAGGGAATTCTTAAGTGAATTCATGTTGATTCTCGATAAAGAATACTTTTCTTCCCCCTCCATTTGGATGAGCCGTCTGTTTAATAACCCACAGACGAATTTTAGGAAGGTGTGGGACATCTGGGTGCCTCAGTCGGTGGAGTGTCTGACTCTTGATTTCGGCTCAGGTCATGATGTCAGGGTGGTGAGATGGAGCCCCACGTGGAGGTTCTCTTCCTCCCTCTGCCTCACCCCCACCCTGCTCACGCTCTCTCTCTATTTCTCAAATCTCTCTCTCTCTAAAATAAGCAAATAAATCTTGAAAAGGAAAGAAGAATTTTTGGAAGGTGTAAAATCAAGTTCATCTCTCAGTTTCTTTCCTGGAGTCCACAGTCTCTCACGGTTAGTCTCCCCCTCTGATTTCCCCCATCTCATTTTCCCCTTCCTTCTCCTAATGTCCTCCATGCTATTCCTTATGACAAACTGAGGGTTTTAGAGGGGAGGGGGTGGGGTGAGTGAGCCCGGTGGTGGGTATTAAGGAGGGCATGGATTGCATGGAGCACTGGGTGTTATACGCAAACAATGAATCATGGAACACTAATGATGTGCTGGATGGTGACTAATGTAACATAATAAAAAAATATAATAAATGCAAAAAAGAAATAAAATTCATCAACCCAGAGTTTCTGAACACAATTTATTTGAAAGTAGGAATGCTATTTTAACCTGTTTTCTAGTGAATGTTGAGTCGTACTCAGATTAAATCCAAAAGTCCTGGACAAATGTATTTGCACTGGAAGGCTTGAACCAATTTGTTGTTGCTGTTGTTGTTTTAAATATTTTATTTATTTATTTGACAAAGAGAGAGAGTGAGCACGAGCAGGGGGATCAGCAGAGGGAGAGGGAGACGGAGGCTAAGCAGGGAGCCCCACGCAGGGCTTGATCTCAGGTCCCTGGGATCATGACCTGAGCAGAAGGCAGAAGCCTAACCGACTGAGCAACCCTGGTGTACGATTTACTGGTTCGTTTTTGAAGTTCACCTCTTCATTTAAGGTGGAAAAGAGTCATATTATCCACCTTGCCCAAGTGATGCAACTATGTTCCTTTCCCCTTTTACCTTCCAAATAGAGCTAAACCCTCATAGGTAACATTTTTGGGAGGGGCATTCTCCCCTGGGTGGGGGGACATGGCATGGGCCTACTGATGGACTAGATGAAGTCCAAGGTTCTGTCCACCTTAGGAACTAACCTTCTGTTTGTAAGTACCACGTGTTTTCTGTTTCGTGATCTGGGAGTTATTCTTATAAGTTTAGGACATATTTTATATTATACATGCATGTTTTCCCCCTTTGCTCTGTACCTCATTTGCTGTCCCCCCCCCCCTCCGTTAAGTTCTAGTTTCTGTCATAGCCTGGTGGGGCTGGAATAGATTTTTGTTGTTGCTGTTATGATCCCCCCCACACCCCCATGCACCGCCTTTCTCTTTGGGAACAATTTGATTGCATGATTAGAACTGACTTCTTCAGAAGTTCTCATATGTCCTGATCTGAATGTTGAGCTCTTTTCTGAGAAATTTTTGAATTCTACTTTTATAGGCTTTAGGCTAGTGATTTTTTATTTGGACTTTCCATTGGAAACATCCAGAGAACTTAAAAGAAACAGCGCTGCCTGCCTTGGGGCCATCCCTAGGACTTCGGAATCAATCATTTTGGGATGTGCCCTGAACAGGTTTTTTTTTTTTTTTTTTTTTTTAAAGTTTCTCAAGAAATTCTAAAGCACAGCCATGCTCAAGAACTGTTGGTCTAGAACTGCAGGTTCGTTATTCTGAACTGAGTTCAAGGACTAGTGTCAAGCCACCAATTCTGAGAAAAGACGGTGGATAGCAGGACCTTCCGGTGTGGATTTGACCACAGCTCAGAGTCTGTGTTTTCTCTGCTCTTGTCCTGAGTGGAAACTAGAGAATGCTCTTAGGAGTGTTGTGCTCCTGTCTGGCTTCCCCTGGGGCAGGGGAGGTGAGAGTGGCTGCCCTGAGGGGGTCAGAGGACAAGGCAGGAGATGGAGCCAGGACCCAGCGACATGGAGGATAAGTCCAGGGGCTCCTTCCTAAGCCTCAGCATTCCTACTTGGTGAGTGGCCTTCTGCCCAAGGCATAAAGAAAATGACAAGGAAATGGGAAGACTGGCCAGGTCCTTAGAAATCTGTCCGAGGCCATGGAGACCTCACAGGGTGGTCACGAGTCTCCTGCACAGTGAGGCTCTCTGACTGGACAGTTGGAACACGTCTTGACAAGAGCCGTCAGGGCTGCCCCTCCCCTGACCTGCTGAGGCAAAGGGCCCCTGTGCGGGCCTGAAGATCAAAGTAAAGTACCTTAGTTTGTATTATTTTCAAACCACTTCACGTTTTTTCCTACAAGTAGCTTTAGGCAGGGGGCAAGGAAATGTTTTCACAGATTTACTGGGCATTTGTGGTCTTGGAATTTCTTTGGAATTCATAGAAATGGAGCATTCTCTGGTTTCCTGTCCCCTGTGGGCCTTCATGTTCGCGCTGGTTCGAATTCGCTTCCCTCTGTGGAGCCCGGTGAACGCGCCACGGGCTCGCTGCGGCGATGCCGGTAACGGCATTGTGACAGATCGTGTCCCCGCTCGGGACCCCCCGGCTCTGTATGTCCTCCTCCCTGTAGACAGGACGGCCCATTTGTCTTGGCAGAGAACAAACAACCTACATTTTGAGATCACCAGAGCGAAGGGCGAGGAGGCCTCTGCCCGCGCAGTAGGGGAAGAAGCGGAGGATGCTGGGAGCCCACAGCCGCCCCTAGCATTTGCCTCAGGAATCTGCCGCTTCTTCCTCAGGAACAGCTCGGCTGTGGTCCCTTATGAATTTTAAATGCCTTAACTGAAATAAATATTTGCTGCTTAATAGAAGAGAAAGCCACCGTGGTTTAGACAGGAGCTCTCTGAGGCAGAGAGATGGGAGGCCTCAGTAGACGCCCCCCAACCCCCAACTCATTGCCCCCCGCCCCCCCATCCTCCTCCTACTCGAAAAGCCATTTGTAACCATTACTTGGGTGTCATGTTCGGTGATGAAGTGCCTTCTCGCCCTTTGCTTTGGCGGCTGCGAGCTGGAGCAGGCCTGGCTGCGGAGGTGAGAGGAGGGCCGGCCCCTCTCTGCCCGAGGCCCATGAATCACGTCAGGCGGGCTGGTAACCTGAGCGCCACTCGCCCCTCGCCCGGACCTCCATGACACTCCTGCCAACTTAATTTCAGCCTAAGGGATGCTTTTAAGAAGATTTTAGAGCGCGAAAACATCTCCTCAAAAGAATTGTAGTTACATTAAAAACTAATTATCAGAGCTTAGGGGTATGGATCCACTGCCATATTTTACGCAGGGAGCAATTCATCTCCCAGACCCTGAAATATCATTACATAATAGGTTAAGGACACCAGCCCAGGGGATACTGGGGAAAAAGTAGTAAAATCACCAAACGTCTGGAAATGACGAGCCACGTGATTATGACAAAATAGCTCTGCCCTGTTCCAGCCTTTTCTAATATGATACAATTTTAAAGTAACACATCCTAAATGAGCCCATGCATTAAAGTGTGGGTAAGCATAGTTCCTCAGGGTCCCTCGGGTTACATGTGATATTTATATTTGAAAGGCTTGGCTTTTTTGGCACAAAGAACCTGACGTCACAGTGAGGAAAAGGTGCTGAGATGTTCCCATTGTTCGAGGGCTTGCCACCAAGAGGACGGTGCAAAGTATTCCTGTGTTACCTTCTTTGTGCCTCACGACGAGCTAATGAAGGTGAAGAAATACTGTTATTTATTGCTATTTAACGACGGAGACTATATAAGTTAGTCAAGATGTTTTTGGACACAGCAGAAAACCCAACTCAACTCGGCTCACATAATAATTTATTATTTCAAGTAACTGAAAGACCCAGAGTTAATGGCAGGTTTGGCTGCAGTCGACAGTGTAATCATGGTCCCTGTTTCTTTCCATGCATCTGCTCTGCCTTCTCCAGAGCCCAGTTTCTTCTCAGGCAGATTCTTTTCAGGAGTCCAAGATGGCTGCCTGCAGCTCCCAGAATTCTGTGCTTCCTTCTTCACATCCAGCCAGGTGTCTTTGTCCGTGCATTCCCTCCAAGATCCTGGGGCTCTCTCTGATTATTCTAGCTTGGGTCACTTGGCCGTGGCTGAATCAATGGGATGACCTTGGGGATGGACTGAGTTGGTTGGCTTAACTTAAATCACTTTTGCTACGGTGGAAGCTGGCATTAGAGTCAGTGTTCTTGGATCCATGAAGACCCCAAAATGGAAGCCTGAGGGAATGGAGGCAACCCCAGACGTCCACCAGGGACAGGGATATCAACTAACTGGTTTGTGGTTCATGCAGATGGTTAGTGATAGAGCCTGAATTTGAACCCAGGCAGCCTTACTCAAGAGCCCTTTCTCTGAGCCATGGTCCTTCCAACATTCCCTAACTCCTGAAGTCCTGTAATGAATATCTTATACACATCTCTTATTGTTTCTTCACTAAGAATAATACTCTGTAACTAAGTGATGCTAACTTTGGGCAAACAATAATTCCAGAAAACTATAGGACGTACTATCTTATGACATGAATTGGTAGAAAGGGCACTGGATTAAATATTGGCACTTGGTCCCCCCCATTAACCTGGGACCGGTCATTTCACCTTGCAGGGCCTGACAGATGAGGGGTGATGCCTTCCCTTATGCACCCGGCTGAGTTGTTCCCGGATCAAACACGAGAGTGATGTTTAGAAGAGCCTGGAAAATGCTAAACATTTGTGTGCATATAAATAATTATACACAGGATCATGATCAGTTTTGTTCCAGAGATGAGAAACCGACACTAGAAAAGGCCTCTTTCAAGCCTCAGACACATACACTAATTTAAGGAAGTTTTATGGTGCCGTAGCCTATCGGTATCACCCAAATGGAGAATCAGTGGGTCTTCAGGGATGTTTCATAAAACCTATGCCCGGGTGGCAGGATATGCATTCATAAGAAGCTTTTAGTTGCCTCTTGTTGAGGTGTGATGATTATATATGTAAATGTTATTCTACTTTTAATTAAACTACAGCCTCATTGAAATGGAAGGTGGAAAGATCCTGACCAGCTCCGTTTCAAGATACGATGCTCTTATTAGATAGAAAAAAGCACATGGAGAGAGTAGGCATCACATGGAACTTGGAAATGACATCTTTGGCCTCCTCCACCTCCACCCCTGTCTCTCTGAGGCTTCGTTATGAATGGAGACAGGCAAATGAGGCCCATGCTTACAACAAAATGAAGGAGTCGGCCAGAGTTGACACTGATTCTCACACATGGGTTTTAAGGATAACTCGTGACCTTTCAGGAATAACGTAATCACCAGGCGTTCCCTGACCTGGGTTATTTGTTGTTTTGATAGGACGACCATAAAGGTGCGTCAGGCAGGGGAGTCAATGCTATCCTTCCTTCCTCTCTTGCTTCCTTTATTCATTCCACAGTTATTTGTTGAGAGCTACTGTGTCTCAGGCACAGTACTAGATGCCAGGGGTTTGACAGTGATTAAGGGGGGACAAACCCCTGTCCTTGGGGAGCGTACTATCGAATGACTTGCGTCTCCTCCCTTGGGATCCCTGGGACAAGACAGAACACCACAGGCTGATTTGAAACCCTACATGAAGAGAGATCATTTAGGGCCTGGGTGGGTAGGCCCCTGGAGATGTGCCAGGGGCTCTGGTCCATTTTCATCTAGGGCATCAGAAGGGGGCACAGTCCACCCGTCCTCCATATACCAGCCATAACCAACTTCCTCTCCTCTCTGAACTTTGTACACACTCTTTTCCTGCCTTGAACATGACTCGCAGTCTGCCCCTTTACCCTCTGTCCTCTGCCTGCCCAAACTCTGCTCATCCTTGAAATGTTAGGCTACCTGTCATTTTTCCTGGTAAACTTCTTCTGTGTCCTAAGTCTGTGTCAGGTGTCCCTACTAAGCATTTCTTGACTGTGCTTACCTACATGCTTGTTTAGTTGTCTGTTGCCCCACCAGATTTTAGCAGGACTTGGTCAGCACTCTACTCTACTCCCCAAAATTCTTTCCTCCCTGGCTTCTGAACCACTGTTCTTTTCTGGTTTTCTTCCTCAACCTTGGGTTGTCCATGTCAACCTCTTTTCTGAGAGTTCACTGACAATGGACATTTGTTGGGGGACCCCCCGAGCATTTTTAAAAAAGATTTTATTTATTTGAAGGAGAGAGAGAGAGAGAAGAAGAAGCAGATAAGTGGGGGGAGAGGGAGAGGGAGAAATAGGCTCCCCGCTGAGCAGGGAGCCCAATGCAGGGCTCCATCCCAGGACCCCGGGATCATGACCTGAGCTGGAGACAGACACTTCACCGACTGAGCCACCCAGGTGCTGAGAGTATCACATTCCGACACACAGCATGGAATCCTCTGGTGTCTCTGAGAAGTCTCACTGTCGGTATGCCCCAGGCTGGCTGGCGTTAGCATGGTCTAATTTTCCAAAGGAGACACCTTTCCAAAGAAACACATCCCTTTGTTCCAAAGGAGACAATTTAGAGTGAACACCTTCCATTCCTCAGGGCTGTGCGGTTTGAGAAGAAACAAAGGAAGTTAACAGACAGGTTATTAATGAAACAGTCCATCCAGGATCAATGTTTTCTTAACAGGCAGCGTAATCGAACGGCTAAAAAATAACCTTGGAAAATAGTTTTGTTCTTTTTTTGGGCCACGCTCCACCCCTGCCGGGTGGAGTGAACCAGGGGAGGGTTTTGTACCTTTTTCCTTCCTGGGAATACCCTCCCTCCCCTGGGGCTCAAAGGAAACTTACCAGCTAAACCCTGGGGTTTAAATAGAAAGTTCAGTTTATTTGCTATAATAACTTGAAATCATGGGTTAAAGACCATAATTGGCACAGAGTTGCCTATTTCCCGAGCACATAGTATGTGCCACCCCCTGTTGTGGGGTCAGTGGCTACAATTTTATAAGATGTGATCGTTTCTCCAGGAAACTTGTGGTCGGTTCCAAGAGGCAGCACACTCAACATCTGCTAGTTAAGAGAGTGCGAAGTGTTCATAAAGGAGCCACCTGTACATGCAGTTCAGGGAGGCTGCGGACAGCCATGTGCACAGCACGCACTTGTTGAACACCTGCCCCCCCCACCGCCCCCGCACCATGCTCGCCTTCCTCAGTGCACCAAGGCTCAAAGCTGGGTTCTAGGGATATGGTGCAGGACTCACAGCTGAGAGAAGGGGCAGGTAAATAAATAATTGCAGGATGGATTGAAATATACTATAATAGAGGTGTGGACTCCATGATTTGAGGGAATAATTCTAGTAAGGTTTCTGGGGATCAAGGAAGTCTTCTCAAGGAAGGTGACTTTTTTCTTTTTTCTTTTTTTTT
Source organism: Mustela nivalis (assembly GCF_964662115.1). Lineage (NCBI taxonomy): Eukaryota > Metazoa > Chordata > Mammalia > Carnivora > Mustelidae > Mustela > Mustela nivalis. Next base: position 178,847,495 of record NC_139021.1, read on the forward strand.
TTTTAAATTTTTAAGATTTATTTATTCATTTGGGGTGAAAAGGACAGGGAGAGAGAGAAAAGAATCTCCAGCAGACTCCCGGCTGAGCAAGGAGTTGTGGGGCTCGATCTCATGACCCTATGAGGGGCTCCGTGTGGGGTTCGATCTCACGACCCTGAGATCATGACAAAGACTCAGATCCTCAATGACTGAGCCACCCAGGCATCCCCAGAGGCGACCTTCGATGAGGGATACGAATGGATGTGTAAGTAAGGTGCTGCCATAGAACAACTAAGGAAGGAGAAGGAAGAGAGGAAAGAACCTGAGAGAGAGAGAGAGCGCGAGCGAGCGCGCGCAGCATGATCAGAGTGTGGAGGAGAGAGACTGAGGGCGGACGCCGCACACAAGGCCGCGCTGGGAAGCAATGGCTGACGCTGCCGAAGGGAGAGGTGTGATGGGCTCCCTTCCCTGAGACACGCAGGTGGTGAAGCCATGAACCCCCACATTCCTGCATCCGTGTCCTCATGATTGTCAAGGAAAGCCAGAAGGCACCTCCAGGGGGAACTTGTGAGTCCGAGTTCCGCTGATCTCACTGCTCCAACTTTCACCCGCCGTCCTTCCGACAGGCCACCTGGGCTGTAGCTGGCCGAGGGGGCTGCCTGCGAGCTCGCACGTCGGTCGGCTGTCAGAGACTCCGCTGCAACGCCGAGAACCCGATGCATTCGGTGGATCTGGGACACTCCCTGCAGGATTCCAGGCACTTAAAGGAATGAACGGATTTTGCCAAGACATAAATACAGCCTTTTCATTGGCGACAGGTAAGTCTGCAGTCCTCACCAGCAAGGGCTGGGCAGCTTATTGTTGCTAAGTTGTTTTCAGAGAAACTTGCTAAGACATCGGAAGATATGGGGGTAGTGCTGGAGCCTGCGGTGGGGGCCTGACTTGCTCCTATGAACCCAGGGCTGGTGCGGTGGGCAGGAGGTAGGGGAAACGGACCCCATGCTAAGCTGAAGGTGAGTATGTAGTCTGATCCTGCTTAACCACCAAACACTTGCTCACAACCTCCTATGTTCCAGGCACTGGACCAGACTCTGAAGACTCAGAGATGACTAAGACATGACCCAGCTACCAAGGCACTTGGGAGCCACACTATAATGTAACATTCAAGGTCTTGGGCTCCCAAGCCAGACTCTTCCAAGTCTGAATCCTGCTTCGGCCACTTATTAACTATGTGACCTTAGGCAAATGACCGAACCTCTCTGTGCTTCAGTCTCCTCACGTGCAAGCCAGGGATGATGAAAGGTCTTACCTTGCAGGGTTGCTGTGAGGACGAAATGGACTCTGTATGTGAAGCACTCGGTATGTTTCGTAGCGAGCAGTCACTAAAGCTCTGACTTTATGTCCGGCCCGGGAGATGAAGGCCCCCACAGTGACAGGAGCTGGGACGGGGGTATATCTAAGAACAGAGGGGGTAGTCAGGTCATTCTTTACGTCATTTCCTCTTTGTTTTTTGTTTTTTTCAGGTGGATTCATGTTTGCACCTTGCGGGTCAGGCCATGCACTTTGCTTTTCTGCTTGGGCACAGGAAGTACATATGTGTTACCGGCTGGCTTATTGGTGGAGACAAATCTATTGGAGTTCAGTTACCATCAACACACATTTTCTGACAGCCATGCACTTGCTGGCCAGACCTTAGTGCGTCCGCTGGTGGCCCAGGCACTGGGGATGCCGAGATGAACCTTATCTCTCCATGTTTGTGTGTCTAGCACAGGAACCAGACTCAACAGTAAAACACAGAATGCAAGCTTGCGCCTGCTGTCACCATCTCTGGGCCTCAGTATTAATGCTACCAACTCCAGTGACAACCGCTAACACTTAGTAAGTGCTTATTGTATGCCAGGCACTGCTCTGGGGTTTAAGAGGTATGACTTCTTTTCATCCTCAAGGAAACTCTAGGAAGTAGGGACCATTATTATCCCCATTCTACACCCAGGGACTCAGGCTCAGAGAAGTTAGTGATTTTCCTAAGGTCATGGAAGGCCGCCATCTGCCATTTGTAGTTGTTGTATACATCTATGCTCCGTGTGGGAATAGCGTCATTCTCAGCAAAGCCCCTTGTTGCCCTCGGAAAGCCTCAAGTTTCCAAAAACTTTCCAGTTCTTATGGACCAAATACACCCTTTGATTACTGCAGATATCTGGGCTCAACATTCACCAGCCTGTAGAAATTTACCCAATTCCAAAGGTTTATTTAGCCAAAATCTTACCTATAAATGTGTTACAATACACACTTGAATTCAATGAAAACGGTTTTCCCTCAAAACTTCCGTGATCCAAGTTTTAGTAAGAAAGATGGCTCTTGTCTCCAACAAGTGAGGTTTCAAGCAAACAACAGTTCGTATCTCTATAGGGACGGTGGCCTGGCTCATGGAAAGGTCCTGGCAAAGCTGGGCGCATTCAGATCCTGGGTTGGGACAGGGTTCATGACAGGAAGTGCTGGCTCAGGACGAAAACAGAATCAGACAAGCAAAAAACAAGTTGCAGGTGAGGGGCGACTGCGTGGCTCAGTTGGTTGGGCGTCCGACCCTTGGTTTCGGCTCAGGTCATGATCTCAGGGTTCGTGGGATCGAGCCTCACGTCAGGCTCCCCACTGTGTGGAGAACCTGCTTAAGATTCTCTCTCTCCCTCCCTCTGTCTCTCCCTGCCATACTTGCTCTCTCTCTCTCTCTCAAAACAACAACAACAAAAAAACCTAAAAACAAGGGCAGGTGATCCCTTGTGAAGGAAGCCAGGGAATGAGAGCCACACGAGAGAATTTATTTCGTGCCTCCTGTTGGCACTGTTCGAGCCCCTTGGGGTGTGCTGTCAGAGCCATTTGTGACAATAAAACTCCCCCCACAAAAAGTTAATTCTGCCACTCCATTCAGAAACATTTCTAGCCTAAGAAAAGAAATAACTTCTATAAAAACCATGTAATTCTTTAGCGGCGGGTGTCATGGGCCTTGCGGCTGAAAGCAAACTGGGTTTGTCCAGCAATCTCTGTGTCCTAAAGCAGGGCGGGGCAAACTTCTTCTGTAGAGGGTGGATAATAAATATGTTAGGTTTTGCAGGCCAAACGCAATCTCTGCCTCAAGTACTCAGCCCCGTCACTGAGGTGTGAAAGCAGCCACAGATAATACATAAATGTGGGGGAATGGGATTGTGTTTTAATAAAGCATTACTTATGGATCCTGAAAATTGAATTTCACGTCATTCTCAGATGTCATGGAGAATTCTTCTTTTGACTTTCAAAAACTTTTAAAAAATGCAAAACCAAAACCCATTCTGAGTTCACAGGCCATACAAAAGGAGGTGGCCGTCCAGATTTGGCCTGATGCTGAGTTTGTTGACCCTTGTCAGAAAGAAAAACCCTAACTTGTAATGGGATGGAAATCATACCTGAGTCATCATAAGTCTAGAGGAGGAAAATGTGAGCTTGAGAATAGCTCACTTTAACTGTGGTCACCCTACAGACTCTTGAGAAATGGATCATCATCTCTTAATCCAAATAGTTATCTGTGATTTCCATGCCGCCTGGTCTGTTTTCAGATTATTGAATAGAGCAGACAGCAGGTTAAGTAGCCTGCTCTCCAAATCCTAGTTCTCGCAGATAAGCCAATGGGAATTTGGATATAGTTAGGATTTTGATGAGATAGAAAGTTGCACTTGAACGTGTCCACTGCCGAGAAGGACATTTTAGCAATTCTGACCTCTGCCTGCTTCCGAAGGGATTTGTTCATGGTAGGAGCTTGTGGTGTGTGTGAAAGCTGGCGATGCATTTTTAATCACCAGCTGCATTGTTTGTATGTAAGCTCACCTTTCCTGCAGGCACCAGGATAGCCCAACGGCCACCCCCGAGGAAGAGACTCACTCTGAATGGGTTCCTGCCACGACCACTTCTTTCCCACTTGGGAGCATCTGCCGTTTCAATGTCTGGAAAACCAAGAGATTTTGAAGAGGTTGCAGACTGCACTGTTCAAGGAACCATTATTAAAAGCGAACGAACGTTCAGCAAAAAGAGAAAGTTGGGGTGGGGGTGGGGGAGTAAGCAAGCGGTTGATGCCTCTGCTTCTTTGAAGGGAAATGTTGAAGAGTAAGTTTTTTTTTTGTTTGTTTTTTTAATCGTCCCAGGAAATGTAATTGGCCGCCCCCACCTGTGAAGAACAAGCTCTTGGATCACTTAGCCTACCAAATGATCAGGTTTCCCACCAGCCACCCAATCTTTCTCTGAGGAACAGAGCTTTCTCTCAAGTTAACATTTAAGGGGGCACGGCTCAGGTCATGATCTCAGGGTCCTGGGATCGAGCCCTGCATCCGGCTCTCTGCTCAGCAGGGAACCTGTTTCTCCCTCTCTCACCTTCTCTGCCTGCCTCTCTGCCTACTTGTGATCTCTCTGTTAAATAAATAAATCAAATCTTAAAAAAAAAAAAAAAGTAAACATTTAAGTCCTAGTGGGACCATTGGTGGGGTGTCACAATAATTAAAGCACAGCTTAGAGTTGCCACATACGTGTCTGAGCAGCACCACGTCCTGTGGAAGTCAGAGAAGGCCTGTGGGATCCAGCCAACCAGACTCTGGCAGGACTGCTGTTGGCGATGAGGAAGAAATAACAGGAATATCTCCAGGATACACGTGTATTATACAGAAGTTAAAACAAACAAACAAACAAAAACCCTTTCAAAAGTGGTCGACTAGTGATTAGGGCTTTATTATTATGCTTAGCTCAGGATAGATTAACATGACCCCAAAAGAGAGAGGGCCATGTTCTCATTGGTTTTTAGGTCTTGTTCATTGGTTAAGACCAGGATGCAGAAGCCACTTTGAGCTGTTTTCAGCCTAACAAAGGCAATTCTCTGTAAGCTTGCAGGGCGTTCTTCTAGAACCCAAGGACACTGCAGCCAGACCTGGAATGCAGCCGCCCCAGAACAGGAAAGCTTGCGATGGTCACCTCACATCTCTGTCTTTCTTTCCCACGGAGAAGGGGACGTTTGCTTCCACTGGCGTCCTGCTAGATGTCTACCAACCTGCTTTCCGGGGGGAGATAGCCTGGATTCTCAGTGTTTGCCAATCCCCCTCATGCAGATCCAAATCCTCCCACCACGGCTGATCCAAAGCTACCAACCTGAAGGGGGAGCTGGGGAAAGAGGTCTACTCGCTCCCAATGAGCGTCTCCTCCAGACTCTCAGGTACACAGATACGAATAAAATACAAAATAATAATAACAAATGTAATAATAATGTAGAATAATTAGGAAGTGAACCTTCTTTTGAGTATTACCTTTGTTTTTAATATAATTTATTCATTTGTAAGTTTACATAATTTTTAATAACGGCCGTGTCGACGAATTTCCCTTGCAGAACAACTGATTTGGAAATCAGCGCGTGGGAGCTAGTGCGCCTGCGCCGATTCAAGCCCCTGCGGGGTTTTTTTTCCACTTTAGTGCCCCGCCCCCGGCTTCCTCGCCCCGCGGGGCCGCCGGCGGGACCCCAGGCCCAAGTCCACGGCCCAGGAAGAGAGGATGCGGTTGGCTGAGCCGTTCTCCTTTGGCCAGTCAGCCGTGGCTGGGGATGGACCGGTCCTCCCGGAAGGGGCCGGGATGCGGCGGGGCCGGAGTTTCCAGCCACTTCCTTGTCGGTGGGAAATGCTCGGAAGGTCGCGTTTGTGCCGCGCCTGCCCTGCCCGGAGCCCGGCTTCTCGTTTTGTCCTCAGATCCCGGGATCTGGGGGTTTCTGTCTCCATTTTACGGAGGAGGATACTGAGGCCCAGGGAGGGTTCGTGACTGGCTTGAGCCCCAGCCAGTCCATTTAAATCACAGAGCTGACATTCAGGTTCAAGCCCGTCTTGGCCCCAAAGGGTTCTCTCCACGACCCAGGCGTCTCCCGTGGAGAAGCGGCCCCCGCGGGCGTCCAGCTCCCGACCCTGCGACCCTGCGTGGGAATTGCCACAGCTCCTCCTCCCAGTGGGTAAAGAGGGGGTAGAAGGAGAGAGCCAAATAAGATACGGGAGCAAAAGGATGTCTTATTTTTACCCCCCCCCCCCCCCATGTCTCCTGTGCCTGCCTCTTCTTTCCTCTGGTCTCCGGGGGGCAAGGGGCAGATACTGGCTTCATTGTAATTTCGGGTTTTGGTGCAGACCTGTGGAGTTGAATAGGAGTGTGGATGCTTGTTTTTTTTTTTTTTTAAACCTTATTCATTGTTTGCCCTGCCCGGCTACTTTTGTGTGTTCCTGCCCCCAGGTATTGGGCCCGGTCAATTCTTCCTGCAATTAGTATTCATGGTCAGCTGAGCAGAACTAATGCAACAAACCGTTTTTACTTTGAAGGTCAGATTACATGCTTCTGAGCTCCTGCAGGAAAAGGCTCTTTATGAGTAAGTTCTTCTCGACTATCTCCAGGAATTTAATTTTCCCTCTTCTGAGTTCTCAAACTCGCCCATTGAATTCTTCCATGTGATTCCCCAGGAAATACTCCAACCAGACAGATAGCCAGATACAGCCAAATTGTTAGTATTTAAAAAAAAAAAAAAAAAAATCCTTCCTGGGGGTGTAAGACACGTGCAGTCTGTGACCCTGCCTGTGTTAGAGGGGCACCTATCTCTCCCCTTCATTGCTTCCTGAGATAGAGGTCTGTCATTACTATCAATTGCATTAATTAAAAAAAAAATGCCCATTCATTTAAAATGGATAAAAGGAGGGCGCCGAGAATTCTGACTTCTGATTATTTTAAAATTGTTTCCAGTTATTGCAGGTAATTTCCCAGATAGCAGAAGCAAGAAATATTCTTTAAAAAAAAAAAAAGATTTGGAAAAAAATTTTTTAAGAATTGTAAAATGGCATCTTTGTACTGAATGCGTTACCAATTAATATACCTATTACTATAAATGAGCAGAAATGGCTAGAAAATTTATTTAGATGCTTTGGAAAAAGCCTAATCAGTCCACAAGGATGGCATAAATCAGCTGATTTACACCTGGGGCCATGTGAACACACTATGTCTCCGCTTTTAAGATGTGCCGACACCACAATTTTGTCCTATTTTCTTTCTTTTTATCCTCTTTATAGGTAGAAATAGCATCTGAGTTCCTGCTGACGCTCTTCAGAGGTTTATATTGTGTGAGAAAACAAAAACAAAATCTAAGAAAGGAGTCGTATCTGCTTTTTTAAAAAGATTCCGTGAATTCTTGGCTCCTAAATCTTATGCCAGATTTTGTTTATGTTTTTCATTTCAGACTAAAAGATTTTTACTTATATACACATCTTCTTTTGGCAGCAGTGAGCCTCATGTCCCTAAGACTGTGTTTTCCATTTTGCTTTGGCCACTAGGAAGCTCTGAGCCAAAATCGTGGCTGGCTTTCAGCAATTTTTAGGACCCTGTGGTGCTGAGCCAGGTGTATGAACCCCAGCTCTGGATTCCAATCCACGCCATCCTACTTCTCTTTTATTCGTTAACATTTTGTGCGTGGATTCCTATAGGCCGCTTCCCTCTCACCTTTGCATTTAAAAGGTGAATGAGCTAGATAGAGTGTGTTACAAAAATCTGCTTACGGAGAAGATGGTGAAATTCCCGAGATGGTGATTCCCATCCCCCCACACCCACCACCAGGGCCTCACCCAGCGCTGGGCCCTCTGGTGCCCAGTGATGAGGGGGGTAAAAAAAAATATATCGGCAGATGATAAAGAGGCTGAGGAGGGCTTAGCAATGAGACCCAGGAAGTTTACTTTCCATTTTTTTTTATTATGTTGTTAGTCACCATACAGTACATCATTAGTTTTTGATGTCGGGTTCCATGAGTCATTGTTTGCGTATAACACCCAGTTTCCAAAGGGCTCTTAAACCTACTGGGAGGAAGCATTTCTGCTCTTTGTAAATGAGGTCTTCCTACTGTAGGGGCTCGAGAGCGTGGCCTTGGTAAATGGGTTGAGAGCCTTCCAGGCTGGCGAATGTGGGCAGACCAGAGTCTGCAAACCCTTCCTTAGCAATGTTATGCTGTTTCTATCTCCCTATACACGCATTTACACACAAATTTGAAAACCTCACTGCTTCTATCTCTTCCCTCCCTCTTTCTATCCCACCAGTTTTCCTATTGAGGGTTTCCTCATCAGGGTCCCCAGAGACTACATTTGCTTCCAGGGAATGTTGCCCAGACATGTCTACCCTTGCCCCATCCCTGTAAGACCCTTGTCCCATGGGAGAAAGGAGGTCTCCTTTGAAAACACCTTTTTCCTCTGGAGGGTTCACTTTAACAACTGTATAAAAGCTATAGCTGCCTCTGGAAGAAAAAAGTAAAGGTGAATTTTCTCCCTTGTAATCTGTTTAATTAATTAATTGAGCAAACACAGAAAATGCAAAGCCAATTTTTGGGATCTGATCAAAGTACAGAATCTGTTTTCTTGCAACACACCAAATGATCATGGCTTTCTTCCTGAGAATACTGCAGCATCCAGTCCATCGACTACTCATTTGTAAAAAAACAAAAACAAAAACAAAAACAAAACACGCAACCTCTCCCCCCACCCCCCCGCCCCCACAAAACCCCTCTGTTGGTGGATTTCTTCTCAAAATGCATGTTTAGGACAGCAGAAATTTCTGACAAGTCAAGTACAGGTGATTAAAGCTTGCAGCATAAATCGGTTAACATCTGTAATTTTCCTTGTTCTTTAATGCTATTAGTTATTTCAAGGGTAAAAAAGGATGTTTTACTTAATTTTTTTGAATCTTACTAGGTACCCGTAGCTTAACTTAATGATTTGTATAAGTGATAGTAATTGCTGGGACTACAGTTGAGTATTATTAGCTATAAAATGAACATGGTTATATGTCCAACAGAACTAGCAAGGGACAGAAATGCAGTTGTATCCAAGAGAAAATAATTATAGCAATAATCAGTGTAATTCATGATAATGGCTGAATTGAATTTCACACCATAGCTCCAAGCACTTACATTTAATGAATGTAGTTTGTGCTTGTTTACTAAAAAGGTTTTTAGCAGAAAATCGATAATGTAACTTCAGTGTTTCTAATTGCAAATGCAATTATTTTTTTTTAAAGTAGCGGTTCAGTAAGGATTTTGTAGAGAAAATTGAGGTATGTGAGTGCTGCACATGCTGGCGCTTTAATTAGTCTATCTGTACATTAGTGCTATGGCGCCTTAATATCTATTTATTACAACATATTGATTAAAATGGATTTGTATTCAATTTTAAGGCTAGCTAATGTAATGGACATTGAAACTTTTCTGGAAGCGTTGGCTGGGATTACAGCATGTCACTGGGTAATGAGGCTTTCCTTCAAGAGGTGATTTCAGAAATCGTCCTACAAACCCAATAGTGGGGCCAAGGAGGGGAGGGCCAGGCTACGTGCCAGTTCCCATGGAGCGAGTGGCAGGGACACGTGTGGCGTTTGGTAAAACAGGTGTGTGCATCTGTAGCATGACTGCAGATTCTTGTTTACTTCGGGTAACTCCTGTGTGCGCCTTTTCCAAGCCCATGGTACACTTAGGGTGGTTATTGGGCATCGATAATTTCTCCAGAGTAAAACCTTTGGATGGGACTTCTGAATTTGAAGGCCCACAGCTAGTCTAGCCAGAAGCTGAAGGCAAGGGCGCTGTCTCAGCTCTCAGGACTTTGAGGAAACCGATGGGCTCAGTTGAGGTCCAGCGTTTACGATGCACACCGATGTGAACTGATGGACTGGCTTTCTCTGCATAGCTGGATCCTTTGTTCAAGACCAGCCTTACGCCCAGCCTTCTCCCTGCTTACATGGTCGCCACAGTCAGCCTCACGTCAGGGCCACCATCATCATCGTCACCCTCTTTCTTGAAGTCTTGTCTTGTCTTGATACGGTCTTGCTGAGCATTATGGGAGCTTTATTCCACAAGAGGGGGTGAAGATCTGATCCTGGACAAGCTGAAATTCTTTAAGAGCCTAAATTTTAAAGGATATCTGCTGGCCTGGGATTTCTGACCCTGCTTTGATGAAATCCTGGTGTTGCTATCTCAAAACCAAAGTAATTGTAAACCTGAATGTTGAGTGGCAGGAAGGAGTGTATATTACAACTTTATAAGCAACATTGATATGCTACTGAATCCCAAAGACTTTCTGGGGGGGATGGGGTGGGACAGAGGAGAGGGAGAGAGAGAATCTTAAGCAGCTTCCACACCCCCATGCGGAGCCCAATGTGGGTCTTGATCTCACGACCCTGAGATCATGATCTGAGCCGAAATCAAGAGCGGTTGCTTAACCGACTGAGCTACCCAGGCACATCTGAATCCCAAAGTTGTTTTTGAAGAGCTTTGGGTCTATGTGAGAAGCAAATGTACCAAAAAAACAGAGCTCCAACGGGGTCTTCTATCAAAGTTTAATTAAAAATGAGCCCCTGGCAGGAGGCTGGTTGAGTTTCTGGACGGCTGTGACAAGGTCTGGGGTGTTAGCATTTTGGAGAACTGCCCCCTAGCCTCGAAGGGTTAGCGAGGCTCCCACAGCCTCCAGGGGCTTAAGAACCGGGGACCGAGGGTCTCGCGCTCCTCTGGCTTCCTGTGGCTCATCCCGTGAAAACCGCACAGAGAGCCCTTCCGGTGTGCCCTGCACTCTGCTGGGTGCCTCACCTCGGCCGTCTCCTGCTGTGACAACAGCCCTGGGAGGCGGGTGGTATTGTTAGTCCCGTTCTCCAGATGCGGACATCAAGGCTCAAAAAAAAATAATAATAAAATTGACGTGAAGTGGTGGCCCAGAATCGGACGGCTGGAAGGTCGTGGGAGGAGCTGCAGTTCCCCGTGTGTCCTGCACTTCGCTGGCTTCCCACCGTCTGTCTCACGTGTTCCACACCCTGCGATTATTAGGTCGAGTCACCAGAAGGGCGTTTTTCTCACGGCTGGGCTGAGAATTCGATTTTGGTGTACCTCTCCCCATCTCTGCTCCCCGCCACCTCCCTCCACGTCCGGGCCCGTCCACAAATCCGTCAGAGTGAGGTGCGTGAGCGATGCCACGACGCTGGGGCGTCTGACTTGATTGTCTCTCTTCATGCAGGGAGCACGGCTGCCTTACATGTCAGGTGGGAGCCTCTGCACCGGCCGGGAGTCTGGGGGCTGAGCCCGGGGCCCCCTTCGTTGTGTCGGGACCTGCTTGGCTCCGGTTCAGCAGCACCACGCAGGTGGCTTTCCCTTTCCAGGGCACGTCCCATGAAGTAAGTGAGCTGGGGAATTGGGTAGCACGTAAGTCTGTTGTCGGGGGTGGATGAAGGAGCGGGGGGACCCTCCCCTGTGGGACCTCTGGGGAGTCCCTTCCCTTCCAGAGTCTCAACTTGCACATCTGCAAAATGGGGCTAATACCCTGGCTCCCTTCTGAACTTGACAAGGCTCAGATGGGGGGGTGGTCGGTCATCCCCGCTGCACTTTGGAACATTTAAAGTGCTCGGCCAGGCTAGGGGGGTCCTTCTAACTTACAAGGAAGGTAAACAAAAGCAGCAGGGTGGGTGGAATTTCTGGCCTCAGCCGCAGTCCCATCCAGAAGGGAACATCTGTAAGACCCCCTGCCCCAGGCCTCCTTCTCTGCCACTCTTAAGGATGAAACAGCCCTGTCCTTTTTCATGGTCACAGTCTTTGGGCAGGGGATTAAAAAGTTAATGCTTTGCTAAGCTCTCTTTGTTTTCTTGGATTGGGGGAGGCTCATGGTGTGTCATCAGTATGGCTCCTTGGATCCAACCAGGAGCTGCTGCTTGATGGAAAGATCTCGGTCAGGCTGGAAAACACAGACACCCTAACTGTTTGACCAACAAATGTATAGAAAATAGCGGCTGGTTCTAAGTAGCAGTTACATAATGATCTTAGCCCAAGAAAATGCGGGCTCAAATTAAGATGATTTCACCAGGAAAACATTAAGGTAGACAAAGAGTTCTTAATAAATAGAAATAAATAGTGCTGGGCTCGCGCCGTGGTCATTTTCGATGGTTCTGTGCCCTCGCCGCTGCCGCTCAGGCTGCCTTTTCCGCGGGACTCAGAGCGACGTTTTGCTCTACAAAAACAACTAGCTCCTTTCCAGCCAATGATTACTTGTAATTATGCTTTCCCCTGCTATTATTCTAATAGACCTGTCATGTTGCTCGGAGGACTCTGGCATTTAGAATATACGACGGCTTTTATGGATGGACCGCGGGAACACTTACTATAGCTCTATTTCTGAATTATCAAGTTCTAGCCTTTTGAAGTCTGTGTTAGTGGATCTCCTATTTATGAGAGGTGCTGTGCTTAAAGGTTTGCTATTGATGAAGAGGTCCAACAGAGCCTTTATCGAAAGCACGGCAGCGTTCTCCCTCAGAGACAAATAGCCGTGCTAAAAGGTATGGTGTGTACCTAGGCTGCAGATTACTAGCAAGTCCCTTCAGAACAGTGTACTTCAAAAATACCTTTATGCTTCTTGTTTGTTCTCTTTTCCATAGAGACGAGTGACAGTTCTTAAAACGTAGCAGGGATGGATGCATGTCGGGTGTCGCTGGGTGTGGACAGTCCTCGGGTGGGGGGGGCGCGGCCCTTCTGGCCCCGGGTATCCGCGTAGGTGCCTAAGCGTGGCTTACATTCCCCACGCTTGCTTTGCAAGAATTTGCTTTTCTTTAAGTTTCTTTTATTTAAAGGTGTACTTGGCTAGACTCGAGTACTTTTGGGAGGTGGAGGAGGGTTTATGAACCGGGGTGCCTGCTCTGGGGAGTCTGGGCAGCGCTGCTGGAGGCAGAGCAAGGGCCCATGGCTGGGGTCTCCGGGCAGTGATGTGTGCAGGGGGCGGGTGGCGGCATGTGGCTCCCAGCAGGGTGGGCGGGCCGTGCGCAGACACCTTCGACGGGGCGGCCGGACAGAGAACTTGTCATCAGAGGCGGTTTCCAGAGGTCTGAGTATCTGTATCTGGGCAACTTAGGGACCACCAGCAACTTAGGGACACCAGAAGTGTCTTTTAGCAGTTAGCCTGGTTGCTTTTTCGCAGACCCAGCGGTGCAGGCGTGGGAGGCTGATGGAACTGGGCGAGGCAGGCACTTCGTGGGGCCTGGGGTTGAGATCACAGGGAGAGACACGGTGAGGTTGACACGCGCAGGAATTTGCCAGGAGTCATGGTGTCCTCGAGTTTTCAGCAAGCACCCCAGATGCAGCCAGATCTCCCTTGGAGGCTGACATCCAAAACACAGAAGCCGGACCCCAGAGCCACTTTAGGCCCGGCGGCAAGAATTCGCCCTGATTCCCCAAAGAAGGCTGGCTGTGGCTCAGGAGTGCTGGCCTGGCGCTTTTCATTGGGACCTGTCATGCCTCAGAACCCTGAGTCCACACCCCCTGTCTAATTCATCGTCACCCATATATTTTACCATTACGGATCGCCTTCCCCTTAAGCTTGTCTATTTACTAGCCGGTGTGACAGATGACAGTGAGTGTGAGCCGCGGTGGATGGCATTTGTGCGGCTCTGGTGCCAGAAGCGTTCCACGCGCCGTGTTGCATATTTATTGATCTCCATATTCCCAATAATCTGATGCCCGTCACCTCTGACGACGTTATGCGGAGAGGTCAGCGAGACGGGGCTAATGAAGCTGTTGCGAAGATGGATGTTGTTCCCACAACATTACCCTTGCAAATAGCTCTCAGTGGGGCATTTCACTGTCGGGCAGGCATTTGAGGACTTTCTATTTTTTTTTTTTAATAGTTGACGTTAACATTAAACAAAACCCGAAGCTATTAAATCTTAGTATTTATATACGATAGAAAACATGGACGCCCTGACATCCTTCCAAATGAAAATCTTATTAACAGACACAGTGCTTGTGGCAAAGTCCTCAGCAATCAGAGATTGGCTCGGCTGTCTGGAATGTGTGACGGATTAGTCCGAGCTGATGTGAGGGACCAAATGGGAAATGGCTGAAGTCTGCAGGTTTAAAGGGGCAAACGGGAGGGCGGGCTGGTGCTGGAGGCGCGGCCGCTCTGCTGCCCGGCTCCCAGCTTCCGAGCTGCGGCCAGTGGCTGACACAACCTGCACGCGGGTTTCGAGAACGCTTTGCAGGAGAAAAGGAAGAATATGAGGTAGTATTTGCAAAGAGGATCCCATTTAATAAATGCGGCACGGGAACCGTTGACCCCGGGAAGGCTTTGGGAGCGCCTAGGGAAATGTTCAAGGTTTCCCTCCCTGCTCCCACATCTTTAAAACATTGAAGATTTCCCACACTGGAACCTAGGGCCCTTCGAAAACCCTGCAAACGGCCTTTTAGAGACTCTCACACTGTCCGTCCTGAGGCTTACCGTGTTGGACAGTGATCCAGAAGTTTCTTCTAAGGAGCCTGTCTTGGTTTAATTCGAGGTACATATTTATTGGTTAAAAATTCATTGAGAAGTTGTAAGCATCTCTGTGCCAATGTAGTTTGTGAGAAACCTGTTGCATATCTTGGTAGGGCCCCTGAAAATTTGGGGTTCTTTAAGAAAAGCATAATAGAGCTTACGTTTGAAAGGCAATCTTTTGCAAAGGGGGTGTGGTTCAAGTGTTTTCTTCAGGACACCGTTCCTCCCCCAGCTTGATCCCACAGTGGACACAAGCAAGGATATGCAACGGAGCTGATAAGACTTGGCTACTGGCGGGGCGCCTCGGTGGCTCAGTGGGTTAAGCTGCTGCCTTTGGCTCAGGTCATGATCTTGGGTCCTGGGATTGAGCCCTGCATCGGGCTCTCTGCTCAGCAGGGAGCCTGCTTCCTCCTCTCTCTCTGCCTGCCTCTCTGCCTGCTTGTGATCTTTCTCTGTCAAATAAATAAATAAAATCTTAAAAAAAAAAAAAAAGACTTGGCTCCTGGCTCATCCAGAACTTTCTCAACCATGAACTAATTTATCCAGTGCTAGCATTTAGGAGCATTAACCCACCACATTCCTACAGTCACAAAGTCGAAGAACTTCTTGACTTGTTTATTTTGTAGGGCTGAAGGACAGATGCTAGAGAGGAGAGGGTTAACGATGGTGCAGCTGGTTCCTCTTTCCATCACCCCTGCCTTTGTTTCCATGTTTGCCTTTTGCATTGTGTTGAATGAAGAGGTAGGAAGGAATTGAGGAATTCAGGAACAGTGAAGTTCATTGCTGGGCAGGGGCCTGTGTTCTTTTCACACGGAAAGCTCGTTTCTCCTTCATCCCCCACCTCCTGGGGTAAGCCACTATATACGCATATATGTTTACTAATTTGTATATAGTATGCTGCTATATAGTTCTAGGAAGATGTCATTAAGAAAGCATTTTCTCTCTTTGATGCATCCCTAAAAGTCATAGGGGAAACAAAGCCAGGTGATGGCCCAAGCCGGCTCCAAGTAAGGTAGAGTGGTCCAGCGTGCTGCCTACAATTTAAGAGACACAATTCTCACTAAAGAAAAACACCACTGAAAAGTCATATGTGAGAGTTGCAAGTTAAAGCTACCCTAGGCAGCTTTAATTTAGGCATGAGCCAATTACACGGAGAGTCGTTGCTATAGTAACCAGTAGACAATATGGTGTTTATGTTGCTACTGAGATATCTTGGTCTTTACCAAAATGAGAGGGAAAAAAAAAGGACTTCCAGGAGCATACAAGCACAGCATGAAGGGAACATTTCTCATAACCATTCTACTTCGGCCATTTATTTATAATGAGATGGATATCTACAACTAGATACTACCCAAGGGTTGTTTTATTGTTATTAATATTTTCCCAACTAAGATGTCCTCTTAAAAGCCTAGCCCCCTGTGGCGTATATGAAGGCACCGTGACCAAATCTTGAATGGCCTCCAGGAGAATTTGTGGTTGGGCCTGGCTCACCCTGATTGTAGGCCGGGATGGGTCAGTCAAAGGTGAACCCAAAAATCAAGAATGCTCAAGAATTCAGGGCAGGACGGATGCTGTGAGAGCTTGTGCTGTTAATGCTCGTGTGGGTATCGGGTAGTTAGCATGATTTCAAAAAGCATTTGAGGGCCTTTCTAGAGGCAATTAAGGTGTTCCAAAGAGGACTTCTGACCAAAAAACAGCTGTCTCACACCTAAGGCTGCAGCTGATCGACAGTGAAGAACATAGTCAAGTGGGCACTGAACATTGTGATGCGAGAGTCTGGCAGGCGGACCCCAATGCCTCAGGTCCCAATTTGGATATTGGGGTTTGGCAGCGAATTCCTTGCAATTCATCTAATAGTTGCCCTGCCTTTTACTGCTATAGATCGCCACTGCCGAGGCGGGTGTGTGCAGACTCACGGTATTTTCAGTCCATTCAAATTCTTAAAGCGAAATTGATTTATATTAATTTATTTAAAAAACTCTTGTCAATTATGGCTTTTTCCTTTTGGGGTGGCATAGGGGACTCTTAAGAAGGGGAAATGCAGAGGTAGAGTCCCACCAGCCCCCGCTGATGGGAGTAATGGAAACAAAGCTTCAGTGTACCAAGATGTCTCGGTCTGTAGATACTTTTGACTTCATACTCTTCTTAGCCAGATCCATATGCCAGTTTTCCTCTAGAAAGACAGCACGGAATAGAGGAGCAGACATTGTCTTTGGAGCCAGAAAACCCGAGTTCTAGTCTCAGTTCTGCTTTTTCCTAGGATATGGCTCAAGGGAAGTAATCCGTTAATATTTCCCATCTGTAAAATGCTGCTGATAATGCCCACCCACAGAGCTGGGAGAGGGTGAAGCCGGGTGCTGGCATGCTCCGGCTGGGGATCCGGGCCATGGGTTCTTTTGTTTATGCCCCCTCCCGCTTCGGCCAGCCCCAGAATGTGGGTGACTCACTTGCTTAACCTGGTCTCCATTTTCCCATCTGCAAAATAGCATCCCAGGCCCTGCTTCCCCTCACATTCTGCGATTAGGTGGCCCAAGCTTCTCCAGGTTCTTAAATGCCTTTCCCTTAAGAAACATTGTGCAAAAACTTCTCGAGTCTGGAGTCTGTGGTCAATGGCCAAGCTCTCCTTTCCCCTGAGTTTGAACTGCTGCTGAGCTGAGAGCTTGGTCTGAAACAAAGTCCTATATGTATGACAGACCCGGCTTCTGAAACTTGAAGGAAACAGGAGATGATCCACTTAAGCTTTTCGCCTTTAGGCTGATGGTATGTTTTTAAATCTCATTATACAGATGAAGCAATCGAATCTCCCAGAGTTTATGTGACCAATGCAAGGCCTCACAGTCCTCAGTGACCTACTCTAAGTGTAGACTTCTAGAGGGTTCACCAGAAGGGAGCCGTTTCCAGGAAAAGTGTTCAAAGGCTAAGGCTGGGGAATCTTGACTCAGTGGCTATCAAAGCAAACACTGCATTGCTTGAGAAAGAGGGGGTGGGCCAGGTGCCCACAGGAGATGGGAGGCGGGGGAAGCAGGGGGCTGGAACTGTTTGAGGAACAGGATTTGGTCACCTGATCCATAATTTCCCTCCCATCGCCGAAGCCCTCTGTATCTGAGCTCCTTCAGCGCCTTGCCACCCTGCACCATTGCCTCCAGATTGCAAAACCCATTAGACTGTGAAGTAAGGCAAGGAAAAAATCAATTTTTTGTCTAGCCTCAGAAATTCTTTGGAATAATATGTCAAAATGGTTATCTTGTCTGTTGCAACTGGCTTGAAAATATCAGAATTTCTATGGATATTTATGAGATTTCCATGTACCATCTGGCTCTCTCCGTGTGAGTGTGTCTACACAGATGCTGGGATAATGTACAGGGAGCTAAGCGTATTTATTTTTACAGAGGGTAATTATTACAGTCTCTCCTTCCAGAAACGAGCCTTTTGTTTTATGTTTTCAGTGAGAACTTGTGAAATATTAAGATATTTTACTGCCTTAATGTTCTGAATTGTTTGCCTCTCCATATTGCAATCTAAAACTCATTAAGAGTTGAACAATTTAATCAGAATGAATCAAGTTGTGAAATGGATACACGGGCAGTTCACACGGCCATAAAGCATGGTTGAAACTTTTCTGAACAGCTTAATAAAACTTAGAAGGCAGCAAGAAATAAATGATTATCCTGGACGGTATCAGAGTAAACAGAACCCGGAGCCATGAACTTGGTAATTGCTCTCACTCAGCACATTTGCTCAGGCTTGGTCTTAATTCATGGGATGGACCCATGATTATAGGGATTCAAGTTGCCAGTCCTATAAAATTTTTCTCTTAATAATGTGCATGATCAGGGAAGCAAAGTGTAAGTGGGGACATTAAGCCCGAGTTTAATTCCAGAAATGTTCTTCCGTTACAAATAGTCTCTGGGGGTGCTTGGAGGCCCCAACCCACAGTTTTGGGGGAAGACCACAATTCCAAGAGTGACCTTTTCATTGAACTTTAAAAATATTTATCGCGGCACGGCATTCTCCCTGCAGAGGCAGCCAAGTGTGTTTTCTGCAACTGGGTTTTAGTTTCATTCCCGAGTTTCGATTGTATCCACATCAAATGTTCCAAAATATCGGGCAGATCAGCTGTATTTTGCACTTGAACTCAGGGTGCGCTGCAAGTGACCAACTCATCCTTGCTTGCCTGGAACAGCGCTGACTCAGGTAGATTGGGGTGGTTGGTAACCCAAAAAGTCTCAAGCCCCAGATTTTTCCTAGCCTCAGCACCAGAAATGACTCTTCTTTCTAATGTAAGAATTTTGCCTACAACCTCTTAATCAGATGATTATCCAGAATTGTTTCATCTGCCCCCCTCCTCCGTTTCTTCCTTTCTTCCTCTTTTTGGTAACAAAATAATAACATTAATTTTTTAAATCCCATCTTCTGACAACGAATTGAAGCATCTGTTTAGGGTTCTAGCATGTGTCTGGGTTTTGAAGTTTCCCCATCTCTCTCTGGTCAGTGAGAACTTGTAAAACAACAATATATTCTACCCTTCGTGTATTATAAATTCAAATTGCACCCCTGTGCCCTGTGTCTTTGTTATTTTTGTAATTGGCATCAGCATGGCCCCATTCCTACCCAGCCCAGCTTTGGGAGAGCCCAGCTGGAGGAGCTCCTACAGTCTTGTCTCTCTAGTTTCTTCCTCATTATCAGGCTCTCACCTTCAGGGTTGTGTTTGTTAGCACCTGAGCTCGTCAGCTTCCGTTCCTGCTCTTTGGACTGTTCAGTCGGACGAATTCGAACTCTACCACGTCCCAGATGTGTCACCAGGAACAAAGGCTGTCCCTTAGTTTGTTCTGCCTCTTTTTTTTCATTTGTGAGGTAGAGATAGTAGGACCGATGCTCTTGAATTGCCTTAGGTACCAGACCATAAGGGCCAAGTGCTTTGGTGTGTGAGAGCATGCTTGGCTGTGATTTTTGCCAAGTCTGGCCGAAGCTGTGGGCTGTGATGGCTGGCAGGTGCCCATTAACAACTGACCAGGAAATGCTGATTCCAGTGTAAGCACAAGACCCTTAGGCCAGGGGCACCCGGGTGGCTCAGTGGGTTAAGCCGCTGCCTTCGGCTCAGGTCATGATCTCAGGGTCCTGGGATGGAGCCCCACATCGGGCTCTCTGCTCACCAGGGAGCCTGCTTCCTCCTCTCTCTCTGCCTGCCTCTCTGCCTACTTGTGATCTCTGTCTGTCAAATAAATAAATAAAATCTTAAAAAAAAAAAAAGACCCTTAGGCCATGATTTCAGGGGCATCTCACGGCCCATGGTCAAAGAGGCACCATCACAGAAAGAGCCATCTCCGTTCTTTATGAATTGTTGCTGGGCTTGCGGAATGTTTCAAGTTCAAAGTCAAACTGAATGTTGTATGACAGTTTATGTAGAGATCCCAGTCCTTTACTGGAGATTCTGGTCTACCTGGGTTTAGTTCTGCATATCCCTTTCCCGGACTACTTTTCATTAGAGTAATCAATGTTGGTTGTGATATGTCATTTCTATTTGTTTAGTGGTTACCCTTAAGATTTTAAGATGCACATTGATATGAACAGATATGATATGAACAGAACAGAAATTTTCCCAGGATCCTTATCCTTCTTCTAAACAATATGAGGTTGTGAAAACCTTACACACGGCCAGTAGTAACAGTGAGCATTTTGGCAATGCTGTGTCATCTCTCTAATTATTACTATAATTGTTATTATTATTATTATGAACTGCAGATCCCAGATATCATGTCTCACCACCTAGAAAGACTTTAGCTGACAAGAACTCATTTCCCTTAAATAACCACTATGCCGTGATCCCAGCAAACCACATTAGCACTAATTTGTTAATATGACCACTTACCCCTTCCATATGTAAATTTTCCCAGTTGTCTCAAAAATCCCTTTTTACCGAGAGTTTGTTTGAATATATAGTCAAATAAGGTTCACATATCACAGGTATATATGTTTTTAAAGATTTATTATTTTTGAGAGAGAGAGAGTGGGAAGGCTCAGGGAGAGGGAGAGAGAGAGAATCCAGGCAGACTCCCCGCTGGTGTGGAGCCCAACACAGGGCTCGATCCCATGACCCTCAGATCATGACCTGAGCCAAAATCAAGAGTCAGACGCTTAACCATGGGCCACCCAGGGGCACCTCACACATACATTTTTTTTTTAAAAAGATTTTATTTATTTATTTATTTGTCAGAGAGAAGGAGAGAGAGAGAGCACACAAGCAAGCAGAGAGAGAAGCAGGCTCCCTGCTGAGCAAGGAGCCCGATGTGGGACTCGATCCCAGGAGGCTGGGATCATGACCCGAGCCGAAGGCAGCAGCTTAACCCACTGAGCCCCCCAGGCGTCCCTCACACATACATTTTGAAGACAATGGGGAATGCCCTATAATCTGAATTTTGCTGGTAGCTTTTCCTTTGTTTCCTATAACTTGTTCTTCTGGTCCCTGAGGTACTATAAACCTGTGTTTAAATTCAGTGACTCTTTGAAATTCAGGACTTTTGGGGTAATAACCCTTCAGGGATGTTGCTGTGTACGGATTGCATCATGCCAAGAGGCGCAGGAATGTCTGGCATCCCACACTTACCGATACTAAGATTGGTCATGGTTCAGAGGGTCTCAGTTGAATCCTTTATTATGAAGATCTCCATAAAGCTTCCCATGTAATGCTTTTTTATAAAAAATTGTGGTAAAATCGACGTCACATAAAGTTTCTCATTTAACCATTTTTAGGGGTATAGTTCTTTGGCATTAAAGCATCTTCCCAGAGTGTGCAATCATCGCCACCATCCATTTCCAGAACTTTCATCATCCCCAGCTGAAACTCTGTGCTCATTAAATAATAACTCCCCATTTCTCCTCTCCCTGGCCTCTGGCAACTGCTGTCCTACTTTCTGTCTCTGGGACTGTCTGTTCTGGGTACCTCATATAGGTAGAATCATACCAGATTTGAACTTTTGTCCCTGGCTGATTCCCTTAGCATAATGTCCCCAGCGTTCGTCCATATCATAGCGTGCTTCAGAATTCCATTCCTTTTTCAGGCTGCATCCTACTGCACTGTAGAGATAGGGCACCTTTTGCTTATCCATTTATCCGTCAGTGGATACTTGGGTTGCTTTTGGCTATTGTGAATACGACAAGGGTGCACTCACCCAATACTTTCATCCTTCACTGACGGTATCTGTCCAGGTCCATCATTTCCTTACAGGTTGCAAAGTGATTTTAGTTCTTGTGTCCTTCGACACAACTCTGGTGGCCTTTTATCACTTGTCTATTTCTGGTGCAACAAAAAGGTATCCCAGACAAACCTTGTACATTTCCTACCTGAAAGAGGAAAACCTCCTTTCCTTCCCCTTTTCTCCCTCCTGTGGTCTAAATATTTCACCACCGGATAGCAGATGTGTTCTTTCTCAGTTCTTTGTGGATGTCAACTGGAAGTCCTACCTGGAGCCGGCATCAGATCCCACAGGTTAAAGACTCAGTCCCACAGGATGGCCCCCACCCCATCTCAGACACCAGTTGTGCTTTTTACTATGAATTCAAGATTCCCAGGTACCTTGGGTACCTCCTCAGGTTCAGTATTTGTTAGAGTATCTCAAAGAACTCAGGGAAACTTTATCATAAAGGATACAATTCAGGAACAGCCAGATGGAAGAGATAATTGCCAGGGCAAGGTCTGGAGAAAGGAGTGAAGAGCTCTCATGCCCTCTCCGGGCACGCCACCCTGCTGGCGCCTCCATGTGTTTGCCAACCCAGGAGTTCACCAGACCTTGAATTTTGGTATGGTGGTTGTGTTATATAGGCATCATGTTGGCTGAATCATTGGTCATTGGGTATTCATTCAATCCCCAGCCCCTATCCCTTCCCCGGAGGTGAGGCTGAAGTTTCCAGCCCTCTAAGCCCATGGTTGGGTCCCCTGGCAATTAGCCACCATCCTGTGGTTGTCTGGGGACTTTCCAAAAATCACCCCATTAATATAAACTCCAGTGGGGTTGAAAGGGTTTTAAGAATAACAAAAGATACTCATTTCACTGTTCTTATCAGTAAGAGTTTTAGAACTCTGTGCCAAGAATGGGGACGAGAACAATAGGTGTTTCTCATTATAGATCACACTATCACACCGTTCATTCCTGAAGTCAGTCATTGTTTTCAGAGAGACCTGGTTCATTTGGGATTTGGCAGTTAGAGACTCTACAACCTGGGAATCTGGTGTGCTCATTACCAATGATTGTCATGGTTTCAAGGCTTTTCAGTAAACAGTGCTAAGATGTGTATTTTTTGGACAGAGAAAAATTATAAAGTCCTATTGAGATATTAAATTCAAAATTTATGGGTGCCTGGGTGGCTCAGTGGGTTAAGCCGCTGCCTTCGGCTCAGGTCATGATCTCAGGGTCCTGGGATCGAGTCCCGCATCGGGCTCTCTGCTCAGCAGGGAGCCTGCTTCCCTCTCTCTCTCTCTCTGCCTGCCTCTCTGTCTACTGTGATCTCTCTCTGTCAAATAAATAAATAAAATCTTAAAAAAAAATTCAAAATTTATATCACAGTGTTTTCACTTTTATATTTGCATATTTTTAAGATGAAAATCTTAGTTCTGCTGGATTAACATGATTGTTTTATTCTAGGATATACCTAGAGTAGTTTCAAAATAATAATGCCAGCATTTATAGGATAAGATTTCTTTTCAGTTGTTGTTCTTAGCTCGGATCCCCATTAAGGATGTATAGTCAAGTACGTGCTTTAACGTCATTTCAAGTAAACTTTTTCCCTTAGTGTGTCTCTACCAGTGACTTGCTCTACAGGTATTAGGTGATTATGTTTCAGTGTACTGAAACACCTCAGGATCTTTTCTTTTTTAATTTTTTTTTTTAACTAAGAAAAATATTAGGGGGTTCTAAAGAGAAAAAACTATATGTAACCTGTGTATTATTATAGCTCTTAGACAGTATATAATAGAGATATCCACAGGGGTCTTGTATCCATCTTTGCCCGCCCTATTCTGTATCTTCTTTCCTGATGAAATGGAACCTTTTCCCCTAGTTTTTAGCTTACCCTTCAGTTGTTTCCTTTTAAACATACAAGCAGACCCTCACACATACACCGTCGCTTTTCTTAGACAAAAGATGCATACTTTTCAGTGTACCCTGCACTGCAACGCCACTCCAAGTCTGGGCATTTGGGTTCTTTGCAGCAGTTAGTACCGTAATCATTGCTGAAATTAACAGCCTTGTGATTACATGGGTTTGCATTTTTTCCCCATGCTATCTTTCGATAGATTTTTTAAGCAATGGGACTGCTGGGCTGCAGGGTAGATGGGGGGTAAATTTGTGAGTCTGTGCCCCACTTCCCTGTGTGGAGTTTATCCTCATGTGCGCCCCTGTAATCACCCGTAACGTATGAGCCTGACTGCTTCCTACAGCGTCAGTAGCCATCCTGCGGGTGTGTGGTGGTGTGTTAGCTACTGGGAGCATTTGCCGCGTTTATTTTTATCTTGAGATTCCTAGACAGTACAGATTTGGAAACTGCCCCCCCCATGCATGTTGGGGTTTTTATTTCTTGGGGAACAGGGGAACTTTTTGCCCTGCCCAGAGCCTCATCAGATCACATTAGTTTTTGAGGCTTCCTAACACAGGAATTTTCTGGTTTCATTTTGATGGAGGGGGCAGCCTTTGAGGGCTCCTGCATTTATGCTGTGTCTCTGTTTTCATCCGCGTGTTCTGCCCTCAGTTCTGGACCACGGAGCTGTGTAGAGATCTGATATCCTCTTGGGTGCCAAGTTTTCAGCCTCTGAATTTTGCCAGGCCCTCTTGAATTCTGGCACCTGGGCGAGATTCCCTTCCTTTTTTTATAGCTTCTCTGTGCGTTGCGTTTTCTGTGTATGCTTCTGTGTATAATAGAATAAGTGGAGGGGGGTGGTCTTTAGAGTCTCAAGTGTCAAGGTAGCTAGAAGAAACTCCATGGACATTTATAGAAGTTACACCAAAGTGGGGAAGTAAAATGGAAATTGGGAGTGAAGTGATTATTTGCTATGCAAAATCAGTCTTTAAGATTGGGCTTCTAATGTGTGAAATTAAAATTTTGCCTCTCACCAAAATTGAGTTTGAATGTATTACACAAAATGGGGTACCCCTGTTGTGTGAAGGAGCTGTCTCTCTCCCCCACGTCTGGGTGGTGGGCTACACATTTGCGCGTGGTAGGTCTGAGCAGAGAAAAGACAATCACTGCATTATCCTTTTGGCCTCATTCCAAAGTTCAAACCCCGAACACACCACAAAACATACTGTACCAGATAGGCCTCTGGGAGGAATAGATCATGAAGGGAAAAGGGACCAGGATTATCCTTAATGGGATAATTAGTAAAATCCTTTAGTCAATACTGTTTAATTTCCTTTCAGATTCCTAGTTGCCTATTAGCAATGTAATCAGTGCCTTCTGACAATTTCCAAAAGGATCTAGGGCTGACCTTTCCCCTTTCAAAGGGGTGGGCCTTTGGTTCTCTTCTACAGCTCCAGATACTTCCACACACTGGTCTCTGTTGACTGTGGTTTTGTGCCAGAAATCACATTAGATGGGAAGTAGCCCAGATGGCGGGGAATGGAATAGAATGTTGACGTTTCCTGGGGTACAAGATTAGCTCGGCTTGTATGCCAACAAGAGTGCTTTCAGGTGATGCATTTTATAAACAGAGAACAAGTTTTGGTGTTACCTGTTGCTGCCTTGTCCCGTGGAACCTGCCAGCGTGTGCTCTGCTAGGTATGGAACGGTTAGCCCTCTCCTTGGAAGAAGAGTTTTTGGAAATCTTCTCTAGCTTGGATAACTCCTAACTGGTTTCTTTCCTTTAATTTCTCCCATATTTACATTATGCTAAGTGAACAGGATGAAATGAAATGTCTGTTTTCTCAAACTGATCATATCACTCCCCTGCTAAAAACACTGTCCCCTCCCTCGCCACCAGAGAATCCAGTCCAGTCCCCAGGCCTGGCATTCAGGGTCCTCCAAAGGGGCCTCATGACCTTCTTCTCTTTCACTCTCCTCATCTGGCAGCCCAGATGCCCCAAACTCCAGCCTTTGCCCGAAACTCTTCCCTGGGCCTGTGACACCCTTCCCATCAGAGCCATGCAAGTGACCCTTGACTTGTGGGACCACAGAGGGGCCAAGGACAACTGTGCCAGGGCTCCTGGGCCACTGGTTTTGAGCTTTACCTGTGATGGTTCTGTGGCTTTCCTTCCCCTTTGTGCAGAGTCACTCAGCTTTTCCAGCTTGATGTGGCCATCTGCTGGGATTGGACTTGTCTTTCCATCTTTGCCTAGCCAATTCCTATCTGTCCTCAAGACTTGCTGCCCTGGTGCCCAGAGCATGCCCTCCATATTTTTTTTTAACCCCTTTTTCAGCATTTGTCATATTGAATTATAAACTTTCTCCAATTTTTGCTTGGCATACATACCAGAGGAGGAATCTTGCCTGGTAAGAGGAGATTAATGGGTAAGGTGAATTAATGAAAGAATGGATTCCGAAGGGGTATTTTCAGCCAGGCACCATTTTGGCTGGAGGAAATTGGACCAAAGGATTTGGTGGGGCCCCATCATGCTGTGTAAGGAAAGGGGGGTAGATTTCATCCTGTTACTAGCCAGAGTATTACCCTCATTCTGGCCTGCTCTGCCATGAAGTTTAGGCTAGTTTCCTGGACTGAAGTATCGGGGGCAGAGCCTGGGACCTCCAGATCCTCCCCAAGGGCATCCTTCCTATCAGAGGAGATGCTGACTGAGTCGATTTTGAGTCAATGAGATTGTGTGAATAAGTAAGAGAAAATTCATTATCATGATAAAAAAAATATATATGGCGGCCTCTGGAAGGGATTCGAGGACTCAGTATGAATAAGAAGAACATACAAGGTTACTTCAGTCTGAGGAAGGAGAATGAGCTGAGAAAGAGAGAACAACAGGCCCAGTGAAAAGAGGAATGGAGTCAAGAGGCCTGGACTTGGCTTCATTGTGACCCTAGGTCATTTGTGTACAATTGTGTAGCTTCCCATTCATTCAGCTCTCTACCTGTTTGTGTGCTCAGCCATCAACATGTCTTCCCAATCATCCGTCCACCCATCCATCCATCCATCCAGACATGCATTCCCTTGTCCACTAATCCATCTGTGCATCTGTCCATCCAGCATCCACCTGTCTGTCTAGCCCATCCAAACATTCATCCCTATCCAGACATCTGTTCATCCATCCAAATGTCTGCCCACCTGTCCACCCATCATCTGTCTGACTGCCCATCCGTCCTTTCATCTATCTGCTATTCATCTGTCATTATTAAACACCCATTGTTACATCGACCGGAAACCCAAATATGAGAAAAACATTGTCTCTCCATCCATGGGATTCAGTGTACTATGGGAAGAATGTCAAACAAATAATTTCAGTGTAATAAGATAATGTTAGAAGAGTCTTCTCTCCTCTGTGCTGAGAGTGAGAGCATCTGTTTGCCTAGAGTCAGCAAAGGCTTGCCAGAGGAAAAAGTGTTTGAGTCCAGACCTGAGCAAGGACGTGTTTATCACCTTGGCCCTCAAGTTCTCCCTCGCCTGTGAAAGACAGTTATGGGACCAAGTGACATCCATGTAAAGCTGTCTGTGATTATGTGAGTAGCAGGTACACTGGACACCAACGCACAACATGGGGGCTAATGGGGAGGGGGCACAGAACCAGTTAAATACTCAGCCGGGACTGGAACACCGCATCTTTAAGGTGCCCCCAGGGCCCCCCATCCAGAAACTGGTTATTGTCTGTGGGTTGTTGGGGGGAAAGTTTCGCCGCCCTCAGTTACTCCTTTCCTGGGACAAAGCTAGACCTGGGCTTTCCAGACTTGTTCAGGGCCCAGGGCCCATTGTCTGTAGTGTGCCACGAACTCCATGAATTTTAATAGCCTCCATTCAGAGTGATTAAAACCTTAATGAGATTTAATTATCTTGATGTTAAGTGTTTTGTGTTAAGTTATTGCATTCTGACCACTCATTGTGCACGGCCCGCTCAGGGCGCCTAACCCTACCTCTACCTTAATGGAAAGGAAAGTTGAATATATTTAAATGAAATTTCCCCCAAAGTAATTGCTTTCAATGAAACACCAAGTAGGCAGCAGGATTGAATTTATAAATTGGGCTGGCCGCAGATGAGAGCTACCATATTTGGAATGGTTTTCATTAATCCAGGGTCTCCAGAAGGAGCGATGTGAAAAGTGCAGAATGTAAGTGACAGGTGTTTATGGTTCGCGATTGCATTAAACAGGCTCTTAAGTGCAGGTTAAAGGCCTTTGTGAAATATAGAATATACCTTAAAATGTGGCCTAAATTTCTGCCATTTGGGGCTTTGCATGACTGAAACCTACAGAATTAGCCAAGGTTCGGTTAATCAACTGTCCGTGTAAATTGCGGCCAAGCAAAATGCTGGTAAGTCCTGGGGAGCGCAGTTTGCTCGGCCTGTTGCTTTTTTCCCCCCTTCTTCTTCTTCCCCTGGGCCTTCCAAAGGCCTTCAGCTGATGGAGAGCTTTTAATTTCACATTTTGGCCCCCACCGCAGGTGATAAACAAAGGTTTCCCCACTGCTCTGGCTGGGGTCAGTTAAACGGCCTCCCCGTCAATCCCACTCCCCGTAATTACACACAAAAGGGGCCTGAGATCCACAGCTAATTTGTGGCCTCTGTTTAGCAGAATTTAATAGCAGGTATTACTGCTGCCGCGGTAATTAAGGACCTTTGTCAATAAGACGGAATGGATGGCCACACTTGGTTGTAATCAGTGGGCTCTCGAGAGCCAGAGGAGTGAAAAGGGAGAGAAGCAATCCATTTTGTGAATAACACGGCCCTCCTCGGCCCTCCCTCCCTCCCAGATCAGGCAATGGAATAATAATTCCCCAGGCAATGAAAGTACAGGAATAAAAGTACTTACCCTCCAGCCGGTGATTTTTTTTTGACTTTTTATTTACTCTACTGAGCTTTCTTATTTGCTCCAGGCTGCATTTGATGAAGTATTGTTTAAACAGCACCGAGCAAAATGGATGTTGGGAGGTGGGAAAAGGAGGAGGAATTTTAACCAGGTGGCGAGGGAGGCACCCTGCTTTAAGGTGGACAGCCTTTGGGTTTATCAATTATTTCTCCAGGATACAAAAAAAAAAAAAAAAAAAAAAAAGACAAAACCAAGTGGCTTCGTGAAGAGGTGGAGGGTGTCATTTAGAGCTGTCTCTGAACATAGTCATTCAGCTCTAAATGGGTCGCCTGTAACAAGCGAGAAGTGAACTTGGGGGAGCATTGTCACCCTCTGCCTCCTCCCTAATGTACCAATGAATGGCCCTGCAGAGGGGGCGGCAGGGGAGGGGAAGGGAGGGGGCTGGCGGCCACAATTCAAAGAGACCTTCAAGGTGTGTGCCCCTCGCGGTAATTGGAGAGGAAGCTGCCTTTCCCTCGCCTATTCCCTGCCTTTTTACTGGTTTTAACAAGCATGATGCTTTTAATAGTGCTTTGAGTACCATCTCTTTATACGCCTCTCCCTTTTTAAAGCAGCTTTAACTATACTCTTTCTGTCGCTAATGCCTGAAAAACTTCTACCTTTAATCATTCCCGGATGAGGCGGCAAACAAGCGGCCTCCTTTCCTTTTGCAATTACAGTGGCTGCCGGCAGGGAAGGGGGCTGGTGGTGGGAGGGAGCAGGGGAGCTGCAAGTCTGTGGACTGTGGGATTTGCTGCCAGGCCCCAGAGCTTGGCGACATTACAAGGGACCTCTTTTTAGGGCAGGGCTGGGGGTCAGTTTTAAACAGCCAAACCTGCAAGGTGGAAGACAAAAATCCATTAGACCGCCGTGAACAACACACCTGGCTGGGTTAATTAAAAAAATGGAAACCTGTTTTCCAGTATTCCAGGATACTTCCAATGTCCCCCTCTCCAACACATAGTTTCCCTTCTTTCCCATTTAGAAGCCAACCCCAGCTGGGCTAAGGGGTGAGGTCCTTCTGGGAGATGAGATTGAGGGGTTTCATATGCCCCTTCTGGGCTGGGGAGGGATTCAGGGTGGGCTGGCTCCAGGCGCAGGTTCATAAACAGAGATGCAGAAGGAAGGGTCCACCCATGTCCCCCAACCCCACCCCCAACCAGCATTCCCACAGCTTTTGGGTTCTTCAAAGAGGTGGCAGGGGGCAAGGCCAGGAGCTGCAGGGCTGCTGGGAAGGGCCCCTCGCTCAGTTAAGGGGACGCATGAGCCCCTGGCCCCATATAGCCCAGGAGGGGTGAGAGGGCCTGGGAGGACCTTAGTAGAAGGACCGCTTTCCTCATCCAACCGGCTTTTTGGCTTCTGAACAGGATTTCTTCTTTCTGGAATAATGTGTCAGACCAAAGATTGGGAGATATTCCAGAGATGAAATCCTTCTCAGAGAGAACCTCTGGGGGAACGACGGTGAGGGGTTTTCCTCAGAGCTTGGCAACGTCCCTTCTCCAAAGACATCAGCCAGGAAAGCGCCCCTTTGGTCCCCTTCTCTAGCATTAAGTTTCCAGTCCGGACTCTGGAGCAGTCTGGTTCACTTGTGAAGCCCGTTTCCTTGTCTGTGAAATGGAAGCATAGCTCCTGCCTTCTCAGGGGGCACTTCTGAGGGTCCATCTGGGGGTGGTGCTGAGACCTCTCGCTGCCTAAGGAGCCCGCCGTTCATACTGGACTTTGTTTTCCTCTGTGATCTAAAGGTCCATTGGCTTCCTCTCGATTATCTGGAGGATGGGGTGGGGGTCGCAGCCTGGGTCTGGGGTTCGGGACAGCAGGCTGTGCGGTGGATTTCCATGCTGTGGGTTATGATGGTGCCAACATCCTCCGCCAAGCATCTGCGTGCTTCACGATCACTTAGGGAAGTTGTGCTTTGCCCAAAATCACCGGGGAGAAGTGAATGTGGAGACGGCTGGCCGGAGAAAGAGGAGCCCTTGTTAGGGCAGGGCTGGGGGTCGGTTTTAAACAGCCAAACCTGCAAGATGGGTCTGCCTGCCTTGGGGCCTAGAGAGTAGGAGGCCTGTGCAGTCTTACTGCCTTGACCCATCTCTCCCCACCGCCGCCCCCGCCCCCCCGCCGTCCCCTGCCTCTGGCAGACTCCCATCTTTCTCTGTTTTTCTGAATTTGGTTTTTGAAGAGTCCTCGTGTCAGAGACTTGTATCGTACTTGTCTTTCTCTGATTTATTTCACTTAGCATGACGCCCTCGAGGTCTATTCATGTTGCTATAAATGGCGGATTTCCCGCTTTTCTGGCGGAAGAGTTTTCCATTGCACATATAGACCATGTTTTCTTTATCCATTCACCCACCGGTGGGCGCTTAGGTTGTTTCTGTGTCTCGGCTATTGTCAGTAATGCTGGTAGGAACATGGAGCTGCAGATGTCTCTTTGGGAGAGTGATTTCATCCTCTTTAGACAGATACCCAGAAGTGGGATTGCTAGATCATGTGGTTGGCAGTTTTAATTAATTAATTTATTTATTTGAGGACGCTCCATCCTATTTTCCATGGTTGCTGTACCAGTGTACCTTCCCACAGACAGCGCACAGGGATTCCCTTTTCTCCATATCCTTACCAGCATTTGATCTCTCGTCTTTCTGATGATAGCCACCCTGCCAAGTGGGAGGTGAAAAAGGATCTTTCCAGATACAATCAAGTTAAGGACCTCCGGATGGCACGAGGTTATCTTGGATTATCTCGGATTATCTGGGTGGGCCCTGGAGGTTATTTTGGATTATCTTGGATTATCTGGGTGGGCCCTACGTGCACTCACAGGTGTCTTTAGAAGAGGGACAGAGGAGAATCTGACACATACAGAAGAGCAGAAGGCAGTGTGAAGATAGAGGCCCAGACTAGAGTGACGTAGCCACAAGCCAAGAAATGCCAGTCCCCCCAGCACCCTTTGGAAGCTGGAAGAGGCAGGAGACGGACTTCCTGGAGCGTCCAGAGGGAACACAGGCCCGCTGGTGCTGGGCTTTCGGCCTTTTGGCCTAGCTCTCTCTTGTGCGAGCTACCCCGGGTGTGGTCATGGATGACAGCAGACACAGGGGACTAACGCAGGCATCTGGTGGAAGGTCCTGTTCTACATGTGAGGCAAGTGGGCACTTGAGGAGCGGGAGGGACGGTTCTGTGCCAGGAAGGGCAAGGTGAGCTGGGGATGCTGGTGTGTGACAGGTGCTCTGATACGTGAGATCCAGCAGGGGTGTCGCTCTGGGGCTGGGACCGTGGAGTGGGCTGCTGGCCAGCCCTTGGGAAAAGGGGTATCAAGCAGGGGTGGGTGAGCCTGGAGGGGGTGGTATGGTGACTAGAATTCTGGGGCATAGTTCTCCAGGCCAGGCTTTCATTGGTTCAGCCAGAGAGCAGGACCAAAGCTGTGAGTGGCATCTCTCAGATCTGCCTTCTATCTTAGGTCTTCGATTCAGACCTGCGACAGACAGGGGTGACATGGCCTCACCCCATTTAATGAAAAGAACATAAACACAACACAGATATGTTTCTCTCTCCTAGTGGACAATTTTTCTTATGCAGAAATGGGTGTATTTTCTAATGTTGTATATAGAAATGTTGTCATACGTCTGTTCAGTACTGTCTCTTAGAGGTCTCGTTCTTTATGCAATACCTTAATACTGTAGAGTCAAGTGTTTGGTTAAGGGGTGGATTGTGTCATTGAGTCACTGGTAAGTTCTCCTTTTTCGTATTTGGATAGTGATTCTAATTCATAGCACGTTGGAGTGTAGAGTTTAGGAACAGAACTGTTTCTTGATTGATTTTTTTTTGGTTCATATTTATTGGGCCCTGGATCTGCATTCCGAGGATGGAGTGAGACTGTGGGGTAGGGGAGGTGAGAGACTCCCCCCGGCAGGCCAGTGGGGGCCGCACCAGGCTGCGAACGCTGTCAGATGGGAGAGGGTAGCAATTAAACTCCCACGCTTTTGGAAGCCAATCATTTCTGGGAGACCTGGTTGTGCAAATGGCACCCGTCCCCGGGCCCACCCTGGGCTGATCCCTCTTCCCCACCAGGTTTAGGCCGGGTGCTTGGCACGTGGGGCCTCAAGGAGTGGTGGTTGTTTTCCGTTGAATTATCACTAGCAATTAAAGAGGCCTCCAAGTATTCTTGCTAAATGGAATTTCTTAGAAAGGCATTTCTAAGTACAAGCAGAAGTCAAGTTTGGCAGAAATGATTTGCAGACATCAGAGGTGTAAAGATGTTCTTTGAGCTCGTACGGAAGAATTGTTTATTTGTTCTAGAAACAGAATAATTAAAGGGTGACGTCCGTCACGTGGACATTGCGGTTGCTTGCACTTATGTCAAAATCCCGACAAGCCTGAACCTTCATTTTCAGGGGGGAGGACAGGCGAGAGAGAGGATGTTCTGCTGTGTCGGGGGGTGGCATTTCTGGCCAAAATTCGCCACGGCCTGGCCTTTCCCGCACGGCTTTTGCCCCACAGCAGGCTTCGAATCCAGGAGATTCGAAGATTCCACAGACGCGGACAGCTGGCCGAGTCCCGACCGTGTCGCTGCTGGTGAGTGTCTTCACGGTTCTGTGCTGCAGTTTCCACACTGGAAAATGAGAACCATTTATTAAAATGACACGGCCGTTGAGAAGAGTAGCTAGGATAAGCTGACCCAGGGCGCAGACGGCTGGCGGGCCTGGGTAGTGACGGCCCTGGGGCCTGGCCACTGTCCTTAACTTGAGGAGAAGCTCCGCTCCTCCTATTCCCCAGGGCCCTTATCTGGAAACCAGGGGACACGTCCTGATTAGGAAGGTTAAATGGGACACTTTGTAGAAAGCACCTGGCTCATATAACTTCTTAACACATTGTTGTAAAAATCAAAGCTTCCAGAACTTAAGGAATTTCGTGTTTTGAGCAGGTTCTTCTTTGGCTGCAAGTTACATCCTTTAGGCTGCCGTTTGAGCCCACTGACTTTATTTACAGGTCAGTTCACAACATTCATCCCCCCGGGGCCCACTCCGTGCCTCCCATGGTTTCCATTGCTGTAGGGCAGGCGGTGAGGTGCATCAGACTCTGTCCCTGTCCCCAAGAACTGTCCCCTCACATAGGGTTGCCAGACAAAATTCAGGATGCCCTGTTACATTTGAATTTCAGATGTTCAACAAATAAATTTTTTTTAGTGTAAGTTTGTCTCAAACACCATGTGGGATATACCCATACTAAAAACAAAAAGTGTTTATTATTTACCTGAATTAAAATTTGACCAGGTGTCCTGAATTTTTGTTTGCTAAATCTGACAACTCAATAGCTTCTCCTCCATGAAAATACCAAACTTGGGGTCACTGCCTATCGGTTTGAGGAATCCCTCTGACATTACAGATACCCAGGATCTGACCCTGTTCCACTGTCCCTTCCTTGGTCATGAACTCTGGGCAAGTCCGCCCCTCCCCCAGTCTCTGCCTTGGTTTCCTCCTCTGTCCTGGATTATCTCTTAGTGGTCCTTTCTGGTTCCCTTTCTTTGACTTCAGAGTTGGTGGAAGACATGGGGCCAACCTGGGCCTTTGGGATTGCATAGACAAAAAACCCCAGTGGCTTGACTGTATCTTTCACTTTTCAGACTCTTGCTTTGGCTTCCTAGAGACACTATCCAAGTGCTTCTGACCTGCCCTCTCAGCCCCAATTCTGAGCACTTGTAAGGAAAAGTCTCCTAATAGCACAGTCCGCTCCCCCAGCTGGGTCTCTAAAGGGCATATTGAAGTCCTTTTAATTTCCAGTCCATTAAGAAAATAAATCCTTGGAGGATTGGCTTCCCACATAGCAGCACGCTTTTTGGCTTGACAGCTGTCAAACTGAAAAACATTCCATGAATTCTCCAAGTAATTTGAAAGTTGCTTGGACTGAAATGCAGGGTGACGTCCGTGCCACTGAAAGGTGCCATTTGTACCTGAGTCATTCAGTTCACTTGATTTTTTTCCCCAGGGAATGACTTTCCTAAGGAGAAGGAGTACATTTTCCTCAATTATGAAATGGGTGCTCGGATCTAACGTGGGACCATTTCTAATCGGTTCTACCTTTCACTGCCCCTCTGGGCAGAGAGATCCCTTAAACCATCGCTTGTCTTGGGCAATAATTACTTTTGGCTGCGAACCAAAAGTCCATTTTGGGGACGCTGTCCTCGGTGACGTATGTGCACACACATAAAATCCTTTTAGGGTCTAAGCCTCCCACTCACTTACGAGTTTCCTTCTCTGCCGAGATTAAAACACTATCCGTTTCGAGCAAACGTAGTACTGCGAAGTCCTGTAATAGCTTTTTGGGGATTTGGAACAGATTTTCTTCCTCGTCTTGCTAACCCCTTAGAAGGTTCTGGGTGCTTCCCACATGCCTGCGCTGACTGTTCCTTTGCTTAAAATGTCCCAAGTTTCTCCTGCTGCCCTGAGATATGCCTGCTCGCTTTGTTTCCTCTCTTCTCTCTCTCTCTCTCTCTCTCTCCTCCCTTTCTCCTTTTTCTTTCTCTTGTCTCCTTCTTGCGTGGATTTGAACTTGTTAGTCTCAATAAAAGGGCTTGATGTCTGCCATCAGGAAACCTTACTTCCATTTTTCCCCCCAGAAAAATGGAGCAGGTTTCTTTTAACTAGTGCAAGGCTCTCCTCTCTAAAAGGTTTTTATTATTGACTGCCCGGGGTCCTTAGTTTCAGACATTTATCTTCCAGCTAAGCAGGAACAAAAGAGGGAGGCAGCCTTCTGCACCTTCCGTACCCCGAGTTTTCCGAGTAATCACCCAGCGGTTAAATTGAAGTGGCCGCAACATCTTCTTCATTGTGTCACTTTGGACTTGCTTGTTAATTTATGAGCCTCACCTGTCAAAATAGTTTGTGCAACAGACCCTAAAAATGGTGATGAATCCTATCAGTCAATTGGGTTTTATCGGCCTGGTTTCCCCTCACCGCGGGCCTGCCTGCTGTCTACAGCGTCTTGGGAAGAAAGCCGCGTTCACAACAGATGTGCCCCCAGTGAGTGTGTAATACAAAAAATGCACCTCATCATGCTGGGCTTTAGGATGTTTGAAGTGCCAACAGTGCTCCGGCCGCTCGGTTCTCAGGGTGGCAGCCAGAAGCTCTTGGACCCGTTGGGAGGGATGTCCTCATGGGGCAGTGCTGTGTTGAGTCAAGTATACCGACTCACATTGTTACACCTAGGAGCTGCCAACATGGCGTCCTTCAGAGCCCTTTGGACAAGCAACGTGGTGAAGAGGTATGGAAGATGGGGGCAAAATTCATGAGACAGAAATATTTTTTTTTAATCTTTGTGATTATAGAAACGGAGTTGATAGTTGGTAACTCATAAAACCTGTTTCCGGATTTGAAGTGCCTTCAGATACTGGCCTACTTTCCTAAAGCAAATGCGTCAGAGGTGGGCCAGTTGAAATGTGGGGGTTTCTGGGTTCCTCCCGCATTCTAGGCCCTTGCTAGGGCTTCTTTATTTTTATTTTTTATTTTTTAAGGTTTTATTTATTTATTTGACAGACAGAGATCACAGGTAGGCAGAGAGGCAGGCAGAGAGAGAGAGGAGGAAGCAGGCTCCCTGCTGGGCAGAGAGCCCGATGTGGGGCTCGATCCCAGGACCCTGAGATCATGACCTGAGCCGAAGGCAGCGGCTTAACCCACTGAGCCACCCAGGCGCCCCAGGGCTTCTCTATTATGGAGACTTTTTTCTTTCACCTTTAAAAAAAAATCACAAACACAAGTTCATTATTGAGAAACTTGAAACATACAGAGATGGGAGAAGAGAAAAACCCTCCCTCCACTCCAGGGCCAACCTCTGCTGATGTGTGGTGTATTTTCTGCCTCTTCTGTGCGTGATTTTACGTATTTGAGACAATCTGTTTCTGCCATTTTGTTTCTCACTTTTAAAATGACTCTCCAGGCATTGTAGCTATTTTGTGTTCGATCCCTTCATCGGCATGTGCCCCTGTTTATTTCATCACTTCTCTTGCGCTGAGTGTCTTTCTAGTTTGCCACCATTTGTTGTTGTCAACAAGAAGCCCAGCTGAGAGGCTTTCTGAAACAGTCCCAAGCTTAAGGATCTCCTGAACCGGACACGTCCCTCCAGAGAGCTTCACTCATTCCAAGAGCATCCTGAAGCCCCAGTGCCCTCTGGATATGATCTCTCACTGGTGTGCCCTTTCCTAACCACTTTTATGCAGCTGATGAACTCCTATTCATCCTTCAAGACCCAGCTAAAGCAGCCCCCTCCTCTGTAAATTTTGGGTTCTCCCTCTCCATGGAGTTGGCCCTACCCTTCTTTGTGTTGGTCTCCAGTTAGCCCATCAGTGAGGTCACTGAATGGTATTTAGCTGTCTCTCTGGCCTCCCTCTGTCCACGTCATCTGTCTCAGTGATGCTGGCCACCCTCGGCTGCCCAGGACCGCCTGGCTTGCACGGACTCTCCAGTTTTCTGAAATGTGCCTGGTGTGCTCACAGAAAAAATGGTCATTTAGAAGGTAGAGGTCAGGTGTTTGGATGACTGGAATGAAAGAACACGAAAAAAAAAAAAATCCACAAAAAACCAAAAACCAAAAAAAAAAAAAAAAAAAATCCCCAACCTTTTCAAGCTCCCAGGATTCTTCCTTGATTTCCACTTCAGGCATGAAGACATTTCCCCAAATGTCCCTGTTGCTGATAGCTGCTGTCAGAGTTCATGATGGCATTTGTACTGAAAACTCCTAATTTGATATTTCTCTAGTGAATTTAATGAGTACAAAAAAGTGTCATTTAGACCTAGTTTTCTCTTTGTGCTTTGAAAAATGAAATGCACGTAGTTATCTGTAAATGAGATAATTACCTCCCTATTTTGCTAAAGGCACCTACTGGTGATTTTTTTAGCTTGTTTCACTTAATGAAAGCTTTACAAAATGGGGAGCCCAGAGCTGTTAACGGGCTTGTTGCAATGGGCTCTGAGGAAGGCAAATAAAAACCAGTTGTTCCAAACCAGTCACAGAAATAGCCTGGTGGAACGGCTGGCAGCTCAGACATAAATTTAAGTCTTACTTGCGTTTAGAGCAAATGTAATAATAGCTGCAACCAATATTTTTAATATTACTGATCTTTCAGCAATAATTACCTAGAACTTTTAATGTCTGCAATTAGAATGCGAGCAATTCAGTGGTACAGACCAGTGGTAAACTGCACGAAATTGGATACTTGCTGTAATTGGTAATTAATCACTTTTCATTACCAGGAAGGGATGTTGTCGTTACTCTGAATAGATACATCATGCTAATTACAGGCAAACACAAACCTACATATTTGAATGTAGAGCTTTTAGGAAAATAAGCAACTCATGCCAATATTCTATAGCTGGCATACAGAGGAGATTCGTTCACCCAATTAAAATGATGAAGAAGGGGCCGTGTCTATTTTGACAAGAACCCATCAACCCCAGAGAGGTCCCCTTTTCCTAAGGGTCTCGATCGTGTTTCTATTCACTTCTGCGGGTAATTTAAATTCCCGTCCTTTATGCAGATTTCAGAATGGTTCCAAATAAATATTTACATGTGTGTATCTCACTTGGCAAGCTGGCGGGGTCACAGAGCTGCGTCTCCCACCTCCGCCTGCGTAACCGGCGCGGCCACAGCTCCTGCCCGGACCTTTCTCTCCAGCCCGGTTCTCTCCGAGGATGTCCACCCGCATCCCGGCCCCGCTGCCGTCTCCATCCCCGCCACGGGAGCCTGTTCTGTGAATGGGACCATCATTTTGCCAGACTTGAGACTTCAGCGACTTTTGTCATCTTCCCACCACTTTGCCCCAGACCTCTGTCATCTGTCACTCTTCCCTTCACAGCCCTTCTCACCTTTGCAGGCTGCACCCCCTCCACCCCCTTCTCACTGCAGCTGCTCATTCCTGGGGCTCCATGTTCTTGTCACGACTGCATCCCAGGAAAACGCAGCCTATGGAAAAAGGACTCAGCACAGAAACACATGTCTGTAAAAAAAAATCTCATTGCATGCGTAGGTCCCAGCCTCTATGGGTGCCACCCCTGACGGTCAGTATCACAGAACACGCCTCCCATAGATCACGAAAGAAGAGCCATGGGGACGTCGAAACTATTACCAAAGATGTAGTCATGGAAGTCTGTGCTGGGCTGAGTGTCGGGGAGCGGAGGGGGGTTATCCCCATCTGTCTTTGTCGCCTTCACCCGTATGTCAGGAAGCCCAGGTCCAGATGAAAGGCAGGAACTAAAGTTCATTGAGGGCCTAAAAGCCCTGGGTTGTCAGTGTTCTTTAGACAGCGAAGAAGGATTGCCGTGTTTTCTGCTTGCTTTTGTGAATGGTGTTTTCCTTGAGATGCCTTCTCTCTCCTGGCCACAGTTGCGTACGATCTGCCTACACCATCACTCCAAAATTATGTCTCCACCATTAGGTGGAGAAACGGGTCCTGTGTCAGTAAATACGCTACTTAGAGGCAAAGCGGTGTGTGCTGAAGCCAGCCAAGGCCATGGGCCCCACCCCATCACGTGGACCTCTGTGGCTCTCTGGAGCCTCTTCCTTGTTCTTCCAGCATCAGAAGATTTCAGGGCCATCTCGGAGCTGTGGCATTTCCGGTTCTGCATCGGCTGCTGACTCCCACGCACTTGGCAAGGGAGGGCTGGCCTTGGTTTGGATTCAGAGGATTTCTTGCCTTGATCGTGGTGGTAGAAAGACCGTTCTTCATGGGCACGTGCACGGAAAGGGGGGAGGCCCGGTTTCTAAAGTTGCAGGTGATGGACAGAGCCTGCCCTTGACCTAAGTGGTGGGCATCTCCCCATTTCTGCCCCGGTGGCCAGTTGCCTTCAGTGAGAGGTTCATCCCAGGCACATTGGAACCAAATTAGTACATGGATTGAGATTCAAAAAAATTATACATGAAATGAATCGCCATATACATAAAATGATAAAGCTCCGACTTCTATTTCCTCCTCAACATGACCCGTTACGCGGAGCTTCTTCAGCCAGATTTCATTTTGCTCCCTATTCCATCATCGCCGGGGCCCCTGGATTGGTTCCTCACCCAACAGCGCCATTTCAGCCACGGTCTCTCTCCTCTGCCTTTGTCACAGAGCTGAGTAATGATGTGACAACATGTGATTGGGCGATTGATGTCAAATGTTAGCAGCAACATTCATTTTCCCCTGAAATGGACAAAGAAGAGTATTAGTCATTTAGAAATTTCGTCTAGAAGCTACACCTCACGAGTGATATTCCAAAATTGAATTGGTCTGAAATTTAAAGTGGCTTTTAAGCTCCTCTCCTCTGATTGCTCCTCAGGTCACGCCAAGTTGTAAGAGGCCGAGGGAGCAAGTTAGCGGTGGGAGCTGCAAATGTCATTTGTTAGCTCCCTGGCTTCTCCGTAGAAGCCCATTCCTTCAGTGACAGGGTGCTCCCGCGACCTGGACGAAAGTCTGTGGGCTTTTGAGATGGGCAGGTCCGGGCTCCAGGCTCGCCTCTATCACTTAGTGCTTACTCTGTGAGCCTCAGTTTCCCACTCTGTGAAATGGGGTGGATAATACTGATTATTCTCAGTCTCGTTTTGCAGAAATAAGAAAATTAGCTCTAAGGAAATGAATAAAGGGTCCAAGTTACAGAGGGAGCGAGGGGGTAGTGCGCAGCCCTCTCTGGGGCCATTGATGCCCTAGCCTACTCTCAGTCTTGTTCTGCCTCCCAGCCTCCCCAGGAGGGCCCTGGGCTTTTCACAGGACACTGTGCAGCCGGCTGCCATCCCTCTGGCGATAACCAGCCCATGTGTGCCTGTGCTGGACTTGGGTGCAGAGACAGGGTTCTCCTGCTATCCCCCCGCGGTCTTTCTAGTAGAAGCCAACATGGCCCTGGATGATGGGAGCTTCAAATTCCCACTCTCTGCAATCAGCATTTTTCAAAACAAAGAAAAATGTAGCAGGCTGTGCTGGTTATTTAACATCTGGGGAGGCTCCGGCTCGCTCTCAGCCCTCCATGTACTCTGAAGGTACTGAGCTCATCGTTAGAAATGGCTTCCACCTACGGCTCTGATTCATGGCCTGGTTACGATGGTGATTCATAGCCGGCTAAAAGGCCGGCAGCCGTAGGTATGTTACCTAGAAGCTGTGCCTACGACTAAGCCCACTGATGTGGGGCAGACACAGATGCTAATGAGCTCAGTGCCACCTTCCATAAACCAGTCCGAACCTCATTTGCAAGTGAGTGTTAATAAGGAGGAAAAGCTTGGTGCAGGCTGGACCAGAATCAGTGGTGTGACTAGTCCTTCCTCGGTTAAATAAGATAATTTGTTCAATTTGTTTTATGTCAGTAAGTGAAGAACCCTTTACTCACTTTGATTCATGGAAGGAGGTTAGACAATGGTACAGTAGAAAGGAAATTAACATTTAACCTGCCTGCCTGGGTTTTCTAACGGATGTCTTACTATGACTGTGGTGGTGTGCGTAAATTCTCCTGATAAACCAGAATGAAACAGCAGCTATTAAATCCCAGAGAAAACCTGGATGGCAGATCCTGTAATCCAAAGTGAGACCAGTGGATGTTGGATCAGGAACCGAAAGACCCGGATCCTCATCTCATCTATTACCAGCCACGTGGCTTTGAGCCGTCAGCTCCCTCGGCCTCCGTTCTTGCATCTGTGAAATGGTGTTAGTGATGCCAGCTGCGGAAGGCTGCTGTGAGTTTATAAAGTACAACACACCAACCTGTCGGTTAATTGATCTAACAGCCATGTGTCCGCTAGGTTCCAGGTATTGTGACTGTTGCTGGAAACACAGGGGTGAACAGAATTGTCAGGGGCCCTGGCTTAAAGGAGATTACAGTCTGATGAGGGATCCTTTAAAATATCTTACTATGAAGATATTTAAACCTTCATAGAAGTGGGGAGAATATTATAATGAATTACCCATCACTCAGATTCAAGTATTAACAAGGTTTTTCCACGTTTG
Source organism: Mustela nivalis (assembly GCF_964662115.1). Taxonomy (NCBI): domain Eukaryota; kingdom Metazoa; phylum Chordata; class Mammalia; order Carnivora; family Mustelidae; genus Mustela; species Mustela nivalis. The sequence goes on from NC_139021.1 coordinate 178,888,742, forward strand.
CTTTGCCTCTCCCCTGGATTTTTTTTTTTTAAGTTTTTATAAAAAGATGGTATTTATTTATTTGAGAGAGAGCGAGAGCATGAGTGTGGTGGGGGTTAGGGTAGGCAAAGGGAGAGGGAGAAGCTGATTCTCCACCAGGTAAGGAGCCTGATGCGGGACCGATCCCAGGACCCCGAGATCATGACCTAAGTGAAAGGCAGATGTTTAACTGACTGAGCCATCCAGGTGCCCCTGCTATATTGTTTTAAAACGAGACACACACACACAAATAAAAAAATAAATAAAAAGAGTCACAGAGATTGTGTTTGTTCTAGGTTGCTATATAACTAACTACCATAGATGTAGCTGCTGAAACAATACACATTTGGTATCTCAGCTTTGCTGTGGTTCAGGACCTTGGGCACAATTTAGCTGGATCTTCTGCTCAGGTTTCACAGGGCTGCGATCCAGATGTTAATCAAGGCTGGGTCTCATCCAAGTTCACATGTTGTTGCTCACATGGACTGAGGCCCTCAGCTCCGAAAGCCATCGTTTCCATAGGCAACTGATGTCATGGCTCTTTGCTTCTCCTCTGAGGCCAGCAGGGAAATCTTGCTAACATTTTACCCTCTTCTAAGGGCTCACCTGATTAGGGCAGGCCCATCCAGGGTAATTTTGATTCACTTGAAGTCCACTGATTAGTAACCTGTCCTGGGAATGATATCCCATCATAGTCACAGGTCTCACGCCCAGTCAGGAGTAGGGGGTTATTCAGAGTGGGTGCGACAGGAAGTGTGAATCTTTGGGACCATCCTAGAATTTTGTCTGCCATGGACATTTTATTACTACCATCTTAAAGATGCATTTCTACAAATTCATGACATATTCATGAATAACGAAAATTTTGTGTTCATATCTGATCGGGACTGTTATATTAGTTTAGGGTATATCAGTCAGCTTAGGATATATCAATCAGCTTAGGATAGGTCATAATGAATGACCTTTAAATCTCAGTGGCTTCTGACCACAAAGGTATCTTTTTTGGCTCAAGTTCCACACCCCACATGGATTGGCTTCACTCTTTACCCTCAGACCCATGTTGAAGAAAGAGCCCATTTCTTGGGAAAGGGATGGAGGAACATGCAAAGGCTTTTCAAGCTTCAGCTGGGAAGTCACCACGTTATTCCTTCTCTTGTTTGTTCATCCTGCTCTCCCGGGGCCTGGGAAGCCCAGTCTCTCCATAGGGAGGGGCCTGATAGAAGGTCAGCCTCAGGGGGCTGTGTCTATAGTTTTAAGCAAATGATAGAATATTCCAGTTATCTTTTATTCTAGAATACTCTCATCCACATACCTTTTTCCCACAAACCATTGTCTTGTTAGAAAAATTGATCAGTTGGTCCATAGAATGTTCTACATTCTGGCTTTGTCTGCTTTCTTGTGATGTCATTTCACTTGTGTCTTTATGTCCTGTATTTCCTAGAAGCTATGTTTAGCTCTCATTAATTTATTCCTGGTGGTATTTGGTTCTTCATCTTTTAAGATATCAAAAAACATGTTATGTTTGGTGAGAAAATCTTTTGAAAACTTCATATTTTTAAAGTGAGATTCTTACTCTTATCTCCTTATATCCATTTATTAGACATTTATCATTGATTAGGTCCTATAGCAAGACTGAGGTATGACAAGATAAGACAAGCTCCCTGTCTCAAGGATCCCATGGTTCAGTTGGAAGGACAGATTTCAAGTGCAATGAGAGTAATTACAAAAGAAAAAGAAATAAGAAGTATCCAAGTAGAGAAAAAAGGAGTAAAAGTGTCTCTTTTTGAAGATGATATAATCTTGTATGATCTTGTATAATCTATATACAGAGATTGATCCAGAATCCACAAAATTGTCTTTATGTACCGGCAATGAACAATCCAAAAATGAAATTAAGAAAATAAGTCCACCCACCAGTGTCACCAAAAAAATCCCAAAACAACAAAACCCACCAAAACCCGAAAAACAACAACAACAACAACAAAAAGAAAGAAAATAAGTCCACCTACTTATAGCCTCAAAAATTAAAAAATTCTTAGGAATAAATTTAACAAAAGAATTATAGGTCATGTATAGTGAAAACTACAAATATCATTGACAGAACTTAAAGAAGACTTACATGGAGGATATCTGCATTCATGGGTCACAAGTCTTAATGTTGTTAAAATGGTAACTACTGTCTAAATAACCTATAGATTAAACATAATCCAAATTAAAATCCCAGCTGGCTTTTTTTGCAGGAATTGACAAGCTGATCTGAAAATTCATATGGAGTTGCAAGAGACCCAGAAGAGCTAAAACAATCTTGAGAAAAGAAAAAAAAGTTGAAGGACTCATACTTCATGACTTCAAAATGTATTATAAAGCAATAGTATCCAGGAGAGTCGGGAGCTGGCATAATAATAGACGTAGAGAAAAATGAACTAGAATTGAGAGTCCAGAAATAAATTCATACATTCATAGTTGATTAACTTTTGGCAAGAGTGTCAAGACCATTCTGTGGGGAAATAAGAGTCTTTTCAACAAATGATGCTGTGACAGCTGGGTATCTACACACAAGAGAATAAAGTGGGATTCCTACCTCACTCCATATATAAAATTAATTTAAATTGGATAAAAGACTTAAACGTAAGAGATAAAACTACAAGGCTCTCAGGATAAAACATAGGCACAAATATTTGTGATCTTGGATTAAGCAATTTTAAAAAGACATTTATTTATTTGAGAGAGCGAGCGAGTTGGGGGAGAAGCAGAGAGAAGCAGACTCCCCACTGAGCAGGGACCCCCCCCCCCCAACATGGGACTTGATCCCACGCCCCTAGGATCATGATAGGACCCAAACGCAGATGCTCAATCGATTGAGCCATCCAGGTACCCAAGCAATGGTTTCTTAGATATGAAACCAAAAGCCCTAAGCAATCCAAGAAAAAATTAATTGGATCCTACCAAAATTAGAAACTTTTGTGTTTCAAAGGACCCTATTAAAAAAGGGAACACATAGAATGGGGAAAGATACCTGCAAGTTGTATGTCTGGTAAGGGCCTCGCATCCAGAATATAGAGAGGACTCCCACAACTCTGCAACAAAAATTCAAACAGCCTGATTAAAAAATGGGCAAAGAACTTAAGCAGATATTTCCCCAAAAGAAGATATATGTATGGCCAACAAGCACATGGCAAGAGGCTCAACTTCACTGATCATTAGAGAAATTAAAACCAAAACCACAATGAGATATCACCTGCCCACATTAAGATGGCTGCCATAAGAAAATAACAGGTGTTGACAAGGATATGGATAAATCGGGACTCGTGTACACTGGTGGGTAAGAATATAAGATAATGCAGCTGCTTTGGAAGAGAGTTCGACAATGTCTCAAATGTTAAACATAGAGCTACCCTGTGATTTACCAATTCCTTGTGAGGTACACACCCAAGAGAACTGAAAGCAAACATCCACATAAAAATGTGTTCATGGATGGTCATAGTGACGTCATTCATAATGGTTAAAAAGTGGAAACTCACATATCCGTCAACTGACAAATGGATAAACAAAATATGGTATGTCCATACAATGGATGCTTCTTTGGCAATAAGAAGGATGAGCAAACTGCCACAAGCTACAACACAGAGGAACCTTGAAAACATGACACTGAGTAAAAGAAGGTAGTTACGCAAGACCACATTGTGCATGATTCCATTTATATGAACTGTCCAGCATAGGCAAATCCGTGAAGATAGAAAGTAGTTTCACAGTTACCAGATGCTGGTGGGAGAAGAGGACTGGGGGGTGCAAGGTTTCTTTTCCGGGGGAGGAAAATCTGGGAGCTGGTAATAATTATTGTACAAATTTGTGAAAACAGGTGGCTGCCAAGTGAGAGTTCAGTCCACAAGGGACAGCGACTAACTCTGTTTTGGGGCCTGTGGTGGGGGTGTCAAATAGAGGCAAGCCTAGCGGAGACCCACCAAAGATGGGGAGGAGTTCAGGGAGCCAGGCCGCAGACACAGGTTGTGAGATCCCGATTAATCAATGTGTTTGCTAAGCACTTGGCCCCGCCAGAGTTGCATGATCAGGAGCTGTGGGGGACTGGATCTGCATGGTCAGCCCGGAGGCCCCCATTCCTGCTTGAACTAGAGCAACTCCACAAGCAGCGGTGAAACTGTGGGGACCTCTGGGTAAGATTCTATGGGCACAAGGAGTTCTGTGATGAACATCCCCCAGGAGTGAACAATCCTCGGTGTTGTTACTTGCCTCGTTAGCATATTAGGGAATCCACATTTAATAATGAGGAGGAAGATGATGGCATTGACAATGACCATCATCCACAATTACAGCCGCCATTCCAAGGGCACTGCATATGTGTCGGGCCCCATTCTCTGCACGTTAAAGTCACTGTCTCATTTACTTTTCACAAAAACCCTAATGCAGTGAGTGGTCTTATCCCCCTTTTGCAGATGGGGAGGGAAGCTCACAGAGCTGTCCTGACCAGGTTCACACAGGCGGGGATGTTGGTCTGGGCGGTGAGCTCAGATCTCAGCGTCTTCCTCTCTCGCACTTGAGCACTGCTTTACAGGATGCAGAGCCGTTTGTAAACTCTATCTCTGTGAAAGACTGCTGCCTTGTTATCCCCATTCTACTGTTGGAGGGTTGAGGCTCTCTCTGAGCCCAGCCTGCAGAATGCTGAAGTGCAAGGGATGGCCTGGGTGACAGTGACTCTGCCCCAGCACCCCCGAGGCCTCCAGCTGCAGAGGAGCTACCAGAGCACGGAGGTTTGGCCAGTGTGGTCACCCCTCCCCGGCCGTCCTTCTCAGTATACATGAGATGCTCAAATTATGATGTTTTATTCTAATGACAAAGGGTATAACAAGCACAGGAAATGGCCTGGCATTAATCTCCACTCCATCTTGTGGCAGTGACTGCAATGAAAATGAGAAATAGTTTAAGCTTAACCCATTCTCATTACAATCATAATTACATTTTGTGGTCATTCTTAGTTTCTAGCAGAACCCAACTGCTCTGCATGTCAATTTGAAAGATACAGACAGCCCTTAATTTTTCTACAGCATTCATCTGCCCAGCCATCTGCCGAGGACTGATCTTTGGGAAGCTGAAAATTAGGCTTAAGGAACTTATCTGTTTTATGTTTTAAATGGTTTGGCACGGGCCTGCTACACATCTGGATAAATGCAATTTGCATGCATGTGTCTTAAAAACATTAAGTTGGGCAACTGATTTATCTTTCTAATAATATGTTTATTAGAATACTCAAGTTTGGGCTCCAGTGATACTGGTGATGACACTGACAGCTAACCAGAAAGCATGCTGGGTGTCAGTAGGAGAGGAGCTGGGGACCCCAGGACAATCTTCCCAGTTTTTAGGCTCTCACTTGGGTACCTACATACATGATGCACCACCGGTATTCTCTGGAATAACTACACAGCACACAGGTCTGTGGCGTTCCCTTGTGGCCGTTATGTAACAAATCCATTTCCCAGTATCTTTCCCAATGGTTCTTTCATTGTTTTTGCACATATTAACTGAGCACTTGTGATGTGCGAGATGTTGGCTGGAGCTGGGACGTAAAGACCAGGCAGCAGAGACGCTGCTTTCAGGGGCTACTTTATGGTGGTTAATCAGAGAGTACAGCACAGCACAGCACAGCACAGCACAGGAAGCTGTGTATGGGCACAGAGGAGAACCTCTCCCCTCTCCAGCTCCTTGGGTAGGGGGTGGGTAGCGGTGGCCAGCAGCAGCCCAGCTTGGCCTCAACTGGTTGTGGGACTATGGATAAATCACCTGGCATCTCCGGGCCTCAGCTTTTTTTTTTTTTTCTTTCTTTTTCTTTTTTTGTCTTTGTAGATTTCTATTTGGGGTGTTGGGAATTAAAGCAGATCATGTGGATGAAATGCTTCGTAGGGGCCCTGGTGTCTGTGAAGCCCTTACTAAGTAATGGGCAGGGCTTTACTAGGAGCAGCCGCAGGAAGTATGTTCCAGGGCGAGGGCTCAGCCGGTGCTTAGACCCAGCACTTTGAGAGAACACTTGAACCAGGCTGGGCCCTGAAGAGGGGAGGGGCCATAGAGGCCATATCCTGGAATGTCTGTGTGCCAGGCCAAGGAAACTGGATGATTTCCCAAAGCCATGTAGCGGGGGGTGGGGGCGCAGGAGAAATGATCAGATTTGCACTTTAGAAACATTATTCTGGCTAGAGAGCGGAGAATGAATCCCCCAGACTGGGGCAAGAGTAGGAGCAGAGAGGTTATGGCAGCAATTCCAAAGGAAATCTTGGTGGCCGTATGTTTTAATGGATTGCGTTTATCGTGCATGGTACTTTTCACAGTTTTGCTTAAGTGAGCTCTTGGAGGATTTCAGAAAGTTTTCCACTGGAGCCTTCTGCCCAGCCTGGTGGGCGGAGCTGGACTCTCCGCATTTTTACTGCGAGTGTCCACTGGGGGCAAGGAGTAGAACGAACTTCACAACCATTCCACATCCATTCCACACGGGAGCTTGGGCTTTGAGGGCCGAGTTCTGGGTTGCATTCAGAGTCCTGGGGTGTGGAGGTCCTTCCTTCCTCCTCTGTAGAACACTCATCCTTGTCCAGTCACCAGGAGCTTTAGATCTGTGCAGTAAGGTGTTGGAGTGGGGGTGAGGCTCACGGACCTGTTCTCATTAGCGGTGTGATTGAAATGGCTTGATTTCTGTGGGTCACCTTGCCTCATCTCTTAAAGAGGGAGCAAAGAAACAGAAGAGCCTGTGGGAAGTGCTTCTGGAGGGGTGGGTTTCAGGGTCATGGCTCCCGGTACCTCACACGTTTGGACTGGTTTTCTGCAATGGCTTAGTGTCCAGCAAGTCAGCATATGTTTACATATTAACCTGCTGTGCTACCATGCGTAGTGTTCTGCTATGGTTTTAATTGGTTTGGAAACATAATGGTAGGCCTCCTAAGATGGTATAAAAATAAATTCACAGATATGGACATGGCCATTGGCAAAGGAAATCGGGACAGTAGATGAATGCTGAAAGGGAAAACACTGTGATAAAATTGGAAAAGTAAATTAGACTTTTACAGCCAGGAAATGAGACCAGCCCTAATTGACGCAGCGATCGGTGCACGAACCCTCAGTCGCACACGGAGGCCTGCCCTTTCTGGTACAGCTGTCTCTTCCCCCAGTCCTGAGTCATCCTCAGCTGGCTCTGAGCTGCGGCTTTGGGTTTGGCAGCTCATAATAGGCAGCGGAATTAGATCTGACCTTTACAATTGTGGCTTTTTTTTTAATTATTAAATTTAAAAATGGTTAAATCTCAAATGAGCTGAAATCTTTTGTATGAAGAACCCGTCTATCATTGCTTTTGTCCATAAAATATATTTAACCTCAACCACGTAATTAATGCCAGTGAATCCGCCAGGCCAGTTGGGTTTATTATGTGAGCAGAGAGCTCAGCCGATCTCATTTGAAAAGGACAGTGGCGGTTCCCTCGTGGGCATTTTCTTGAGTTGCTTGGCAAAAGGTATAGTCAGGAAGTTGAATCTTATCTGGAATAGCTTCCACTTTGTTTCCTCCTGTTCCCTCCACAATCTGGGTTGAGCAGAAAATGCTTCACAATTAGAGAGAAATGCCCGACAAAGGACAGCCAGGCTGACAGCATGTTCGAGGGTGGGGAGGGGTATGTATCGGGGCAGGGATGCAGAGGACCCAAGTCCCACTGTGGAGCCCTTAAGCTGAGGCCTGGCCTCAGACACACAGCTGCAGTTCCCAAGCAGGGCAGAGAAGAGGTCTCTGGAAGTCCAGTGGCATCGACAAAGGAGATTCGAAACATGGTTCTGGGAATCCGGGCTTTCCCAGTGAAGCTAAAAGAGCATTGGCTCAAGAGTCCAAAAGACTTGCTTTACGATGTGTATCTTTGCTGCTTTTTGGTGTGTGTATTTGGCAAGTCATTAAACAATTTTGAGCTTCAATTTTTGAATATATAGATAAAGGTAAAATAAATAATTCTCTGCTCTGCAGAGTTATTGTGGTTTAAATGGGATAATGTATGTCAAGTTCATAATATGTAGAAATCAGCTACTGTTCTTTTCCTTTTCTTCCTCCTCCTCCTTCTTTTCCCTGCAGGAAAATAGGTCTGCCAAACCCATTTGCCAAATAACCAAATAAAAGTTTGTGCATGAATCAGGGGGAGGGAACAAAAGTTATCCAACAACAAGGGTTATTAGAAGCTGTGGTCATTGTGGTGGTGTGGTCCTGGCCCAGCCACAGACGGCAGTCTGAGGAAAGGGTGTAGAGCCCAGAAGAAGACCAGGCATATGTGGCACCACAGACCATGGGGAATGACATGGTCTACTCAGTAAAAAGCGCAGGGAACGCTGGTTAACCATGTGGGAGAAACCGAATGGATCCCTACCTCACACCATGTGTCAAAATCCATCCTGGGTAGATTACGTATGAAAGGCAAAACTTAAATATTTTAAAAAGGAAATAGAGGAGACTGCTTCACAACTTTGGTGTTGGATAGGGTTTCTTAAGCAAAACACAAAATGTTGGTGAGTTAGACCACATTCAAATTCAGAACTTGTTTTACCAAACACTTAGACAAGATGTAAGATTAATAAATGGAATATAGACAGATGGAAAATAATCAGTAAGAAAAAAAACCCCAATAGAAACATGGTTGAAAGACATGAGTGGGTCTTTTACAGAAGAATAAATTGGATTGGCCAGTTGACATGTGAAAAGATGCTCCATCTTCATTTGTAATTAGGAAAATGCAAATTAAAGCCACAGAGGAACTCTGTGAGGTGATGGATGTGTTAACTAACCTTATTGTGGTGATAATTTCACAATGTGTACATAAATCATCGCATCATACACCTTAAACTTGTACAGTCTCAATAAATCTGGGGAAAAAAGCTTTATAAACCAACAGTAATCTTCTACAACTAATCCTACTTGTTTTATACAAGCAGTCACTCAAGTTTTCTTTCTTTTTTTGTTTTTTTTCCTAAGTATTACTCATCACCTTAAAATAATAAAGATATGACTGTATTTAGGCACCAGCACATATCCACAAAAGCCCCACAAAGGTCTAGCATTTTGTACTTGCCAGGCTGACTGAAGTCGAGAAGTCCGACAGTGTCTCTCGTGGGTGAAGCTGTGGAGATTGGGAACTCATATATGTTGCTGATGAGAGAGTACGTTGGAAGAGCACTTGGAAAACACGATGGCATAATCTTGGAAAGCGGAGCACGTGCGTCCCCACAATCCCGCTCTTCGGTGGATCCCTCAGAGGGACTCGCGTTCACACATAGCAGGGCACGTGCTGTGAGGACTGTCAGAGCACTACGGGCTGGAAACCACCCTGCCAGCCACTGATAAGAGGATGGTTCTGTAGGCTGGGAAATATTATACATACGTGAAAATGGATGTCACACAGCTCCCCCCAGACACATATGTGAATATTGGGAGTCTTGAGCGAGAAAAGCAGACTGCGGAAGATCATATAGCATAAAATGCTATTTTTTATGAAATGAAAAAACCAGTCAACACGAAAGACTACTGTTTAGATGGTAAAATGGTAAATACACCATTCAGATCCTTTTGGGGAGGCAAAGGGTGATTAGGACGGAACAAACAGGGGGCGTTAACACTACTGGTTGTGTGGTTTCTCCAGGTGAGGGCGGGTGTCAGGACACGCGTGTTACAATTAGGCTTCAAGCTTACGTGTTCTGTGTGTTCTTCTGTGGGTCAGGTATTACATAATTAAGAACAAGAATAGAAATAGAGTGCTGCGGCGGTTACGGGGTGGTTAGGGCTGGACCAGCTGCAGCCGCAGTCCCAGATTGGCCCCTGGAAGGCGGGGGATGAAGGGATCCCTGCGCACTGTCACCAGCGAGTACAAACTGGCCTATGGGGGTGGGGGGATGCAGGTGGGTGAAAAGAGGGGAGCAGAGCTCAAAAGGGATCGCAGCTTCCTTCAGCGATCGTACAGGTTTGGGGATGTCCTGCGAAAACGGGGGTGGGTGGGGTACTAAATGTAAAAGAGAACGCTCTTCCAGCATGTTCGTGTATGAAAAAGAACAGAGCCCGGCGTTTCTGGTAAGGGGATGTGAGAGTAGAGATTCTTGGGAATCTGCATTCCCACCTAATGTGTGATGTTCGGTGTTGTTCGGTGTTTGCTGTTATTAAACTCGTTAGCATAAAAATAAAGCTGCTGGGATGGGGGATGTCGGTGAGGTTTCATCTCAAGGCAGTTTACCTATCTGTAGGGATGTGGAGCTCGGGGGATCATTCTATTTTCTATAGGTACGGGGACACTTTGAGGACAAAGACAGCAGGAGGGGGCTAATTAGTCCTTTGACATATTCATAGTTCTAGAGAACTTTCTTCCTTTCTTTTTTTCTTTTAAGATTTCATTATTGAGAGAGAAAGAGAGAGCCGAGAGAGAGAGAGAGAGAGAGAGAGAGAGAGAACAAGTGTGCATGAGCAGGAGAGAAGCGCAGAAGGGAGAAGCAGGCTCTCTGCGCAGCAACTTGATCCCAGGACCCTGGGACCATGACCTGAGCCAAAGGCAGATGCTTAACCCACTGTTCTAGGGAATTTTCAATGAAGTAAAATAAAGTAATGAAAATGTAGAGTGTTCTTTCAAGTTTAGGGCAGTTTTAGAGTGACGGCTGTTTGCTCCGTGGAAGGAGGATCAGGCCCCAGTAGGGGAAGGTGGCTCGACTGTTCTTTGGTTCCCAGCCCTCTGCGATCTTTCCTTCTGGGTGTGTTGAAAACGCCCTGCTCTCCCACATAATGGACCTGAAGGACCGTGGCTAGTCCACTGTTTCAATTAAACGTGGATTAACGTCCCTGAAAGAGGCCCTGACAGACTCAGAGGAGCGCCTCTCACAGACCCAGTGTGACATGGCGGTGACCGCGAAGAGATGGGTCAGTGGAAACATTTGGAATTTGATGTGCTGTTTTTTCATTTTGTGTATCCAGAAAAATCTCTGTTTGGGTTCTGTTCCTGGTCATTTAGCAAAGGTCCCGATTTGATCTATTGTTTTATGTGACAAAGGAGGTAGAGGGACCACGTGAGGCGGGAGGCTTGGGTCTCTGCTTATGCCAACACTGGTGAAACCGTGTGACTTTTTAAAAATGCCATCCTAATGAGATCAGCAACAGAGATGAGCCTGAGGAGCTTGCTGTCGGAAATCGCGAATTTGATCTCTACTGGGGATTTTGCATCTTACTGTGTACTTAAGACAGAATTCTGCTCCCTCCCTCTGTTGTTTTCCTGTCAGCTTCCATATTTAAGTTTGGTTAAAAATGTCTGCCCCAGATTGATCTGAGAGGCTCCAGGGATGAAGACAGTCTCTGGCTTACAGTGAGTGGACTTTAATTGCAAAACCTAATTCGATAATGCATGGCTTCTCCGTGCTTTACGAAGATGGATTTTTAAATGTGTGCAACGTTAGAATATAGAAAGCCTTGGCCAGTGCCCTCACCCCCTGTCCCCCGAAATACTTAACATTTGCCCCAGTGCTTTTAAGTATGGACCAGGTAAGAGAGCACTGGACTCCTCAGTCGCTTACGGGCTTTATTTTTGTTGGAAACAATAGAGTCATGTGTGTTATCGCTGCGTTAGATGAAAGAAGCGTGTCAGATCATTACCTCTGAAGATCTCTTGCAGTGACTGGCCAAGCCATGGGCAAGACCTACCTTTCTTTCCCTTCGTCGTCCGCCTGCCAGGTGGGAGGATGGGCAGAAAAGCCTAGAAAACCGGTGGGCTTCTAATTGTGTCTTTACAGCCAACTAGGTTACCAAAATGATTGTCTTTTTCTCTCCAAGCCTTACTGACCTGTGGCTAATGAGATTTGTGCTTCGATTAGTTGTAGAACATAAATTAGCCAATCAATGGCAACGGATTCGCATTACTTCTCATCCGTGAGTTCTGCGGCAGTGATCTGTATTGAATATTCAAGTCAATTTCGAATACTCCAGATGGTTCGGTTCATGTGGCCTGCTGGAATCCGGAGGCCTCTGCAGCCTCGCCAGAGAGGGCCAGGCCGGGCCCCGCCAACACGCTGGCCTTCCCGGGCTTACCAAGCTCGGGCAGATTGCCTTGTTCTCCCTTCCACGGTCCGGGAGAAAGTTGTGTGTGAAAAAGGCAAGGGAGACTGCCCCAGGGAGAGCACACAGCCCGACGTGGCCTCTTTCCCCGGGAAGGGATGGGTCTAAACGGCGATCAGAAAGTAGGTGAGCAGATCTCAGGTTTTGGACACGCAAACTTTGCACAGAGCGGGTCTCGGGTCCGCGTCCTCACTTTTTCCTACCAGGAAGCGCATCTCTGCGCCTTGCGTGGTTGTCTCATCTGTACAATTAACCGGCATCTTGGCATAAAATGTGGGAATTTGTACAGTCTTTAAGGCATCTGTGGGCTTTATGGTAGAAGTTCTGTTAGTACTGAAGCCACAGAAAATTAAATGTTCCCCAAAGAACTTCCAGATGTGCTTTATTCTAATGGGGTCATTATGCAGTAAATTAAAAGGCAGGGTAAATGGAACTGTAAAATTTAAATTACTCTAAAACCACATCTCTTTGCTTTGAGCATTCATTTGTGGCGTTGCATTTGCAATAAATGTGAATTAGGCAGCTGCAATAACTGTTAATCATATATTTATAAAATAGTAATGAGGAAATGAATAGCAGAGTAAGACAGCTGCACATTTCTCTAATAGTGTGTCAACTGTGAACATAATAAGATGTGGGACATTGTTTGGTGCTGGGCTGATAATACAGCTGAGTGTAAGAGATCGCTTCAGCCTCTTAACTTTACATGAAATTATACATAAAATCCATAAAAGCCCATAATAATGCATTATGCCTCTGAATTGTGTTCAATATTTTTCTTTGCTTTGATTTTCTGAAATGAGCTCTACTTTCACCGAAGCCATCTTCCAGCCATCAGCGAGCCTTCTGTTTCGGGCGGTGTCGGGCTGCGAAGATTGCAATCGGATTTAAAGGAGGCAGGGCCAGTGCCGGCGAGAAGTTCATGGTGGGGCGTTGTGTTGCTCTGTCCGACTTGCTGTGCATCGCGGGAGGCAGGAGGCAGGCCTCGTCCCGGGGAGGGTGGGGGAGGGGCGTACAGGCCTCTCCAGGCGCCCCCTGATGTGGCGAGAGGCCACGCCCACTCCTCTGGAGACCGCAGGCAGCAGATGACTTTCAGCCACTGTCCAGACAAGCATCTCCTTTGGAGCCCGGGCTGGGGGCTTGCAGGGCTTTAGAAAAGGCAGTGAGCATCTTACGGCCTGGTGTTCCGGAGGGATGGCTCTCCTGGTGGCGTGGGTTAGGGGGGATGATGGATGGCTGTTACTCGGAACCCTCCATGACCTGGGGTTCGAACAAACCCCTTTGTCGTGACCATCTGGAAACTGGGGTTCTGAGATGGGTTTCTCCCTGAGTGCGAGAGGCAGGAAAGGGGACAGCGCGATTGAGTGCCCATGCGGAGAGAGCTGGTCCTGGGCCGATCTCCTCCATAATGTGGCTGGGAGAAAGCGGGGCTTCCTAGTGGAATATTCAGGGCTCTGCATGGGGTGGTCCAGGCGAATCTCTCCGATCCCACATTAAACACCCACAGGGTCGCAGACATGCCACGGTCTTGTGTTTGGTGGTGGCTTTGCACGTGCCTTGGTCTGGAATCCTCTTCCCCACTCGGCGCCCTCCAGCTGTCCCCAGACTTCCCCTCACGAAGCCTTCCCAGACTCAGAGGCACCTTTTTCTTCTTCCCTAGTGCTCACTGTACCATGTGCCCATCTCCATTCGAACAGCAGTCTTCCTGCCTCTTGGGGTGTTGGAACTTGGGGTCAGCAGTCCCCTCTGACGGAAGGCTCCGTGATGGCACCCTGAGGTTTGGTGCTCAGGACATCTTGTTTTGGAGAATGAGCACAGAATATAGTTACTGGGCCTTGGTACAGGTTTAGAGAAAATGGCCTGGAAGCGTCCCACTTGAACTCTGTTGGTGTTTCTGGAGCTGGAGTGGGTTCCCCTTTTCTAAGGGCAGCTGGCAGCTCTTTGGATGAATGGAGGCTGTCTGTGAGGGCTAAAGGAGCAGTGGTAGTGGATGGCGTGGCCCCGAGATGTTCAGGGCGGGAGGTTTCAAAATAGAACATCGGCAGTCCCTAACCACTCTGTCCATCACGCAGGACTTCCGTAGGCCCTCGCGGAATATAGTGTGTTGGAAGAAACTGGAACCCACCATTTCCCCTGGGAGGGAGGGGGGGAAGGAAGGAGAGAAGAGGAGAGGGAGGTGGTGGGTGGGGGGGAAGGAGACTGTTAGACACACACACACACACACACACACACACGCACACACGCACACCGAACATTCTCTAATCTCCTCCTAAACCGTATTTACTTCCCAGTATTTCAGTATTGCATTTTTTTTAACCAATTTTTAAAAAAATTTTATTTATTCATTTGAGAGAGGGAGAGAGAGAGAGAACAGGCAGGTGAAGCAGCAGAGGGAGAGGGAGAAGTAGGCCTCCTATGGGGCTCCATCCCAGGACCCTGGGACCATGACCCAAGCCAAAGGCAGATGCTTAACTGACTGGGCCACCCAAGCACCCCGACCATTTTTTGTTGTTGTTGTTACAAATATCTAATATGGTCATCATTAAAGAAAATGTGGAAAATAGAACATACCCAAAGAAGAAAATAAACATCACCCGCAACCACTCCCTATCTGGAGATAATTCCTGTTAGCATTCGATGCACTTCCTTCCAGTCTTTGTTTTACTTGCGATGATATCCATGGGTCCGTGGATTATGACATAATCATACTGTGTACAACATCTGAAACTGCTTTCATGGGAATCACTGTGATAATTTTTCCCGCCATTAGATAGTCTTCTACCTCACGATGCGTCATTTGACAGGACTTCTTACGACGTATAATATAAGGAATTCCATAACTGATGTAAGAGCCTTTCTCTTTTCTTTAAAAATTCCATAACTTAATCATTATCCGCATGTTTAACCATTCTCTTTCTGTTTATTTAGCCATTCTTCATTTGTTGAATATTTATGAACATTTTTTTAAGCTTTTTAATAATGTCATTTAAATCCTTAAAAAAAAAAACCTTTGCTAGTTTCATAAGTATGATGCCTTGGTGTAATTTTATTTTTAGTTTATTTCTAGTAAAGTCAGATTTTTCTTTTTGTTTTTTGCTTACTTACATGTATATATTTTTTCCCCCTTTGGAGATGATTAAGCACGACCTTAGTGAATTAGGGAACAGGGCGAGCATTGAGTGTTTATGGGATACATTATTCATTTAGTCCTTCTATTAGCCCTGTTCATAGACACTGTGGTCCGTGGAATGAAGGGGACCAACGCCTGGCAGGGTTGAGGGTCCTCCCTGGGATATGGCGAGTAGATATGCATTACAGGGCGCGATGCCTGATTTTTCTGCCGGGATGCTGATGGCTTCCTCTTTAAGCTAATGGGGGCTGTTTGCATATTAAGTATTTAATTTTCAGTCTGTGTATATACAGTGTAGCCCTTTAAAAGGAAGCTGTCATATCGCAGGGAAAGCCCTTACTCTTCCCATCTGACTTTGTTCAGAGCTTTACCCACTTAGTGGCTCCACGTTTTGGATTCTTGTCATCTTGTGACATCTTGGCCGTTTGCAAGGTGGGTGGAGTGGCGACTGTTGCTTGTCCCATTCGTGTGAGGGAACTGAGGACTGCCCAGGGTTAGCGATCTGACAGGCAAGCCAATGAAAAACAAACAAACAAAACCCCACATAGCATTAACAACACAAACCAACAAATTGAAGGAAGCAGAACAAAAAACACCCCAATATGGTGAGTCAGTTGGTTTGGACCGTGGGTAGGCTTGCCAGATAACATGTGGATAGCTCTGTTAAATGTGAATTTGGATAACCAGTGTTACAATCACTAAAAATAGTAAAAACAAACAAACAAACAAACAAACAAACAAAAAAACCTCTAAAAAATGTTCTGTGCACCATTTGGCACGTACTTACCCTAAAAAGAAAAATTATTGTTGTTAGCAATTTGTTAGGAGCCTTTTAATCTTTTTTAAAATACAATTTTATTGGGAGCCCTAACATATGTAACAGATAAAAAGGGCAGTATAAATTTATTTTTGAAGTTCAAATGCACAGTATTTTAAAATTGATCGATAAGAACCATAAAGCTGTTTTGAATTTGGGTCTGTGAGTTACCTTTGCAGCTTCTACTGGCCTCAGCTCCAGTTCAAGTTAGATCATTCTTTTTCCATGGCAGTGAATAAGTCCTCTTGCAAATGGTAATTTAAAAAATAGCTTACCTTGAAATGGAAGGATACTCATCAATTAAACAGTACTCGAGGAGACTATTTATTCTGAGATGTGCTCAAAAACGAGATGCCACATTAATTAATGCATTCGAGTATCTCCACTGTGTTCAGTTTCGGCAGGCATGCGGTTATGGTAAAAAAAAAAAGTACAGTAGAAGATGAATTTAAATCAAATTCTACAGACTCTCTCAGTACTCAGAAGAGCCCCAGCCTAGAGCAAGACTTGGGGGTGGCCTGCCCTTGTCTGTGGCTCTGGACAACAAGGCTTTGCTGTGAGGTTGGACTGGCTAGTGCCCAACCCGAAATTGCTGGTCATCTTGGCATCAAGAGGCTGTTCTTGGACCACAAGCCCAAGGCTTGCCGTGGTAGCATCAGCGCTGCTCCACGTGAGGGCTGGTGTCCTAGGAGCCTGCATGTGCCTGACCACAGTCTGTTTTTCCTTCTGGAATAGAAACAAGTGCCCTTATTGAGCAACTGTTAGGCGCCAGGCCTTGTGATTATGGCTTTCCATCACTGGAAATGTACTGTGATGGAGAAATTACGTGTGCTTACATGACTCCCAGGCAGAGGAGTGGGTGTGGCTAGAAGGGACACTCCTGTTAGGGTGGATGGCAAGTCTGCATGGCCAGAGCTGAAGGGCTTTCTGGGAAGTGGGTCTGGTGAACCATGTAGCCTTGGCTTTGATGAGTGGGCTACTCCACCATGGAGTGGGATGCTGTCCCCTGGCCTCCCTCCTGCCTTCTCTCCACTGAGCAAGGCAGGATAGCGCTGTGCTGGCACAGCCCTCACGTGAAGGCTGTTACTGGTTGAGGAGCAAATGAAGAGTGTCAGACATTAGCCTGCTCTGTACATGCCCGTATCCGTCCAACCTTGGTGGAGGATAAGCAGAGTGATAGCCTGAAGAAGGCTGATGTCTTATGACTATGAGCCAAGTCACCCCACCCCCCACCTCCCCTATGTCTCGCAGCTATGTTTGTGTGTGATCTGTCCCTTGACCATGGATCTGACCACAGGGGACATTAGACCCAAGCCAGGTCTTGTGTTCTGTCTAAGAATATGGAGTTGGGGCTCTGGGATACAAGTTGATCTCCACTGTTTACTTAAACACATAGTGCCAGGTGGCAGGGAATGTCTCTGTTTTCCCATACAATGCCCAAAGCAGAGAAAGGAGAGAGTGGGTATGTGATTCCTGAAAAGAAGGGGCTCCATTTAATATGAAACAGTGTCTGTGGACAGGACTTCCAGTACTCTGATCTTGGAATAAATGATCAGTTCGGATGCTTTAAAAGTGATGAAATAAACCTTTGCATCCTTCATAGATTAAAGTGAGCCAAGATGAATTTTCCGTGCTGTGTTAACTTGACGGAATATTCTTTGTTTCACGGAGAAGAGGTTATGCCTGCGAGGCCGTGTTTCCCCACAGGGGTGCATGGGGACAGCAGTGAGACTCCCCGATAGAGCCCGTCTCCCCAGCAGCCTCAGTTCACATGGCCTGACGTTCTGGTGGCAACAAAGGAGACGGGTTGCGCAGGTCGCGGTGGGCCCTCGTGGAGGACCGCTAATCTCTCCCAAATCACTGGCCTTTGCATCTCTGTCGCGTCCAGTTCTCTTTTGGTATATCAGCTCCATTTAAAGTGATTAAAGTGGAGATCGGATTGGATAAGGTCATCCAAATTCCGTAAACGCCGCTTCCACACAAATGAACGCTTGCAATCAATTTAATTTTTCAAATAAAATGATTAAATTCTATATTGTCAGATCATTTTTTATTAAGAAAAACCTTTTAAAATGTTAATTATCAGACCCCTTGAAACACTTTCATCTTCCCCGACTTCGCTCACGAGCCGGACGTGTCTGCTTGTTCCCAGCACCAACCAAGGGGCGACGCAGGCTTGCCTGTGTTACATCTGCAACTGTTCTCCTTCGCTCTAATATTTATGTGAATTTAACTTTAATTTTTCTGCCTTTCATCTTCTGAATTAGTCGTATAATGCACAGATCACTCCTTCGCCGCTTCCTTCCTGTTTATTTGCCTTAACAATAGATTCATTAACTAGATTTGGGTGCTCAAGCCATGCGACCACATCCATTTCAAAGGAAGATTTAATGGCATTTCATATTTTTCTACATTAAGGAAGATTAAAGTATATTACAATACCCTTTACTGCCCTATTTTCTTCATTTTAGAAGTGGTCAGTTTTAACATTTTTTTCCCCCTCTCTTTCTTTCATCTGCCGTGTTCGATAAATTGTCCGGGCCTTTCAGATGATAGTCTCAGCAAATTGAGTTCTATATTACAACTCGGACGCATTGTTTAGCCCATCAGCAGTCAGATAAAGCACCCCTATTCACACGAGACATCAAAAGAACAAATATATGTTCGAAGTGGGTAAAAAGAGGACTGAAGCTCAGATACCTCATTTTCTTAATTGTTAGTGATTATTGGGCTAGTTTCAGGATGATCATTTTGCTGACTCTGAACCCAGACTTATTTGCCTGATGGAATAGTGCTGGAAATCTACATCCGTAATGTAGATTTAGGCATAGATCTGGGTCTAGATTCATGACCGCGAATGACACCATTTGCAGACAGGGCAGGTGCCGCATCTTTTAATAGCCCAAGGGGCAGCCGTACTCACATTTTAATAGTGGGCAGTGATGGGAAACGCAGGATCCCGACTTCGGCCTTTTTTATTTCAGCTAGGTACGATCTTGTGAAATAGTCAAGAGACTTCCAGGCATTCTCGAGTGAGAACAGGGAGATATTAAGATTTAAACTTTTTTATTTTTATTTTTCGTAAGGTAGGGGAGGTCAAAGCTGTCGGGTAGCCCTCGGTTCAAGGTTTTGCTCAGGGGTGTCGTCGGTCAACTCAGTTGGTCACAGGGAGCCTTCCCCTAGCTCAGTAAATGCAGCACACCCTTGCTGGACACCGAGTCTAGACAAAGTTTGGTGATGTCGGTACGACGCGGGAGGAACGGAGCAGAAGACAGATTTTACGACAGTACAATCACAGGGTGTGGGTTTTAGGCAATAAGCAGGTAGCCTAGTTTTCTCAAAAGAAAAAAGAAAATAATGGAAAAGTGTAACATTCATTCAGAGGCCTCAAAGGCATAAAAAACCCAATTCCAACTGTTATAGGTCCCTGCAGGAGTCTACAAAAGAACTAAGCTTTTTAAGTAAGAAAACTAGATTCTGGCCCACAGGGCCCTGTCACTGCTGCTTAATGGATGAAACTCTTTGGATATAAATATGCTGTTTACTTCTCAGCTTCAGCTTTCATAAAATATAACCTTTTTATGATTTACGACCCACAGAAAAACTGGAGGATGGATTTTTAGCTCTGAATTGGTTGGATGTCAACAAGAAAAATATAGACAACATATCGAGGTAGCGGGGTGTTAATGCCACACAAAATGATGAAATTATTTTTGTTTAGAAAAGTTAAGTTTGTTCTTCAAGTTGTTGGTGGATGGCAGTCGGGAGAGGCAGGGCTCGTGAAAACCTGTGAAACGTCTCCCATTTTCCCATGCTTGGCCAGTGGCTTCTAGCTTGGGCAGCTTGACTCCGGTCCTTGATCAAGAACGTCTTGGTGAAAAGTTCAGGCGAGCCACGGATTCTCCGAAAGTGAGAATGGTCCTTCTTTGTCCACGTCATTCATTGCTACATTTTGCTGGTGTTTCGCAGGATTGAACATAGGAGCCGACCCTGATCCTGCAAAGAGGAGATGACAGAGTAAGACGACTTCTTTTTTCCTCACAGATGACCCCAAAAATGAAAACCAGAAGCCACATAAGCAAACAAACTAAACCCCCCAAATAAGCAAGCAAAAGCAAAACCCTCAACTCTAAAGCAACTATAAACTTCCCACTTTATACTCACAAAGGCCAACCCAGTCCTTTGTTGTTGGACTTGGAACAAGACTGGATACTAATTTGTCACTCAGGGATTTCTGTTTGTTTTGTGGATTTCTTGTCTGGCATGTACATTGCCATATCCAGTTGGTATTTTGTTCATGCCTTTTAAAAATTCATATAACATTAAAAAGAAAGTTACTTGTTTATTTATTTGTTTGGATGCTTATGGAAAGAACCTGATCCCAGATGAATTGGCCAAGAAGTTCGAAAATAGGATTGCCAGTCGAAGGAATGAGGTTGTCAAAACTAAAAAGGTTTTCTCTTTTGACTCTTTCAAGAACTGAAGGAAGGAATTCACTCTGTGTTTTGAAAGCTGCACTTAGCAAGTAAAACCTCATGCTCTGGGGGCTGGAAGACCAGATCTTTAGTTTTTCTACAATCTAGAAAGGGCAGAGGTGTGAGGCCATGGCTTGAGGGGCTGTCTTGTGGTGACCATATGGAAGGGATCCTTCTCACCCATTGGTTTTAGAAAAAAGATCCACCAGGAAAGGGCACCTGGGTAGCTCAGTTGATTAAGTGTCTGACTCTTGATTTTGACTTAGGTCATGATCTCCGGGGTCCTGGGATGGAGCCCCTTGTCAGGGCCCCCACTCAGTATGGAGTCTGCTTGTCTGCTTGTCCCCCTCTCCATCTGTCCCTCCCGCTGCTCGTGCTCTCTCAGCTTTCTCTCAAATCAGTAAATAAAAAAAATTTTTTTTTTTTAAAGATCCACCAAGAAGAGCACCAAAGATGCCCACATCCTTGGGTAGCAATGCATAGCTTCCGCCCTTGTGAGAGACCTACAGCCCTAGAACGTAGAGCTGCCATAAGCCATGTGGTTTATGGAAAAAAGAACATCAGTTAGCATTTTCATGTGAGTGTCAGCATCTATGTGGTAACTATCTCAACTCCCTTGTATTCTCTATTCAACCAAGGCTCAGGAGGAAACTTCAGGTAGTCTGCTGGCTTTCTCTTCACTTTTAGAGGAACCTGCTGTATATCTTTGGTTAGAAGACCTTAGGGTGGAGAAAGGGGCTGTGTGTTCTCAGCTAGGACCACTTAGTCAAGGTAGGAGCCAGTGTTGAGTTGAGGCAATATTGTGCAAGCTGTGAAGAGGGCCCTAGGGCTCTTAAGGTCTGTGTTGGTTGTTAGGAGAATACTAAGGTAAATTTCCTCATGTACTTGGTCCATATAGTTGGGTCCCTGTAAGCCAGATGCAGTACCAGGTGTTTGGACTAAAATGGTGTTTTCATTCCCCATGGGACTCACATTTTAGAAGGGGAAACCTGTAAGCCAGCAGGTAATTGTAGTCTAAGGTGATACATTTTTAGGCCCTTTTGGGATCACATGGAAAGGGCCCTAAATAGACCTTGATAGGGATGGGGATGGTTATCAGGGAAGGCTTCCTGGCAGGAGAAGCAATGGGTGTTTCCGGCAGCAGTGGAACCACCACATGGAAACATTTGGGGGTCGACAGTATTAGGGAATAATAAAGGAGCGAAAGAAATTCAGGATGACCAGAGTATAGAGTATACTTAGAGTGGGCATCAGTTCATAGTTCAGAATGGTGTTTCCCAATCTTTAGTGAGTGTGTATGTGTGGTGGGGTGGGATAAGGTGTAGGGGAGAACTCTTGAAAAGTACAGATTGCTGGGTTCCAACCAGAGAATGGGCCGACCCTTCCCTCACCTCCCGTAGCCCAGCACACATGACACAAAGCCTCAGGTTAGAGAGCATCCAGAAGACCCAGCCCCAGGCAGAGCCTTGCATGAATCCCCCCTCAGAGGTGACAAAGTAGATAGACCCAAGATTGGCCTGGACAGTGTCCAGGGAGCATGGCAAACCTGGAGGGGAAGTTCCTTGTAACCTCATAACCTCAGGAGCTTCTCTCTCAACCCTAGAGGCCAACCTTGACTCTCAAATGTCTTCCAGAGCAGACTGAGTGGTCCACTCTGCCCTCCATACAAACAACTTCCATTTATTCAGCCTACACTGGGTTCTTGCCTAACCCTGTGGTGTGGAGAGAGGGCTGTAGCCATGCTGAAGGCCTTGTTGCACCAGAGGAGGCTCCGAAACAGGGTTTTGTTAATTTTCCAATTTAAGCGAAGTAACTCCAACCCTCATGACTCCCGTTTCAAGAATGCCCTTTTCTGCCTTCCAGGAACAGAGGGTCCATGCATATAGGTCAAGGGATCAGTCCTATGACTCTCCCCTTCTTAAGCTTTATATCAGTTATCTGGACCTGGTATCAAAAGGATCACCATCACGATCACCATCACTATCACCATCACTATCATCACCATCACACCCTGAGAGCTGTTTTCTGTCCACAACTACACGTTAACAGTCCTGGGGTGTGTGTGGTGTGGGTTTATTGCCTCCATTTTACAGATTGAGAAACTGAACTTCAGAGGTTTTGGCTTGTTCAGGATCACACGGAATGTGTGATCTCTTGCACACAAGGAAGCTAGCTCCCCCTGGCAAAGAGATGTTGGGAGCAAGAGCCGGGAGGCTCTCTCTGCTGTACAGCCAAGACTTACAGAGTAGAATGTACCAACTACGAGGTCTGTCCCAGATGAGCTAGCCGCCTTTGGTTTCTCTGGGTCATGGAGAAGGCCCCATCCAAAGGGGTGCGCACAGGCTGCAGCGCTGGGAAGACAGAGGTCTCCTTGTCACCTTCAGGGCTCAGTCTAGAAGTTCTGGATGAAGGAAGCAAGCTTGACTCAGACTGGGGAGATGCCGAGGGCTGGGCTGAGGGTGATCTCTTCCCCAGAATCCCGACAATGCCCTTGAATTATTCTCACCCCAGACCTGGGTTGGAAACTCGCCAAATGTTCTCCAAGCCCTGATAGCTCGGTGTGGCCCTCCAGGGAGGTTTGCAGACCTGTCCTGGGGGTGCATGTGAGTGGGTGGGGAATGAGGCACCTCCCTGCTGGGGACTGAGGGTGTTAGGGTGCTAGGAGCCAAGAAGGAGCTCCCCCTGTGTATCTTACCACGATGCCGGGCGATCTGGCAAGAAAACTGGCTCAGGAAGTCAGTCAAGTCCAGTCAGTCAAGAAATGGAGACGAGAACACTTCCGGTCCTCGGGGAGAGGGCGTGGGTGTGGGTGGGAGGGTGTGATGGGCGTTTCACCTCCCTCCCGTGAAAGGTCACGTGATGCACTCATGACTGGATCTCACGAGGCATCGTCCCCCGGGTGGGGGCTCGAGGACCAAATGGCGCAGAGGAACAGGTGCTCTGAGTGGGGGGGACGCAGGCCTCCTTTTAGACTGGAGTGTGAGGCCTTAATCTGGGCTGGGGTGCGGTGGGGGCTGTGAGGGGTAGCTGCCGTGAAGGGGAACCACAGGAAAGGCAGTAGGCGACCTCCAGTGGCCCAGCTCTAGAGGAGCCAGCAAGAGATTTAATCTCTCAGTCTCACTGTCTTCATCTAAAAACCGGGCTCGTAACGTGGCCCTTCACACACAGCTGTCACAGGCAGGGTGGGAGTTGTTTTCTTGGTTGAATGAGTTCTGGTCTTGTTTTCAGTCTTTTCCAGGGTGAATTTCCAAATGAGGGCCCGAGGGTGCTCAGTAAATATTTGTTAAGGTCTTGAAGAGGGGAGCAGGGGCTCGTGTGGCCTGCAGGACGGCCGTGATGACAAGAGATTAGGAAGCCCCACAGGTCTGTCTAGACATGAAGTGACCGCCGAATCGACGGGCGCCCGTGACAGGAGGAGGAGGTGAGGCGGGCGGGACAGAGCTGGGGCTGGGGGTCGGCCCGTGTGGCTTCTGTTCTCGTTCTGCCTCGAGGTGCAGGGTGACCTTGGGTGACTTTCTGAGCCAGTTTCCTTGACTAGAAAATGGGGTGGGGTTGGTCTTCAAAAGGTTCTTCCAATTCTGACATGCTGAGAGTGTGTTTGCGGTTGAACCACTGTGGACCTAGAACCTGCTCCCGGCCAGGCCCCGTCACCCAGGCCACCACGTTGTGAGATAACCCAGCCCATTTTAAAGATGTGGAAACTGAGACCAGGGTGCAGACCTGGTCGTCCACAAATGGGTCCTGTTCGATGGTTTTGGGTGGTGCTGCACACTCATAACCCCATCAACCAAGGGGAACCACTGTGCCAAGTTACATGGGAACCTCAGGGGCGATCAGAGTGTGGTCCCCACTGCCAGCTAGGTCCCAGCTTCCTGTTAACCATTAGCTTGGTGCTAAGAAGGCCACGTCAGCATGCTTTACGAGAGGAGGTGCAGAGTGCTCCTCGGGGCCTGTGAGCCGTGAGTCTTTCTGCATCAGAGGACACTTGGACCAGGCGATCATTTCTGTCTCCCCCTTGCTCCAAGGTGTGGTTGGTCCTGGAGAAGTAAGAGAGGCTGGAAGTCCGGTCATTTGTGTCACAATAAGTCTTACATTTTTTCTCCTCTCATTGGAATTCTTTCGTCTTGGCTCAGAGGGAGGTCTTTGGAAGGTGGGAGCTCAGACTCCCATCTCCTATGCCTCCTGCAGGTGAACTTTTTTTTTTTTCCCCCAAAGATTTTTATTTATTTATTTGATAGACAGAGAGAGATCACAAGTAGGCAGAGAGGCAGGCAGAGAGAGAGGGGGAAGCAGGCTCCCTGCTGAGCAGAGAGCCCAATGTGGGGCTCTATCCCAGGACCCTGAGATCATGACCCGAGCTGAAGGCAGAGGCTTAAACCACTGAGCCACCCAGGCACCCTCCTTCAGGTGAACTTTTAGGAAAATCCGTGGCCATTGCTTTTTGACCTTCAGTTGTCCTTAGAATTCCAGGCCCAATTTCCAGACTGGCCCTGACACAGCTAACTCATATCCAAAAGGAACAATTGGTAGGGAAGAAAAAAAAATCTTGGTGCTTTAATTAAAAATCCATGTTTGGCTTGTGTTCAGAGGCATATTTTTGCATCTTAAAATGTTTCTTTTCCCTTTGTAGTTGGGCTTTGCTTATAAATAGCGCTGGCTCGGAGTCACATTAATTTAATTTTATCTGTGATCCAGATCAGCCCAGAATGCTATTAATTTGGGTTTGACTGCCAGCAGAAAACAGCATTCACTAATATCCACTTTTTAGCTAGGTAATCGTGTAGTAATTAGGATGCGTGTTGTACATAATCTTGATTTAAATAATCCTCGGTTAGTTTTTTGTCTACATAGATAAAAAAGCTATTTTGTCAGTATTTTGGAAGTAGGAAATCATCTTGATTATTTTAATCAAAATCAGCATTTGTGAATTGTGGCATTCTTTTAGGAACAATCAGTGTACAAGGCAGAGACTTGTCTCCCTGCCCTGTGTTGTAGATCTGTCTTGAATGCATTAAGATAGAGCAGAAGTGGCAGTCTTGCGGCCCCAAACACACACACACATCCTGGCCTCATCCCTATGTCTTGGTGGCCTGATGGTGAGCTTTGGAAGCAGCTCCATGTGATCTCCAGTCCCAGCTCTGTCACGCAGAAGTTGGGACCTCGGCAAGTACTTAAAAATGACCATACTTGAGTTTCCTCACTTATCAATGGGGAGACGGATACCTGCCTGGGGATTAGTTATGGCGTGTTGAGTTCCCTCCAGCGTCTGTCCTTTATGCTCGCATCACCAAGAGGCAGCGTCCCACGGTGATCTAAAGCAGGAATCAGCAAGCTTTTTCCCTAACGAGCTAGATGGTAAATATTCTAGGCTTTGCAGGTCATACGTCCTCTGTCGCATCTACTCAGCCCTCTTGTAGCTCAAAAGCAGAGATGAACGGGTGTGGGTTGGGCCACGTGTGTTTGCCAACCACTGATCTGGAGCAGGGCTTGGAATCTGGTCTGACCCTCAGCTCTCACGTGTGGCTTTGGACAAAGTTCGTAATGTTTCCTTTTGCCGTATGAATCACAAGGCTGGAGGAGGACTCTATGAAGTACGGAAGAAAGGCTCTTAGCACTGGGCGGGCGCGCGCTCCATCAGCGGCCGCTCACATTCTTAGCCGTGATCGCCTGGTCTCTTGTCTTGAGCTTCATCTATTTGATGAGTAGAAGGTGACATAAGGGAAGCCACAGGGTCAGTGGCCTGGGCTGGGGCCTGGGTGGGGTGGACTGGGAGCCCCACAGCTGGAGAAGCTGGTGTTGGAGATGTGGCATGCAAGGACCACTCCTACAACCGACGCCCCTCTTGGCAGTGTGTGGTCACCTGTGACATATGTCCTTTGCAGTCTACTTAGTGCCCCCGTGTTTTTCACATTTTGGTGCTTTTTGTTGGCAATCTTAAAACAGCCCGCAGGTGCAGTGAAGTGCTGTGCCGGGTCCTGAAGTGTAGGAAGCCTGAGATGTGCCTTGTGCTAGGTACATTTCACCCAGCTGTGAGTTACATTGCTGTTGGCCACCAGTTCAAAGTTAATGAGTGAACAATATATATTAAATAATATGTCTTTAATAGAAACACAGGGGCGCCTGCGTGGCTCAGTTGGTTGAGCATCTGCCTTTGGCTCAAGTCATGATCCCGGAGTCCTGGGATCGAGTCTGCACTAGGCTCCCTGCTCAGCGGAAAGCCTGCTTTTCCCTCTCCTTCTCCCCCTGCTTGTGTTCCCTCTCTCACTGTGTCTCTATCAAATAAATGAATAAAGTCTTTAAAAAAAATACAAAATCCCCAGAAACACACATAATACAAGGTACTAATTTTTGAGAATGTGCCCAAGCCTCCTAGGAACCTAACTCTGCACTTCCTGGAAGAGCAGGGGTGTAGTATTTGCTCGTCCTGTGTTCGCGGCAACTTTATTGACCACGAACACTACAGAGAATGAGGATCTCCTGGATTAGGTCATTGTATACCTTAGTAAGAACGGTGCCAGTTGTATAATAAGAGTAGGAGGGGCGCCTGGGTGGCTCAGTGGGTTAAGCCTCTGCCTTCAGCTCAGGTCATGATCTCAGGGTCCTGGAATCGAGCCCCGCATCAGGCTCTGGGCTCAGCAGGGAGCTTACTTCCCTCTCTCTCTCTGCCTGCCTCTCTGCCTACTTATGATCTCTGTCTGTCAAATAAACAAATAAAATCTTAAAAAAAAAATAAGAGTAGGAGCCAGATGGTGGTGTTTTGAGGATTGCATGGGAGGTGGGGAAGTGTAGAGAGCAAGTGTGGCCATGTTCTTTGTCCTCGTCATTAAGCGTCTGCCTTTGGCTCAAGTCATAATCCCAGAGTCCTGGGATCGAGCCCCACATTGGGCTCCCTGCTCAGCGGAAGGCCTGCTTCTCCCTCTCCCACTCCCCCTGCTTGTGTTCCCTGTCTTGCTCTGTCTCTCTCTGTCAAATAAAATCTTAAAAAAAAAAAAAAGAAAGAAAAAAGAAATGATTGTCCATTGACTTGAGAGAGAAAGCTGAAATTTAAGTTCCTTAATGGATTCTTCTGTTTTACATTAGCTGGATTCTCCCTGTCACTTTGGAGAATCTTTAACCTTAATCGAATCATTTACTTTCTGCCAAGAATTACCCGGACAAGCACAACATGGAGTTGCCTGTATGAGGAAGAGTTTGGTTATGAGATGGTATCTGTGGTTGCAGCTTTGTGGCTTTCCATCTGAGACTTCTTTTTGAATATTGTGGCTTTAAAACCTGTCTGTTTGTGTCAGAGTCGCCAGATAAGGTATCATGCTCAGTTAAATTCGAACTTCAGGTAAACAACACATATATTTTTAGAGTATGTGTGGCGCACGCAGGACTAGCCGTGTCCGGCAACTCTGTATGGCGTCTTCGCGGGTTTGGTCTCTCCGTTGGGACCGGTGTCACTCAGATGCCTGGAGCTCCTGTGTCAGGGGAATAGAAGGATTTGGGATTTCACCAGCACCTCTCCCTGAATGAATTCCAACCTGACACAGGGGCCGCCTATTAAGTCAGACCATTGCAAATGTACTGAAAACCCAGCTCGCCCGGTGTAGGTGATCAACTCAATCAGAAGGAAACCTGATTTCATTTTCATTTCCATGGCGTTTATTGCTGTTAACACACAAAGGCAGGAGGTATGGCGGATTGTGGATTTGGAAACCTGTGGATCATCTCACCTTTGCCCTGGACTGGCTGTGTGACCTTGGGTAGGTCTTCAGCCTTCTGAGACCAGGAGGTCTTTGGATCTGAAAGTCGAGATATTAAGTGGGATGGTTCCCAAGGCCCTTGGCAGCCCTGAAGCCCACTGAAATCAGGAAAAGTAGGCGGATAGGATGGTCTTAATTTAAAAACCTAGAATTTTTCCATCTGGAGGGGAACTGATTTGATCATGATTTAAAAAAAAAAAAAAAAGAGAGAGATGCATTATATTTGTTTCCTAAATGCTTAAAAACATGATTGACTATAAGAAAGAAAATCCCCAAACCCTTAAGGAAACATTCCATTTTATGGTGTATCCTCTTTTCCGTTGAGGAAACATTTGCAATCTGTTTAGGGTAGAGTAGTGTCTGAATCATTAACGCGACTCTGCACCAAAGGCAAGAATTTTCTTGGGCCGGAAAATGCCAGAAACAGATGCTGCTGCTCGCGGGCAGCTATGCAAATGGATCCTGGTGCAGAAACCTGTGGAGAACAGCGAGGCTGAGGCCAGGGGGCCACACGCAGGAGTGATAGTCCCGAGATGGTGACAGCCAAGACTTTCCGGTGCCCAGTGCTTTGTCTCCAGGCGCTTGGCACACTTTATCTCCGGTTGCCGCGATGGCAGCCACTGCACAGGAATGCACATGGCACTGGCCTCATTTCTCTGTCCTTGTCCAGAGGGGAGTCGGACTGCGGGACCAGGCGGGGTGGGGGGAGAATGCTTCATCTTCCGAGGCTGGGGTAGAGAGGCAAAATGCCTGTTATCCTTATTTCAGTGATGACGAAGGTGAGGCTGGGAGAGGTTCTGATTCTTTCTAGGTCTTCCGCACGCGGCGCAGCTGCTTTTAGAACCTTGTGTCCTAACTCTCCTCCCAAATGTATCCTCAGCCCGGACGTGAGAAGGGAAGAATGCAAAAGGTATTTCTGATGGTGACACCTCGGTTCCCGGGACCGTAGAGATGGAGAGCAGTGGAGTCAAGAGCCTGAGCCTTGATCACGGGCTCCAGGAGCTGAAAACCAATTTGTGTTTCACACATAGATTGAATTTCTGGAAGCCGATCCGGCAAACGCTTCCATGCGGTGGACTCTCTGATTTAGGGTAGAAAGCGGTAATTAAATTAAAACCCCCCTCGTGAATCACAACAGAAATACAACATGCGAGGGAGGCCTTCCTGCGGAGCCTGTCTCGGATCTTTAACTCTAATGTGTGAGACATTTGCATGTATTTGCATGCGTGCTCCGTGTTTTGAAAAAGTCCATCACTTCAGGGACGGACTGTCTCATTCCTGAGGATCTTAGTGGTACAAATAAAGCGGAGGTTTCCATATGGAGGAGGCAGTAAAGGCCGAGACTAGAGAGCGTGGGACCAGAACGTTCAGTTCAGATGCCACCCTGGATCCCCAGCCTCTCTGGAGGGGAAGTGCCACCTTCCACTTCTAGGCAGAACCTTGGTAAAGTTGGTCCCCCTGCCTGGGATGTTCTCACCAGAGTTGCTCCTGGGGAACATGAAGACATTCAGGGCTTAGGGAAGGGAAGCAGGTCCTTGTCAACCTGCTGCTCATTATCCCAATTTCCCTTTTTCTCCTGAAAGGGGAGTTGATCCAGATAATCGGGGGGGGGGGGCGGTGCTGGCTCCAGGAAATGGATGTTGGAAGAGGTAGGACCACACTCCCAGCTGAGAAGAGATGAGGGGCAGGTGTCCCTCTAGGGGATAAAGAAGGTTCGTGAAAGTTTGGCAAGAGAGCACCGAGTTTGCAATTTTTCCTGGGAGCGTAATTGTGTGATTGCAAGTTTGTACTTCATCACCCTGAACTGTGAGAATTAGACTGCATTCCTCTATCAGGTGTAACTTCCTTTAGTCAAAAGACTCGATTACCATGTAATCTGAAAACCCAAAGTGTAAAATGTGGTTTAATAAAAATGATTAAAAAAAAAGATTAAAAAAACCCCACAAACAAACAAACAAACAAACAAAAATGATCAAATTTAGTCCAAAGCAATCACGCCTGATATGGGGTGGGGGGAGAGGGGTGTAGGCCTGCTAGGGACATGGGGAGCAGCTCATTTCATTTTTACTACACTTCTGTGAGGCCCAGACTCTTACACCCATTTCACAGGTGAGCAGTTTAAGGCTCAGGGGCTCAGGCAGCTTGTCTGAGGTTAACCAGCCTTGTAAGTAGTAAGTGTTTGGTTTCAAAACTCAAGCCCTTTACCATTGTTATAAACCATATGAAGAAGTGGAGACAAAAGGAGCTTGATTTAACAAAATACACAGGACCCCACCTGGGCAGACGCTGTAAAAAACACCATGAAACATACCTGTAAGTATGAAGATTTCACATTTGACTTTTAATTTTTTGATTTTATTAAAAAAAAAAAAAGGCTAGGGGCGCCTGGGTGGCTCAGTGGGTTAAAGCCTCTGCCTTCGGCTCAGGTCATGATCCCAGGGTCCTGGGATCGAGCCCCACATCGGGCTCTCTGCTCAGCAGAGACCCTGCTTCCTCCTATCTCTCTCTCTCTGCCTGCCTCTCTGCCTACTTGTGATCTCTGTCTGTCAAATAAATAAATAAAATCTTAAAAAAAAAAAAAAAAGGCTCTTATGCCAGAGTGGGAAGGTTTCATCCATGTAGTGAATTCTCCAAATTCTCATCAAGAGGTAGAGTAGACCCGGAGAAATCATTTCAGCTCATTAGAACTTCCCTTTCTATGGGGTATTTAAGGGTCGAGGAATTTTAGGACTTGGAGAGTCATTTTGTCATGTCTATTTCCAGCCCAAGAATGCCTTTTGAACACCAAATTTTTGGGGGGACGATAGCTGTCCTTTCATTTCATCTCTAAACGAAGCTCTGTCAGCATAGGGGTTCTTGAACCCTGTGAGCAATGATTCTGCACTTGCCCTTACCCCCCCCCCCCCCGGGAATCCCAGGAGTCCAGCCCCTCCAGGACCCCAGAGGTGGGACTGGCCCAAAGGCACAGGATGCCATCCCTAAAGTCACCCAGGAAGATGTGGGCAGAGCCGGCCCTTATGCCTAGGCTTTTGACCCTTGGGGTTGTGGGTTTCTTGCAACACCTCACAAACACTAACTAGCACATGAGAGGAAGAAACTGCCCCTCCTGGGGTCCTGCAGAATTGAGGACTCATTATAAGACACAGTGGGAATGGTTTATGGCCTTGTTTTGCTGAAGCTCCCCTGTGAATTTGGAAGAGTCAAGAACATATTCCTACGATCCAATCTTGAAAACCTTGATAGTGGTTATCAGAGGCTCCTAGGCTTTCCTTTTTCTAGGTTAAGCTTCCTTATTTTAGGTCAGATGACGAGAGAGACAGGAACATCCAGGAGGAAATGGAAGGGATGGTGGAAGGTCTGGGAACCCAGAAACATGTTAAAATGGACTTGGGGTGGTTGGGCACAGCCATTCTCTGCAGGTACAGGAAGGGATGCTGCTCCGAGGGAGGAAGTGGTGAATTTCTTAATAAGCATAAAAGAGGCTGAACTACGACTAACAAGTAGACCATATGAGCCTTGAACTACCTGAAGTCAGAGGTCCTCTGACTTGCCATGCACAAATCCCCCTTCTCACCCTTTAATTACTCTGATCTCCATCTGCAGACTCTCTCCTTCCTGCTGCATAGAGACCAAAATGGATCCCCATCCTCTAATGTCTGATTAAAAAAAAAGTAACCAGAGATACCATTATAACCGGCACAGGAGCTACAAGACAGCACAATTCAGCTCCTTCATTTCCCTAATAATGAGTAAAATCACACCAGCAATTTCCCCTTGAATACATTTGTCAATCAAAGACCCAACACTTAGAGAGCTCCCCCCCAGAGTGTCCTCCAGGTACTATCTGTAAGCGAGAGGAAGCCCACTTCTCAGCGTCGTTACAACGGGAGCAAATAGGCTGAGAGCTTGTTTAATTTTTTAAAAGAGGGTTCTCCAGCTTTTGGCTGGTCTAATGAAAACTGGTCTGTGTCTACTTTGGCTGAATCCTCTGCACAATGACACTGCCCTAGTCTATAATTTCTGCTAATTGCCACTTGAACAAAAGCCACATTGTATAGCTTCTGGACTGCTCTGTAGTCTCAGAGAACTGGCCAGAATGTCCAAAGCGTTCTCGCTGTGAAAGCTTCTTCCCCGGGACTGGTTGTATCTGTCTATACTGGAGATGCTGAAAGCCTATTTTCAAACTGGGTCTGAGTATGTTCCATAGAAGAACAATTTGAGCAGAGACCCTGAGTCAGAAACTCTGATTTTTACATGCTGATGACATCACCTTTTAATATTTTCATAGAGTAGGAATATTTGTGACTTAATAAGTGAAGCCTTCAAGAATTTCTTTTTTCTTTTCTTCTCTTTCTTTCTTTCTTTTTTTCTTTCTTTCTTGTTTATTTATTTTTTTTTTAAGTAGGCTCCTCATCCAACGTGGAACCCAGATGTAGGGCTTGAACTCATGACCGTGATCAGACCCAAGCTGAGGTTAAGAGTCTGATGCTTAACTGACTGAGCCACCCAGGTGTCCCAAGAATTTCTATTTTGGAATGAGTTCATTTGCTTTAGAAGCTTAAGAGATTTCATTGGAATTTGGAGTATTCAGGGATAATGGTAAGTAAAATGGTGACGTTAGAGGGATCTTGCATGAATTTTCCCTACACCCTTGGGTTCTGTCTTCATGAATTTTTTCTGGCTATGAAGGGCCCTGTAAGTGAGCTTAGATGATTATCCATGCCCCAAGAACCTTCCATGCATGGGGCCTTAAAAACCCGAGGCATGAAATTGTAGGGTTGGGATAAAGGTCATTACAGCCCGGTCACTCAACCATCCATTTTAAAAACCTAATTTCAGTATCCTCAGACTAAATCAGAGATTGGTCACTTTTGAGGGCCTGATAAAATCTATGTAAGCTATTCCCAGTTTTAGGTATTTCATAGGCATGTTAAAATCTAGACATAAAGGGGCTTAACTCCTCTTTTCTCCACTTTAAGAAAATCTGGCCTGGATAAATACAGTTGATCCAAGGACGAGGTCCTATGGTGACTGGCCTGAGTGGACTGCTACAGACTTTGCATTTCACAAAGCACTACCTGATTAAAAAAGAAAAAGAGAAGTTTCGAGATAGAGTTGCCAGTTTTTAATTTTGTTGGGCAAAGACATAAAAACAAGATCATCTACCACCATGACCATTCCATAAAGCAAAAACAAAAACAAAATACAAAAGGAAGTGGTAAAGATATAGTCTTGGCATAAAGGAGAATCCTTCAATTGAGTAAATCTTCATTAAAAAACGACTGAATTTTTGTTTTTAAAAATGCACCCCAAATTTATCAAGTCCTGGTGTTTGGCAACGATTGCTGTAAGGATTTTGGCCATTTCTTTCTTTGGACTACAGTATAGAAGCTACACAGAAGAGTTTTTGTTCAAGGGGCAACTGGCAGGCAAAGTGGAACAGGACAGGGGCACCTTGTGAAGGATTTAGCCAAAGCAGATTCAAATCCCTTGTACAGCATCTTTCCGCACCCTTTTCTCAGTGGCGGTGCAACCTCCCCTTGATCACAGGCAGTGGAGGGAAACTTACTATGTCCAAGACCAAATTTTGAGGTTGCTGTACTTGTTACAAAATCATTATGGTGGACTGAAACCCAATACCTACCCATTGTCCCTTGTTCTACCCTCTGGGGCCATAGGAAACAAGTTTAATTCCTCCCCTTGTGACAGCCCTTCACAAACTAAAGACAACCGGTCTGTCCTGCTTTCCCTGAAGACACCAGTGTGTCCTTCCTCCCACTCTTTTGCTTTTCACGATGGCAAACATTTCCAGTCCTTCCATAATTTCAGAGCACTTTATTATCCTGATGGTGGTACCCTGGCATCCAGTTCAGTCTGTCTTATATGGTGTTGTACAGAACTGAACCATGGACCTTGGAGAGTCTCAGCTGTCTTAGAGGAGGGGGTAATTATTGCTTCCCTTTTCTGGATGCAGTTTTGTTTGTTTGTTTGTAAGTAAAAAGGGTCTGATTTTTTTTTTTAAACTCCAATTGAACTTGTAACTAAAACTGGTAAAATTTTTATTCATATGTGGCCATTCAGTTGGTTGTCTCATCTTACAAATGTGCTCATTTCATCTTTTTTCCCCCAGCCCTGTTTCTGCTCTTACCACTCTCAGTTATCCAAATTGATCCCTTATGAGGTCAGTGTTACCCAAATTCAAAACCAAGTATATAAAACGAACCAAAACTACAGTTTGATAAATTTCATGAATAGAGATGCAAAAATCCTTACAAAACAGTAGCAAATTGAATTCAACGATACAAAAAAAAAAAAAAAGGATAACATATCATGATCAAATGATTCATACCAGTAATATAAGTCTAGTTTAAAATTATAACCAACCAATGTGCATAGTGTAGATAGGGGCCTGTGCTGGTCTTCTGGAGAAGGGTCTCACCAAATGATATTTTGCCATTTACACTGATGTGGATGGAGCTAGAGAGTATAATGCTAAGAGAAATAAGTCCGTCAGAGAAAGACAAATACCATACGATTTCACTCATATGTGGAATTTAAGAAGCAAAACAGAGAGACAAAAAAAAAAAAACAGATTCTGAACTACAGAGAACAAACTGATGATTATTGGAGGGGAGGAGAGTGGGGAGATGGGTTACATAGGTGATGGGCATTAAGGAGGGCACTTACGTTGAGCACTGGTGTTGTATGTAAGTGATGGATCACTAAATTCTGTACCTGGAATGAATATTTTATTATTATTATTATTTATTTGACAGAGCGAGACAATAAGAGAGGGAACACAAGCATGGGGGGAGGGAGAGGGAGAAGCAGGCTTCCTGCTGAGCAGGGAGCCCAATGTGGGGCTCATTCCCCTGACCCCGGGATCATGACCTGAGCTGAAAACAGAGGCTCAACCAACTGAGCCACCCAGGTGCCCCCACTTGGAATGAATACTACACTGTTAGCCAACTGGAAATTAAATAAAACTTGGAAAAAAATAAAAATCAACCAAGGTAAATAACCTGTTGGAGGAATAAAGTAGAAAAACCATATGATTATTTCAGTTTATGTGGAAAAATATTTGAAAAGTCACCCATTTATGATTAAAAAAAAAAACCCTCAAAACTAACTAGAGACAGAAGGAAAAGTCTTCAGTTTATTAAAGGGTATCTATTGAAAAATCTACTCTGGGTATCATACATAATGGTGGAAGACTGGCTACCTTTCTTTGAAGATTAGGAAAGAACAAGGATGTTTGCTCTCACCATTTCTATTCAGCATTGTAATGGAGGTCTTAGCCAGTACAATAAGACAAGAAAAAGAAATAAAAAACATCAGAGTGAAAAGGAGGAAGTAAAACCATCTTTATTAACATGATTCTTATGTAGAAAATCCTAGGAAATTGACAAAAAGTTTTCTAAAACTCATAGTAAAGTGTAGATACAAATCAGTATTAAAAAGTCAATAGATTTTTGGGGCACCTGGGTGACTCAGTGGGCTAAGCCTCTGCTTTCAGCTCAGGTCATGGTCTCAGGGTCCTGGGATCGAGCCCCACATCAGGCTCTCTGCTCAGCAGGGAACCTGCTTCCCTTCCTCTCTCTCT
Source organism: Mustela nivalis (assembly GCF_964662115.1). Lineage (NCBI taxonomy): Eukaryota > Metazoa > Chordata > Mammalia > Carnivora > Mustelidae > Mustela > Mustela nivalis. Next base: position 178,924,638 of record NC_139021.1, read on the forward strand.
CTGCCTGCTTCTCTGCCTACTTGTGATCTCTGCCTGTCAAATAAATAAATAAAACCTTAAAAAAAGTCAATAGATTTTTATCCAATAGCAATGAACAGTTGAAAAATTAAATAAAAATACCTTTCTCATGGCGTAAAAACACTAAATGTTTAGGGGCAAATATAAAGTACATGTGTTTACTGAAAAGCTCAGGATGTTACTGAGAAATTAAGGATACTCTAAATAAATGAAGAGACATACCATGCTCATGGATAGGAAAAGTCAGTATTGTTATGATATCAGTTCTTCCCCCAAATAAATAAATCTGTTGATTCAGTGAAATCATAGTCAAATAGCTCATGGCTTTTTTTTTTTTTTGGATAGTAATTGACAAACCAAATATAATAATAAAAAAAACAAAGTTGGAGAATTTACATTATTTCATTTTAAGACTTACTGTAAGCCTGTAGTAAACAGGTAAGTATACAATCAGCATAAGTATAGAAATATAGATCAGTGGAACAAAATAGAGAGTACAGAAGTATACCCATATATCTCTGGACAACTGATATTTGACAAAGATGCCAAAATAATTCAGCAGGGTAAGGATAGTCTTTTACAATAAATGGTGTTGGAAAACTATATCCTTGTGGGAGAAAAAAATGAACTTTGGTCCTGACTCATACCACAACAAATATTAAGATGAATCATGGATCTAAATATGAGGGTTAAAACTTTAAAACTTCTAGAAAAAAAATACGAGAAGATCTTTGTGATTTGGGAGTAGGCCAAGCTTGTTAGGCCACAAAAACATAAACCATAAAAAAAAAATTGGTAAATTGAAACTCATTAACATTTAAAGCTTTATTTATAATCTTTGAAGGATGTCATTAAGAAAATGGATAGACATGGGGCTCCTGGGTGGCTCAGTGGGTTAGGCCTCTGCCGTTGGCTCAGGTCATGATCCCAGGATCCTGGGATCGAGCCCTACACTGGGCTCTCTGCTCAGCGGGGAGCCTGCTTCCTCCTCTCTCTCTGCCTGTCTCTCTGCCTACTTGTGATCTCTGTCTTTCAAATAAATGAATAAATTAAACAACAACAAAAAAAGAAAATGGATAGACAAGTCCCAGACACAAAATATTTGCAATATATATGTATATATTTGAAAAAGATATTATATTTAAAATATACAGAGAAATCCTACAGCTCAATGAGAAGCAACTTAACTTTTTAAAAGATTTTATTTATTTGAGAAAGAGAGAAAACAAGCACAAGCTGGGGGGGGGAGGGCAGAGGGAGAGGGACAAGCAGACTCCCCACTCAGCAGGGAGCCCAATGTGGGCCTCTGTCCCGGGACCCTGAGATCATGCTAACTTTAGCCAAAGTCAGATGTTTAACCGACTGAACACTCAGTGCCCCTTAAAAGATTTGGCAAAAGAAGATATGTGAATGGTCCATAAGTGCCTGAGAGAAGCTTCACATCAGTAGTCACCAGGAAAATGCCAAATGAAACCATGAGATACCCTACGCAATTGCTCAAGTGGCTGAAATTGAAAAGACTGACAATATTAAGTATCGGTAAGAATGTGGAAGCCACTGGAACTCTCACACATTCCTGGTGGGAGTGAAGAATGGAATGACCACTTTATAAAACATCTTGAAAGTTTCTTCACAAAGTAAACATACCTTGTCATATGATCCCAAATTCCACTCCTAGGCATTTGTGCAAAAGGAATGAAAACATTTCTTGTATGCAAGGAGACACATACAAGAATATTCATAGAAGCTTTATTTATAATAGCCTTGAATACGCTCCAGAGGTGAATGGATTTACCAACTGTGCTTATCCAGGCAAAGGAGTCCATCCAGCGGTCAAAAGAAATGACCTACAGATACATGATGCCGGACAAAGGAAACCAGACATGGGAGAGAACCTGATGTATGATTCTATTTATATGAACTTGAGGAATAGGCAGAACTAATCTATAGTGACAGCAGAGCCGTTGTCGCTTGTGGCTGGGACTTGGTGTGGGGACAGACTGCAAAGTGATAAGAGGAAACTTTTGGGGTGGATGACAATGTTCCACATTTTGATTTTCATGATGGTGATTTGGGTGTGTACATTTATCGGATTTCTTTCAGCAGTATACTTAATAGAGGTTTCGTTCACTGTATGCAGATTATACCTCAGCTGAGTCCCCTATGTCTCCTGTATCTCCTGTCATCTGGGCTCTTGTTCTGAGAGGGAGTAGGAAATGGTTAACTCTCAACCCCTCAGTACGAGACTTAGAAGGCCACAATGTGCAGTGTTTCCAGAACATTCTCGGGCATGCAGGAACTACTGTTTTTGTCAGGGTGAGCACACTGTCTCAGTCTGTCTGGGATGGTCCCATTTTACTATAGTTGTCCCTGCCTTAATATAAACAGTGCTGTTTTCACACTTCCAACTATTGCTGGTTTGGATGCTAAATTATCTGGCTGCTGGGTTATCCTGGCCTCTTACTTAAGGTACTGAGAAGCCAGGCCTTCCGGAATGTGCTGATGGCCTGGGGGCTGCTGACCACCTTCTCTTGGATGCCCTATGCGGCTTTCCGGGACAGGGATTCCCTCCTGCTAGCCGCTGTTTATGGTAGGCTGCCCAGAGGCCTCATGCCGAGTGCTCTGTGTGGCCCAATAACCTTTAGTACTCAGATCAGTGCCCAGAGGGAGGGCCTCTCTTTTAAGTGATGATTTTGAAGTTTCGAGAAGCCAAATCCTGACTTCCACTCATCAGACTGTGTGTGTGTGTGTGTGTGCGCGCGCGCGCGCCATGGGGTTACGGGAGGTAAGCCCCGGTGTCCACACTCTTGACTGCTCAGTACGTAACACTGCCTTTATTCAGAGAGGAATACACTTTGATCTGCTGCAGTCATAAGAATTTTTTGAAAGCAAAATAAGCTGGGGCAGTGTTAGGCCCGGGTGACATCATGGTGACCTCTGGGCCTAACTCCTCAGTATGGGCTCCAGTCAACGTGGCCTTTGGGGCCGGATTTAGCGAGTCAGTCTGCTGGCTGAGGGGCCAAGGATGGGTTTGGATTCATTCTTCTGCTAAAGTGAGAAATAGGGATTTTCCCCTTTCCTTTTTAAAAAAGATTTTATTTATTTATTTGTTTATTTATCTATTTATGAGAGAATATGAGTGGGAGGGGCACAGGGAGAGTGAGAGAGAGAATCCCAAGCAGACTGTGTGCAGTGGGGACTCTGACGTAGGGCTCGGTCTTAGGAACCTGAGATTATGACCTGAGCCAAAGTCAGGAGTTGGGCGCTCACCCGAATGAGCCACCCTGGTGCCCCTCTTCCTTCCTTCCTTCCCTTTCTTTCTTCAGAAATTAAAATAAGAAATTAAAATACTACAATTAGGGTCTGTCACTGTTATAATTTTAATGTCCTTTTTTTTTTTTACTTCTTTTCTTATATGTATTTGTAAGATGTTCCTGTAATTGAAAAAATTGAATCACAATTTTACAGGAACAAGTTTTCATGGTTGCCTCCTATTTTAACCCTATTCTGTTTTATATATATATGTCTCACATATTCCTTGATTCTTTATTCTTGTGGCATGGGGTTGTTTGATGTTTCGTATTTATATGTTGCTATTTCACTAAACAATGTAGTAAACAAAGGTTCTTTAAAACTTTAGATTCTTTGGTTGGGTGACAGACCCCAAGGGAATAATTGATTGAGAGGGTGAGCATTTTTAAGGTTCTTATATGCATCCCTCAATTATTTTCTAAAAGAGGTATTTTAATTTATGTTCCCACAAACAAAGTATAAACGTGTATCACACCGTCTTCAGCATGTAGCGCTACTATCTTTGAGATTTTAAGAACCGATCTCCTAGGCAGACAGTCCTATTCTCAGTTTTTCAACTTGTGTTTTTAAAACCCTGCTGGGATTGGCCCTTCTTGCTCATGTTTGTACAGTAACTGCTTCATCATTTCTGCTGCTGCTGTGGGTTCTCGCTGGGCTGCTCAGGTCAGGAGGCTGGGGTTTGGCCCAGTGATCTGGTAGGGGAGTGAAGTCTTAGGAAGTTACCGTAAGTACATGGGATAATCTTTGGTTTCTCCATGTTTCATGTCTCCAGTAGGTGGCCGTGACCTTAGCTTGTTTACCCAGAGTCTTAAAAACTAGAAAGTTCAGGCCATTCTTCTTTGGAGCCCTGAGACAGACAGGAGAAGTGAGAACAGGAAGTGATGAGCGGAAGAGACTGGCAGCCTGATTGAGGGCTTAGTAAAACTAAACACCACTCCCGCCACAATTGAAAAAAAATTAATATCCCGGGATACATGAGGGTTGGTAAGGGTTCACCCCAAGCCCCAGCATATTCTAAGCTGACAGAGGTGGATTGGAAGGTGTGTAGACAGACCTGCATTAGGACCCTGCCCCTGACCCCATCAAGCTGCGTACACCTGGACAGGCTGTTTAACTTGAACCTGGCTTCAGCGTCTGCAGAATCGGCCTATGATCCTTTCCTTTTGGGACTTTGGGTGATTACATCAAACACTACTGATTCAGTGACAAAAACCAAGGCTGGCACATGTAGGCATTCAGTGGACAGGAGCTTTTAGAAAAACTCCAGACGTGGGATTTTGTGGTCTTAGCAATGGAGAACTAGAGGAATGACGAGTTTGAAACTCGGTCCTGGATTACCAATATAAATAAATAAATAAATAAATAAATAAATAAATAAAGGGATCAATTATACTTTCAGTAGTTGGGGTGTCCATATTTTTATTATATTTCAATGCTTGAACAAATTGGTGAGACAATGATATTAGGATTTTATATTTTTAGAAGCTTTCAGTCTTCCCATCGTTGATGACAGTATGCTTTCCAGTATTTGCTCCGAATCTGCTGGAATTTTTAGGAGAAGATTTATCACAACTGAGAATAACAGCATTTGGTTTCTTGAAAAAATCACGAATAATTTATTTTTTCTAAAACTTTGTCTTTTTAAGCATTCAGCAGATCCAAGTTGTGACATTAAATTGCTTTTATTAACTGGTTGGGTTTCATGAAGTGACAGGATGGTATTTCCTGCTTGCTAAGCACTACCACCGTCCCCACCCCCCCCAACCCAGCCCTGCCTTTCTGGGAACTTGCTGAAGTCCGGATAACAATGGTAATTTGGTAACGCCGCTCAAGGTCAGAGCACGATGCATGTGCAGCGGAGTATTCAGACGATGAACTTGGGGAAGGCCATCCCAACGTCGTTAAGATCTGAGTGTATGGCAGGTGTGCCAGCCACGCCCACCAGAGAGCCCCTTCCTCCCTCCGTGGGGTCTCCTTCTTCCCCATTCAGAATGAAAACAGGTAGAGAGTGAGGGCCGACACGGCTATCTACGAGAGGCTGGGAAGGAGGGGGTGGGCTCCAGGGAGAGGAGAGGTAGGGGACAAGAAAAGTCTCCTGGAGGAGGGGGTTTGCTTTCTCGTGACTGTGTGCCTGTGTCGGAAGGACGTGGGATAATAGCCGCGTCCCCTGAAAGGCCACGGGCAGGAGGAAACTGGGCGGCTGTGTCGACCCCACACCCGCTGGGGTGCCGTGTGGGCGGGAGATCTGGCTGGGCCTGAAGGCACAGTCAGCTCCGGGCCACCAGAAGGGAGTGGCAGTGGGGTTAGGGGAGGCTGGATTCCTTGAATTCATTCAGCTGATGTTTTCTGGGTGCCTGCTCATGCCAAGCCCTGTGCTGCAGGCCGGGGGTGCAGGAGGCCGGACCTGGGATGGGGCACAGACGGAGACAGGGATCCGGCAGCGTGGGATGGAGGCTGCCCGGGGAAGCCCGCAGAGAGTAGAGCATTGGCGGCAGGGGTCGGGGGTGAGGGAGCTATGCAGAAGGCAGGGTCAGCTCCGTGCGTCTCTAAGGATGCCCTGACATGTCTCAAGCAGATGGGAGCACGGGAGACACTTCCTGCTTTTATTTTGCAGAGCTCACAGATGAGAACCATAGCTCAGATGGGGCTGGGTTGGATTCTGGGGGGCTCTGTGGCTAATTGCGTGGCCTTGGACAATGACAACCCTCTGAGCCTGTTTCCTCACCTGTAAATTGGGGGAATTGGTGTCAAAGATGTGTGGAAATTGAATGCATACATGGCCCCCAGTAATAATTGTATTGGTTTTATATAATATAATAAATATGTGATCAATGAAACAGTTGTGGCTCTGCTTCAGCCACAGGCCAGGCAAGCTGTTTCTGTTCTTTGCATCTAATCCCCCTTGTGTAAAATGGGTGCATCGGGTGACACGGCCCCAACCTTGCTCGAATATCCTATGATGTATTGCTTCGTGTTACTCATGATCTTCTGTAGAATCTTCTTCCTCTACATGCTCTTTAGGCTTTACTGTGCCTGGAACAGGGACTTCCTCATAGTCGGAGCTCAAGAAGTGGAGTGGAGTGATGATCTCATCACAAACTTGCTGTTCCCTTGAATCCCACATGATCACAAACACGGTTCTTAAGACCTGTTGGCGACTTGAGCTCTTCCAACAGAATGAATGTGTTCTTTACGTGACGAGAAGGGTGTGGAGCTTTGAACTTGAAGAGTCTGATGGATATCTATATTCTCAGGCAGATGCAGGCCAAATGCTTGTTTTTGGCACCCAAGGGTGCACTTCAGTAGAAGGAACAGAACTGGTACTTTCCTGGAGGTGGCAGGTGTTCCTGGGTGAGGGCCCATTATGGGGACTTTGGGTAGTGGCTGGGGCCCCCTTGCCCTGCACCGTGCAGGGTGACGGCTCTGTTCCTTGGCTTTTGCTCCAGGTCACTTACCTGTCTTTTTAGTTCAATGTGTGGGTATTTCAGGTGCTAGAAAACTATCCCATGGTTCATAGCGTCACCAGTCCAAATTTCTGTGTTCTGGGCCCTTTCCTTTTTCCTTTATCCTTTATTCTTTATCCTTTTTCCTTTTTTCTTTCCTCTCCTCCCTTCTCCTCTCCTCTCCTCTTCCCTTTCCTTTTATTTTTGAATTTTAATTCCAGTACATTTTACATCCAGTGTCGTAGAAGTTTCTGGGGTACAGTACAGTGACTCAGCATTTCCATACATCACCCGGTGCTTGTCAAGATAAGTGTCCTCTTAATCTCCATCCAAATTTATTTAACTCCCATGTCCCCTGCCCCCACCCCACTCTGGTCACCCTCAGGTCGTTCTCTGAAGAGTAAAGAGCTTGTTTCTTGGTTTATCTCTTTTTTTCTTGGCTCGTTTTATTCCTTAAATGCCACGAATGAGTGAAATCCGCACACCTTGCAGACCCGGCTTCCAGAGACACAGAGCGCTGGGGGGCCCTCTCTGTGAATGATCTCCATCCCCAACCTGACTCCCACTTCGCAGGCGGATGGAAGACACATTCTACTAATGAGTCTTCTTGGACTTTATTAAAACGGTACCACTTCCTGTTTAATAGGAACAGAAAGCGGGCCCTAAATTTGAATCCGTTCTCATGAGGAAGATACTATCAGGCTTGGAAATGAAACCAACATGTATTTTTTTCTTGTTACGGTGTTCCCATTTTGATCTGGAAGCCTTCTTGCGGTCCTAGTCTTCCTTCCCTCCTCTTCGCCACTGCATTTACCGCGATGTGGTTTTTCTCCCTTGACTAAAGGGTCGTTGCCCCCATCATCGCGTGCCGTCCCTGGGGCTCCGGGCATCCTCCGAGTCCCTAAAGAGGTTGAGTTGAACATCTCTGCAGTGGGTAAGGAAATCCTCGGCCATTCACAGGACGCGGTTTTGCATTAACCGGCTCCTGACTAATCCCCTGGAGAAGCAAGAATAGGGGGCATTTCTACCCTGCTGGCGGCCACGGCAGGGACAGTCACAGCACCACGCTCCCCTGGATTTCGGGTTATGGGACACCACGTCCGCGGGCTTTAATACGAGGAGGAGGGAGGAAACCCACCAAAATCCCTAAAACCTTTCCGACATCCGTAATGTCCCATTTCTGCCGACCAGAATCTCACGCCAGTGATTTGCTCAACAGCCGGGTGATGACATGCTTTTTGGGTACGATATATACACTAGGCCATTAGTCTGCAAGCAGCAGTTGTCAGCTTTGTTCCCATTTAGAGTAATTTTCTCACTAATATGGCATATTCTTCAGGGATAAAATGCATTTTCCAGCCAGATATTCCCCCTAATAGTGAAGTTGGTGTAATGACCGGGTTTCAGCCGAGGGAACGTCAGCCTGCGATCGCCGCTGCTTGTGTGCTGAAGCTACCAGAGCCGAAAAGGCTGATTTTAAAACACATTCACACGAACAGGCAAAAACCTCTCCTTTCCAGATTAATGAAACTCATTTGCGGGGGAAACTTAGGCATGAATTTAAGAGCTTAAGTAAGGTACTTAGAACCTGTTGGTGCAAAGCACACATCCGTATATGTTTTTGAACTGTAATGGTGGCTGGTGGGGTTTTAATAGGGGCGGTGGTAACTGGGGACCCACAGAAAGGCAGGTGTCTGTAGGCTGACCCTCCCTGGAATGACAACCTGCGATTTCTTTCCCCCTGCACGCAGAGGCCTGGAATATTCCGATCAATTAAACAATGAATTCCCACCCTGCAGACTTGCATGTCAGGCTTCAGCCTGCGGCCGGTTTCTTTGGTTGAGTTATAACCCCCCGGACAAGCTGCCGGAGTCTCAGGTACACATGGCAAGCGGAGCTGCTGTAATTAACTCTACTTTGGCTCCCCCTCCCCCATTAATATTTTAACGATTTTTAATTAAAATAATTACATGAATTTATGAAAAATACTCGAGCACCTAAAGTATTTCTACAGGGCTTGCGGGTCTCAGTGGTATTCCTTCCTGGTGTCCCTTGGGTGTGGATTTCCGCCCCATGATCACCCTGGGCCCAGCTGGGGTGGGGTGCGGTGGGAGGTATTTCCAAAGCCGAGATGTCTCTTCCCTTTTCCCTTTGTGACCTTGGGTGTGAGGAGCAGCATGTCCACAACCAGCCTTCTGGGCTTGTCAACGCTGGTAGCTCTTTTTTTCCCTCCACGGTTCTTTTGTTTTCTTTCTTGCTTTTGTTCCTCCTTTCCTTTTTCTCCTCTTTGTTTATTCTCCTGCTGTGATGCCCTGGAGACAAGAGCCTTCCTTTCTCCCTTAACCTCCTTTACAGAACTCCTAAGGTCCTATCGTGAAGGCGTCTGGGAGGTAGAGTCGGCGAACTTTCTCTGCAAAGGGCCAGATGGGAAATATCTCAAGCTTTTTGGGTCCCCTGGCCTCCGTGGCCCCTCAGCTCTGCCGTTTTAGCACAAAAGCAGACATGGGCCATACATAAATGAGTGAATGTGGCTGTGTCTCAATAAAACTTAATCTGTGGACATGAAAATTTGAATTTCATGTGATTTTTAACATGTCACAAAACATTCTGCTTTTAATTTTTTTTTTGTAAAAAGTATTCTCACCAAACCAGCCATTACAAAACCATCAGCAGACGGGATTTGGCCCTCCGAGCACAGTTTGCCCACCTGTGGTGGCTTTTCATCTGGGATCAGACTGCTTGGCTGTTCTGGCTGTTGCAAGGTCCTCGCTGTGTGGCTACGGACCAGTGCTTCTCCCTTGCTGTGCCTCAGCCGCTTTGTGTAGAATGTGAGGATGAGAGTGATGGTCCTCGGAGTCTGGTTGTGATGATTCAGTGTGATGTAGGGACAGGAGTGCTCACCAAGGGACATCTCATCTTGGTTCTGGCATTAATTTGCTGTGTGATCTTAAACAGATGACCAGACTTTTCTAGACCTTGGAGCCCTCATTTATTAGAACAAACAAAAACCAAAAACACTGAGGTTCGGACTAGAATACCTAGTGGAGGCTTGGACTAGAACATCCAGTGGCCAGGTGTGGCCCCAGGGACCCTGATGTCCCTGGGGTGAGACCTGCATTGATTAGATAGTGGCCCCTGGTGGGCTTGGCTTCTTGGTGTGTTCAGATGCTGCGACTGTGGAGTCAATATGCCCCAACCCAGGGCAGTGTGTGGTGAGCTGGTAGCTTTTGGGTGCTCCTTGGAAGAAAGGACTGGGCCCCTTTGTTTTTGTACCAGCCCCAGAGGTGAGCATTTCCAGGCATTCTGATGGCTCTAACTGTCCTCGTCAGCCCTGTGTTGTACACCATGAAATCAGCTGGGAGAGGGCAAGACCGACCCCAGATCACTCAGGAATTTGAACCAAGGCTGTCTCGACTCCAGAGGGCAAACTCGAGTTATTCTCCTTCTGATTGTTGCCAGGTCTCTCTGTCACCTCATTGCTGTCTGTTTAAGCTTTTAAAAATAGTCTATTTGTACTTAGCTCCTTCTAAAAAATTTTTGTTAGAACCAAACTGATTTTGTAGTAGAGCTATGATGTGCTGTTTATATTTTAGCTAAGAAATATTTTTTTAAAAGCAAGTGAGTGTATAATGTGGGCCACTGAAAACCATCTTCAGGCTGGCCGGTTGTCTTAAGGGTGTCTGCTCTTCAGAAAGCATTGCATCAGGCTCTGTGCTCCCAGCTACATGTGTCCAGAGCCTTGGCATCTGGCCAGACCTTTCGACGGCTCAGCCTGTCCTATGGCCTGGGCAGCCATTTCCAGCTCCTGTTGGGCGCCATGTCAGGACTCGCCCTTCTCAGAGGCCTTCCTCCCCTCTCTCCCCAGCTTGCCACAAGGCCGCCTTCTGCAGCTGCCAGTCACACTAGCTCCATGGTCACCAGACTGGACATGCCATCCTCCCTGCCCTCCTCGGCCCCCACCCCCATATGGGGAGGTTCTTGACTTCCTTTTTTTTTTTTTTTTTTCAAATATTCTTGACTTCCGAGTGCCTTGGAAAATGTCCATTTTGGTCCCATCTGCTCAACAGCTCGGTGCCATGGCAGGATTGCCATCCTCCCTGAGACCTGCATTCTGATCTCAAATGGGCCTCTTGCCAGCTGTGTGATCTCACACAGGAAAGCCTGATTCCTTTCAAGCCTCCGTCTGCTTACCTGTAAGATGGGGCTATTAGCAATTTTTTCAGGGATATCATGAGGATGTACAAGTGGAAGGTCTTGAACTGTGCTAAGCAAGAAGTAGTACCGTGTTTCTGTAAGGAGCAGAGGCTCTGGAGGCTGACCTGCGATCCAGCCCCCTCCCCGTCAGTACCACTGCCTCCTGGTAATGTAGCTGGGCGAGCCAGAATGTTGGTGAATGCATGAATGGCTTGTCAGTGGAATTACAGGTTCCCGGTACCACCTCTGTCTGCTTCCACCCCCCCCGCTTGGCATTTCTTTATCGAAACATGGCTCTCCTTTGGATACATCCAGAAATAAGAGTCTTCTCCAGGAACCTGGGAGAGGTCTGGGCAACCCGGTTGAGCCGCTGTGGCTGCCGGCCCGCCCCGACCTGTCTGAGAAAGCCGGCGGGCATCCCTCGGCCGCCCCACCTGGGCCAGGCCCCAGCCCTGTGCTACCATTGACTTATACTTGAATCCATCTCCTGTTGATTTCATGAGAACTTCCCCTGAAAATCCCCATGTTCAAAAGACGACACTGGGGACCCATGGAGCAGGCTCATCATTTGAATAATCAGCCATTTAGTGACATGTCTAGCCTAGTTTAATGACTGAATCAGTGAAAGTATGACCCCGAGTGCCGGTTAACTTTTAAAATAGCTGTGCCCACTGCGTGACACAGCCAACAGGAAGCCATTAAGGCGCGAGCAATTACCACTTCCATCCATCGGCAAAGTCCCTATTTTATTTTAATCTGCGTAAGTGCATTTTCTGCACGAGGTTAAAATAGAAATCCCTTCTCCTGAACAAGACTGGTTTTCTGGCTGACTTGAGAGCACAATTTACAACTGATTTAATTTGTTCTTCACAAACATTCCTAATGACATTACCCCGGTGCATATACAGACTGCCTCCTCTTATTCCATTAACTCCCAAATCGGGTTTAAAGACCATATTGATGCTAGATGTTATTATGGGTGATTATCAAAACAACAGACAACTCGGCAAAGTGTTTACTAACTGGTTTATATATAATTTCTGTAATAACGACAACAGATGGTAATGCTACAAACACTAAATCACGCTTTTCGCGGCTGAAACAAATTGGCAGCCTGCGGTACAGAAATGGTGTACGTAGCTATATACAGATGCCTCGTTCATCAGCTATGGTGTTCATCTTATTAGGAAATGGGTCTGTTACCGCTATTACAGGTAATCTTTCCATTTACAATTACAAAATGTATATTTTCAATGAAAATGGTTTTCAGCAGCCAAGCTGCCTGAAGGATATTTTTTCCCTCTAATTACCGGCTCCGCGAATGCGCGCCCCCGGCCGAGCCACGCACGGGGGTGTCTGTCCTAGTTAATGGTGGCGGCTGCATCTCACTTGCGCCAAGAGGAGTCTCTTCTCAAAGACTCTCCACCTCTCGCTGGGGAGGGCACCGCGCAGCCCTAGGAGGCCGGCGTGTCAGGGCCTTAGAAGCAGCGTGTGAACAGGGTGAAGGGCAGCCGAACACGGAGGGGGTCCGTCCTGGCGCCCGTGGATGTGGCCTGCGAGGCTCCCGTCTCCTGAGTGTGAGTTTCAGATGCAGGAGAGACCACATCCTCTGTCGGCGCCCCCCTGTGTGTTTTAAAGGTGGGAAGTGGGGGCGCCCAGGGTTGGGGGGGCTCAGTCGGTTGAGCGGCTAACGCTGGATTATGGCTCAGGTCATGATCCCATGGTCTTGGGATGAGCCCCGCCTTGGGCTCTGCTCTCCCACAGAGTCTGCTTGCCCCTCTCCCTCCCCCTCTGTACCCCTGCTTTTCAAATAAATGAGAAAAACAAAAAAGGAAAAGAGAAAAGATGGAAAGCCGATGTCAGGAGGCCCAGGGAGGAAGGGACTTAGAGCAGTTCGTGGAGCGGCAGGGCTGCAACACTTCTGTGGGCCCGGATAGGGAGCCCAGTGTTTCTTTTGCTCCAGATGGGAGCCCTGTGCTGTGCCCGGTGCCACTGGTGCTCCCCGGCACACGGAACGCTGAGACAGACAGCGGTGCGAGTCGCAGTGGCCCCGTCGTGAGCACCACACGCGCCCCCTCCCTGAATGCTGCGGACAGCAGGGAAGAGGAGCACGGCCGTCTCCTGTGACAGCTGGGGAACCCCTGGGACGCCAGGAGGAAGTCACTTGCCTGGGATCCTGGGCAGCTGCAGGAGTCATATTTGAATCCAGAGTCTGGGCTGAATCACTGATTCAGTTCCTGCCTGTCCGCAGCGGGGCGTGGGTGCCCGTAGTCTCTTAGGGGAAACCAAGGAAATACCACTGAGGGCAACGAGGGGGCAGAGGGCGGGCGGTGTTGTGGGCATTTCCAGCCTTGGGGAGCTCCCAGCCTTGAGTTCCTTGACCTTTCACTTGTCCTGTCAAGGTGTCCCCCGGTTCCCGCACCAGCCGAAAGCAGAGCAGCGCCGCCGGCGGAGAAGCGGGCCGAAGCCGCTGAGGGGCTGGAATCGGGCTGGGCTCTGGCCCGCTCGCCCGCCCGCTTTCAGCTCAGCTGTCACCAGCCGTGGCACCCGGGGGACTCCCTCACCTTCACCCTCGGTGGCCTCCTCTGTAGCAGGAGGCTCACTCGGCCGCATCTTGTCATCTCAGCTCCCGCTGGAGGCGGGGGCCTGAGCGCTGGTGCGGGAAGCAGGGAGTTGGGACCGGGCCTGGTGCAGAGCAGGGGCTGGAAGCGTGTCGCCTCCGTTCACTGCAGCCACCGCTGCTGCTGGGACCCCCCTCCGTGGGCCCGCTCTTGGCTCTGGATGGCGGCGGGACCCTTGCCTCCGCGCGCAGGGCCGCCAGTGCTGAGCGCCCCCACCCCTGCCCACGGGGCTTCTCTGCCCGTCTGCCCTGACTGGCGGGGACTGTGTCTTTCCTCTTTGGGACCTTCCTTGGTCTGAGGCCTGGGCCCTGTGGGGATAGGGCTGCTTTGGGCCTCAGTTCACAGATGTCACGGAGCGAGCGGGAACAGATGAGGAAAGGGAGCCCCAGAGCGGAGGTGGCCGGCACCAGCTGCGCTGTGAGTGCTTCCTGGCTCAGCCCACGCCCAGAGCTCTGGAGAGGCCACCGGGCCCCCTGGAGTCGGCTGGGCTCGGAGGACTGACCCTGGACAGGACCCGGCCACGCTCTGGTGAGAAGCCAATCACGCGCTTCCCAATGACCACTTTGTGAAGGGACAAAGAATCGTTTCCTCCCTGTAATTTTCTGCATGGAGCTCTCCCTACCGTTCCCCCGGCCACTTCCCTCTGACCTCGGAGGCGGCCCCGCACCCCGGCCACATGGCCCCGTCTCTTCCCTGGCACAATGAGCCGCTGTTCTGGGGCTTGTCCCCAAAGAGCATTGCCTGTCCTCCGTGGTCTGGAAGGAAGCACCTGGTCTGGGTGAATTTTCGGAAGGACCCCGGCTGGGCCTGCGGCCTCACCAGCAAGGCTGTGCGGGCCTCCGCTCAGGCCAGGCGTCTGCTGAGGAGAGCCTGAGCTCACAGTGTGGGGCCCTCGGGCCTTCTCTCTTCTACCCTACAATTGCTCCTTGGCCTTGGGAGGGCTGTGTAGCCGGTGGAAGAAGCCCTTGGGAACCAAATTTGAGTTTAAAGCCCAGCTTGTGGCTTGTTTGACCAATGACAAATAAACTTTTCCTCGTTGAGCCTCAGTCTTATCTTTAAAGTGGGGATAATAGAACCTCTGTGGAACAACTCAGCACGAAATGGGCTCTCACGAAATGGAAGCTTTTATTAGCCATCTCTGTGACCTCTGTGAGATTTGTGGGATTATTAGACATTTGACATTTCTTTCCAGAATCTACACCAGTGGGAATGTCAGCTGTGCCTCTAGCATCTCTGTGCCTTCTCCAGTGGCTCTAATTTGGGAAACCTTTCCTTGGCCACATCAAACCAAAATCATAGTCACAGGCTGATTTTAACCCATGAACCTATTCCAAAGGAGGACCCTCTTCGCATTTAACATAATACACTGGTTGAGGCATGTGAAAATAATATCTGGATTACATGATATGAAAGAAGATTTTTGCGGGGTGCCTGGATGGCTCAGCTAGTTGAGCAGCTGACTTCAGCTCAGGTCATGATCTTGGAGTCCTGGGATCGAGCCCCGCCTCCGTCTCTGTGCTCAGCAGGCAGTTTGCTGGTTCCTCTCCCTCTGCCCCTCCCCACGCTCACGCATGTACGCCCGCTGTCTCTTCAACTAAAAAAAAATCTTACAAAAAAAAACCCAAAACTTGATTTCAAGTGAATGAAATTTAGTTCTTTATGACATTGTTTTCTTTAATGGGAAATTTTATCTGATGAAATATTGAGAGAAGACTGGAATTTGCAAAACAAAACCAAAAAAACAGGCCTGATAAAAAGTCCTGCTCTACCTTAGGGTAGTCAGGGGATCTTGGGCCTCAGTTTCCCCTTCTGTAAAATGGGGGCCTAGTGGGGTTTGAACTATTCCGCACCTACGGATCTCACAGCTCTGACATTTCTGAGTGCAGGAAGCAGAAAGAAGCTGCACTCAGGGACCCGGGTCCCCCCCCCCGGCTAAGCAAGAACCAGGCTCTGCAACTTTTCGGGGCTTCTGGGGAAGGCTCAGAACCACCTTTAACAAACAGCACTGCAGGAGAGGACTGCCCCTCTCCCCCACCGTCTGCATCACCTCCCTGGCATAATTAACAGACATGTTGCAAAGTGTATCTAGCATATCTAGCAGGTTTAAAAAAAATGCCTCCCAAAGATTATAAAAGACTTTAATTAGAATTTCACAAAGGTAGAGTCTGAGGATTTGCTAATTGCCATTCCTGATTTTTTTTTTTTCAGGGTTCAGCGCAGCTTCAGAGATAGGAAAGAGCGAACAGTGTTTTAAGGCCACGGGACAATGTGACAACAGTGATAGATATGCTAATTTCTTCATTCACTCCACTTCACTTCTTTTATTCCTTCCAATTAAAGCAAATGCTACTGAAACTGTAATTAAGCCGGGGCTGGGCCCTGATTGCCTGCTGTTTTAATGAAACCCTATTGATTTTTCTTTTCTTTCTAATGGCCACACATGGTGCTCAGTGGTCAAACACGGGCGCTGCTACAGTGCCCCCGGCAGAACTGAATTTTGGCCTGGGAAAACAGAGGCCCGATGGAGAAGCTCCTAGAAGTAGTGGCAGAGGTGGGGTGTAAGGTTCTCCCTCGTGAGGCCACGCTGGGACGAGACCCCCCCCCCAACTCTGGGGCCATCCAGAAGAAATGAAATGCCTTCAGGAGGAGTTCAGACGCGCTTTTATGCTAGTGCTGTTTCCAGAAGGAGCGACGTGGTGTTCAATTCTGGTGGCTTACCTAAGCTGGATGTTAAAATCTGGGCAATTTGGAGCCCTGGAAGCGTATGTTCTTGACACATGTTCACAAACTAGAGAGCCGTTTTGGAGGTGAAGTATTGGAAGAACATTTTACCTTTCTTTGGCATTAATTTGAGAATGAAGTATTTTTGTTTTTGTTTTTGTTTTGAATGAAGTGTCTTTGAAATTCCTCTTGGCCATATACTTCTGCCCTGCTGTGAATACGGAGATTTAATGCCAATGAATGAGGGGGAGGAGTATTGGCAACTGGGCATTTTGATAGTTCGACAGATATTTAAAGGTGCAAATTAATATTCTGATCTGAAAGTAGCGTCTTGGGTATTGTGGGTGGTTTTCTGTATCAGGCGACAGAGTTTCCCCTGTGGACAGGAAGAAAGCATGAACTTGTGGTTCCTACAGAACCCTAAGGGCGGGGCGGGGTGTGCAGAGTCCTTGTTCAGGCCCTTATCAGAGCCTTGGGGCGGCCATTCCCAGCTGGGGAGGAGGAGGGACGGGGAGTCAGGGTGCCCATCCCGACAGACTCGGTCTTCGGTTCCTCATTCTTCTCGCGCTCCTTCTCCGCCCCTCCCCACCAAATTCTCATGAGTCTCTGAACTACTTCCCACCCCGGGGTGATTGGATAACGTTCTTGGAGTCTGAGTGGACACATTCTTGCCATTGTCATAAAAACCTGCTGGAGAGGGGCGCCTGGGTGGCTCCGTGGGTTGAGCGTCTGACTCTTGATTTCGGCTCAGGTCATGATCATGAGTTCGAGCCCCTCATCCAGCTCTGTGCTCAGCGGGGCACCTGCTTGAGAGTGTCTCTCTCCCTCCGCTGCCCTCACCCCCTTAAAACAAAAACAAAAACAACCAACACATGCTGGGTGGCAAGACTTACACCCTTCCCACCCTGGCCAAAACACTAGGGGCAGCATTGTCCTGGTGTCCTTATCGGCTCGCGTCCTTCTGATTCATCCGCTGCCTCCCTTATTGTACTTCCTTGGGTAAAAGAGGAGACAGGCCAGAGGGGATCCGGGCACTTACCGAAGTTATGTAGCTGAGTCAGGGACCGTGGGTCCAAAGCATATTGCTCTCCAGCGAGGAGGAACAAGGATGGCCCATGTCAGGATAATGTTGGTGATCAACCCTGGGACCCTGGTGACTTGTCCCTTTTAAGGCAGCCCATCTCTCCTCTCCCTAATAAGGTGTCAACTCTCTGAGTATAGGGTGGGGGGCAGGGTTTGTCCCCTTCAGCATGGCTGACCTATTGGGTAAGATTGTCCTTGGTGGTGGAGGTTGGGATCACGGTTGTGCCGTGATACACTCACTGTAGGATGTTTATCGAGACCCCTGGCCTCAACCCACTGCATGCCCGTGGAACCTCCCCAGCTGTGACAGCCCAACATGTCCCCAGACACTGCAGATATCCTCTGGGGGAGAAAATGGCTCTTGCTTGAAAATCACCAGTCTGGGCATTTATGCTTTGTTGGCTTGAAACATAGTACCCACTTAAAATAGACACACCAGATGCTTTGTTTTGGTCTAATGGCGTATGCCATTGTGTAACAACATTTCTGGTTTTGTGTAAAAATGAAAACTCAAAATTCAGATTGAAAGACTAGACAAGAAGACCGTATCATTTTTTTTTTTTTTTGAAGACCCTAGAACCTTCTCCAAGGGAATTTTCAAGAAAGAGCATGGTCGGAAGACCTCGAGGGGGTCTCAGTCTGCTCCTTGCTGTCTGGTATGTGGGCATGTCCCAGGTCCCCTGAGCCATGAGTTTTTGTCATTAATGTGAGGAGGATGTTGCAGTGATTCATCTCCGAGGGTCCTGGTGTGGGACTGACGTTCTTAATAATTGAACAGAAGCGTAACGAGGAGTACAAGTGTGGAATCAGGGAATTTCCAGTTATGGGCAGAATTCCTGCCATCTGATCCAGGTAAGGAGAGAGAGAGAGAATAAGGAAGAGAACCGATGGGAGAAGCTGGCACCCCAAATTCACGAGAAATCGTGACTGCTCAGTAACCTGGCTTCTCCAGCAGTTTCCAAGCAGATTCCTGGATGCCCCTGTCTTTGTCTAAGGAAAGCCGTACTGAGATTGGATTTCTTTTGCAGAGATTTGCTTCACCTTTATGTCAGAATGGTTGGGGAAAAAAAAAAAAAAAAGTTGTTGCCTTGTGGCCCAGGACTTCTTGCATCCTTACTGACACCACTCCGGGGCTGGAGAGAAGTCTGTTCTGAGATGTTGTGGGATTCTAGAAGCAAGGAAGCAGATGGCTGCCAGAGCTAACTTCCCCAGATCAAAGAGAAAATTTAGAATTGTTTCAAGAGCAAAGGCAAGTTCTCCTAAAGCTGCTGTTCTTCCCAGGGCAGACCCACCCAAAGCAGATCACTGATGGCGACTTCTCCACTGTGGAGTAGTGCAAGAGAAGGGCGTCTATTCTGGAAGGAGCCGGCTTCCCGCATGGGCAGCAGAAAACCCCTCCCTCCCCACTGGCTTTGCCTTCATTTTATCTCTGAGGACTCACCTCTGTAGGAACAAGCCGTTTTTGAAACCCTGCAGAACCAATGACCTTCATTTTACAGATAAAGAGGAAAGCCAGATTTTTAATTGGTTTTTAAAAAATTACATGTACTTTTGACAGAGATGAAAGACCCTTTTCTTGGTGTTACCTCTGACATCTCGCTTGTTAGGACCGGAGAGAAAGAAAAACGGACCCCAGGACTGGAGCGGCAGGGACCCTGGAAAAAGGGGACACTATCACGCCACCGCCGAGTTCTGTCAACTGTCAAGTTAATTAGAATGAAATTAAAAACACATTTGCCAAGATGTTCCGCAGCCAAACCAGTTAAATAGAGATTTTAACAAAATTGAAAGCATATTATACTGAGATTTGTGGATCCTGGCCCGGTGAGTGAGTGCCGAAAGTGTGATAAAATAACAAAATTGCTGCCTAATAATCTATAGAATAATATTGTCAACTAATGGCTTATAATAAAATAAAAGCTGTTATTAGGGTAAAACATTATAACAAAATCCAACTTTATTTGCAGTGCCTCCCCCTTAATGGTTTTGAGCATTTTGAAAGGTAATTTAAACAAGTACATTGTATCCTTATTGAAACTGCTTCATCTCGCTGGCTGCTGAAAATGGCTTTAACCATCTCTCTGAACAAAAGCACCCCTAATAAGACAACAAAAAGCCCCAAGCAATGGCCCAGCAGCATCGCTCTCTGGCGAGGAGGAGTGGAGCCTTAGCAGCAGCTTTCTCCTTGCATGTAATTAGATGAATTAAAAGGACAAAGTGGTTAATGTAACTGTTGTCCGGGAGGGGGCCTAGCCTTTTCCATCCCGTCCATTTCAGACGAGAGCCTGTGGCTTTCGCTCCAGCAATGCGGAGAAGAATGTTGGCGGTAGGGAAATTAACAAGCTTAATCTACGAGGAATCTGCTCCGAGTCTCGGATGAAATGTATCTCGAGCAACGAAAGGCTACTCATTCCTGCTTCCCTTTTATATGCCTAATAAAACTTACAATAAATTAACTGCATTTTAGTTTGCAGCCAGGCTCTGTTAATCAGGGACGAGGCGCCAGGTAGTCAAGTCACAAGGAGCCTTCAACTGGTGCATTTCAGCTATGCGGCTGGCCGGGGGGCAGCTCCTCTAATGAGCCTTCCTCCCGGGGTTGATGTTTCGAGGACTGGGTCATCGCTGCAGCCTCATGGTTTTTAGTCCCAGGGAGGTGAGGAGGGAGGTCTGCCTTCTCCGTCCAGGTCACTCGGCTGAGGGGAGGTGGGACGTGGGAGAAAAATATTTCTAAGACAAATTGATTCTCCATCTATAGTTCTCCAAAGAATGGATCCCGTGAAGTTTCCTTGATAACTTTGCACGTCGTGTGTTGTCCGTGGGCCACTCTGGTTCTTTGCACTCACTGATGGGGAATGCTACCATCCCAGAAATATCTTGTAATAAAAGGCAAAACAAATTTTCATTTGGGTCTTTGGTTTCGTTCTTTGTGGATCTGGGAAACCGACCCAGCTGGGTCCAGTGCCTGAGAGGCTGCAGAAACCATGGCGAGCCCTGAGAGGCTCTCCTCCGTTGTTGTCTGCCATTTTGTACTCTTGGCCTAACACTGACTCAGAACAGCAACTTGGAGCCTTCCTTGACCTATTGGAAAATTATGACTTTGTTTTATTATAAAAAATAGAAAGGGGAAAATTAAATTCATTAGCTCCAATTACTAAATGATTCATCTGGCTGGTTAATGAAGCCGCACATTATGCTAACAAGATAAAGGCAAAGAATCACATGTGGGGTCAGTGGCTACAGGCAAGCTGTGCTCTGCTCCGTTGGAAACGCTCAGCCGAGGAGTCTGTACCTTGAGATGGATGACATGACCTCGGGCTGCTGACAGGGGAGCCCAAAGCGGAGAGACAGGAAGAAGGGGAGCTCTGTCTGCCTCGCAGGGCGATCTGAGGAAACTAAGTCAGGGCTGACAACACTCCAGTGGTGGCAGTGGGGGGAACCCTTCTTTCGCTTGCTGGGTTGGGAAGGCCGGTGGATTCTTCACCGGAAGCCCCGCGCTGCTGACAGAAATGGTGCCAGCCATCCCAGGGACGGTTGGGCTCCTCGATCCAAGCCCCTTGAGGCTCTGGAGCTTCAAGGAACCATCAGGTCGGTGATATGGGGTCATTAGGAACAGAGAGACTGTGGATGGCCTCCATGCCCTCTATGTTCTCACTCTTTCCCTGGGCCGGAGTTGGGCTTGGGCTCACGGTAGAGGTTAACGCTGGCTCTTTGGAGGCAAGCTGTATGGATTTCAATCTTGGCTCCTCCAGGTCTCAGCTTTGGGACCTCAGGCAGGCTTTTCCTCATCTGTAAAATGGGCACAACCATAGCACACACCTCATAGATTTAAGTATCAGTCTTTTTTTTTTTTTTTTTTTTGGTTTGGTTTTTAATGTAGGTGTTGTGAGTAGTACTTGAGGTCCGACTCTCCTCTCTCCCATCCCCCGCCCTTTGGGCCACGACTGCACCACATGCTTCCCCACACCTTTGTCCTGATTACGTCCTTTGTTCATGTTTCTAGATGAGGGGGCCTCCGAATATAGATTTGTCCATTCACCTCCCCGAGCGAACACACCCACGGGTCACTGCTGAAGCTGTTGACTCCGGACTTCACTGGCTCCACTTTGCTTCTTGGAATTCTGGTCCCGACTCTTCGATTTTCCCGGGAGCTCGTCCCTAACTGTCCACCAGGAGCAGGTGGGCCTCCAGCTGCTTTGCGAATGGCCATCAGATGGCTCTGTCATTATTCCCACCGCTTGAACGAAGTCAATCTGATCCTCATTCTGTAAAATACGTTCCTTAAATAGCAAGAGTAACCTACTCTTAACGGCAGCCTATTTCTATGCTGCACAGCAAAAGGAACCTGGGATTTTGAGTTTGAATCCTAGCCCTCCAGTGCGTTGTGTAACTGCAGCCAAGTCCCTTCACCTCTTGGGGGCTGGTGACACTAATGAGCCTTGCGGAAGGTGGGAGATGTGAGTGAGGCTCTTCCGAAAGGGCAGAGTGTTAGGTCAGATGTCCCCGTGTGCATGTGAGTCCTCTTCCCTGTCAGCTGCCATGGTGGGAAAGGGGGGCATCTCTGCCACCCATCAGGTTTCTGCTTCTGAGGAGCTGGGCCGGGGAACTGGACCAGCAGGCTGAACTACACACTGCCCATCGGCACTGTGACTTTGATGCTTCCTGCACCTGGCGTAGCCAGCCCGTTGCCTGGGCAGAGGAGTGATGCCCAGCGAGCCGTGCCTCAAGGTTCACCCACGTAAATGTGTCACCATCCCCTCCCCTCTCTGCGGATTAGCGCCTGTATTGTCATTGTCTTCAGAATTGTCCTCATCTTGGTCATAATCATCTCAGCCTTTATGAGCCAGCTCCTGGTTTAAATAAAGAAGGCATCTTAACGCTGGGAAGAGTGTGAGTCAGACACTTCGAGATAATCTGAGGTTTACCCACACTTTCCACCGCTGTCACTCTTGCTTACGACCCGGGCTCCAGGCATCGCAAGACGAGTTTGGTAACACCGCGGAGACTGGGCTGCTCTCGGCAAGCCTGGATGCTGCTAATAGTGGTGGCTGTCTGGCTTCTGTCGGCATCAAATGTCTTTTTTCTGAAAGATTTTAATTTGGCAAAATTATGTTCAACCAACGAGCAATGCGAATGGACTTAGGACCTCTTGTAAATGGTCTTTTCCTCAATATGGTTTATTAGAAACATGTGCTTAGTGGGCTACAATGTCCCGGAAAGTCCATGGAAAAGGAAAGGAATGTGTGAACCTTAAATTTTTTGAAACGTAAAAATATTAAAAAGAAGCATGAATAATATGTTGCTTTGGAGTTTGGGGGTTTGCTCTGGTTGTTTTTCTATATGTTTTTTAACTCCTTGGTAACAGCTGTGTCTAGTGTGGAGGACGGGAAGACATCAGGGGAGTGGGAAGGCACACGGGGCTGCCACGGAAGCCTTGTGGGTGTTGGCAGAGGACGTGGATGAGAACACCAGGGACGGTGCTTTTGCACACGAAGCTTCGGGTGGATCTTGGTGACAGCTCGGCAGGGCTGTCCATGTTCTGTGCAAAGCTTGGTACTCAGGCCAGACACATGACTTGAGATGTCTACCATAGCACCCGAGTCAAGAAGAGCTTCAGGGGCGAAGTGGGCAGTGGGCACGGGGCAGGGAGCCAGGCAAGGGTAAGGCTGCTGTGAGTCCCTGAGTGCGGAGGCTAGAGCAAGAGTGAGTGAGATGTGTGGCCTCCTTGACCTTCATGTGGTATGTTTGAGACCCTCAGCTTGCAGGTGTCTGACAAGGCCCTGGTGCCAGACAGGGGAGCCCAGGGACCGTGGGAGACCCTGATTCTGGGAAACAGGAGGATATGCTGCATTACATGTCCTTCTGCTTCCTGGTCGGAAAGCGGGTCACCAAACCTGAGAGGGGAGGGGCAGGCGAGACCCCAGGCTCCAGGCTAGAGCAGCCTCTTAGCATAAAGCTAAAATCAGGACTGGTGGAGGGAGCCATCTTCAAGTGTGAACTTGGTGAATTTAACATTTACAGATTTCAAAAACACAGTAGAAGTGGCTGTTTCTGGAGGGAGGCCCTGGTGGTGTGATTCATTAGGAGCAGGGCGAGTGAGGAAGGTTCCGGTAGTTCCCTTCCACGGAGAAATGGCTCCTTCCTTGGCTCCCGGTTAGAAAGCTCGTGAAGCCAGAGGCTGACGGGTGGAGGCAGGAGGGAGGCTCAGAGTGCGTCAGAGTCCCCTGGGCGCTAGTGCGGCCTCCAGCTGGCTTCGTCTGGACTGATGTCTTCCATTTGTAGTTCTGGACATTTGAAAAATATTTGCTGGTCATCTTTAACCTGTGCTAAGAGATCTTTTTAGCAATGTGCTTGTTTGGTTCAGAAACATCCTGTCAGCTACTGAATGATGTGTCCAGGGAAGGTTCTGGAAGCAGGCCCTGGGTTTACGGTGCCTCCCAGTTCTTCCCCAAATCAGCTTCTGAAAGCCCCACCGGGCATCTGGCTGACCGTGCCCCGAAGCTGCCACAGCAGGTCAACTCTGGGCGAACTGGTCCTCCGATCTCCCTCGGCCTCACAAATGCACCAGCCAGAAACACAAGCCATGAATATTCCAGAAGGATCTTGGGTACCAAGTGGGCATACTCTCTGTTCTTTAAATGCCACAGGGTGAGGAAGAAGCTGCTACCTTTGGATCTTCTGTTGCCACTGCCTGGACCGCGTCATCAGTTGTCAGCTTATCCAGAGGCCTTTCTGACCCGCCGCTCGCAACGGCAGCCCTCCCGGCCCTCCATCTTTCCTTATTCTTCTTCAGGATGCTGTCACCTGCTGTGTTCCTTGGCTGTCTCTCCTCACTGCAGTGCACGCTCCATGAGGGCCAGGCTCTCTGTCTGGCTCACTGGCGTCTTTGTGCTGCCGGTAGGCAGTGTGGGCTCAGAAAGATCTCTCATGAGCGGGCATGAGAGGCCCCATGTGGGACTGTGTTGAAGTCCCAGCCTCTTCTTTGATGGAAGCCACCTTTGATCGGGACAGTGCATGCTCGCGATGGGGACTCGGCGCCTGGCGTGTTCCCCTCCTCTCCCCACAGGCCTCTCTCTAGCTTGTCTTTGGCTCATCGCACACTGTGCCACTCAGAGGGGGCTGCTGTATGAAACGGCAGGAAATGGCAAAGTGCACCCCAACGCAAGAGAGGTAGTTGGTCGAAACGCAACCTGCCCACCCAGCCTGGTGGGGGCTGAGCCCATCTCTCGGTTTGTCTCTTGCATTCATCCAGCAAATATTGTGTCTGCTGTGGGTGAGACCTGTGTGGGCCCCGGGGCACAGCGAGGAGGGGAAGTGGAATGGGTTCACTCCTATGTGTGGAATGCAGGGAAGCTTGCGCTCCAAAGGGGAGGCGGCCATTGATTAAAATAAAAGCCATGTAACTAAATACTTTCACACCTAATCATGAGGGCAAGGAGGCAGGGGCCCGTGGGAGTGGGTCAGGAGCTTGACTTGGCAGGGTGGTGGATGTATCTGGGCAGGCTTCCCTGAGGAGGTGACCTTTGAGATGGGATCTGAAGGAGAAGCAGCCAATGAGGGGTGAGCTGGTGAAGAGGGTCGGGGCCCAGAGGGGAAAGCATTCCAGAGACAAGGAGCAGAACGTGGGGTTGCCCTGGGACAGGAAGGGTGACAACTGAGGGATTAAACCAGGGACAGCAGTTTCTTCCTACCTTCGTCCGATCCTTGTGCAACATCCGCTACGTTCCTTCTGGGTCAACATTTCAAAATGACCTTGTCTTTTGCAAATCTTCCTGTACATGTTATTTGTGCCTTCCAGAAGCTACTCGACACCTTCTAGACATTCATGCCTTGCTAGGCCTGTTCTGTCCAGGAGAAGCCCAGTGGGGAGTCCCTGGTAACCAGCCCCCTCTGAACCCCATGTCTACACTGTCACAGTCCAACCCCCAGTGCCTCTGGAAACCTCTCAGTGACGTCCCAGCTCCACTTCTTAGGGAAGTTTTCAATTAAAGCGTCATTGGGCAGGAGGCGTGAAAAGAAACAAGTGTCAGCCGTTGACATGGGGGTGCCTCCTTTCCGCCCGAGTGCTGGCACGCGGGAGTGACTGTCTAGAGCTTCTCGCACAGCAGGCCTCTTTTAAATATGTAAAACAGAACATCCCAACGCTCCGCTAATTATTTAATAATATAGAGAGTTAGGCCTGAGTTGTGAAAATCCTGACCTGGGTAATTACAGTGCATACTGCTCTAATGAATGGCTTTTGAAGATCTGTTTTCTAAAATTACATTCTCTCTGTGACCGTCAGGAGCAACGGCACCATTTCGGTGGAGGGAACAGGTAGTTTCCCCCATGACCAAACATTGACCTTGGTAGTGATTTCTAACCGACTCTTGTTGGCTGCCTCGTGGGAGGAGCTGTTGCCCCACTGACACCAGACTGCGAAGCCAGAGGCAATTTCTAAGTCCTGGGGAATCTTTCTAGCAAGAGGGGAAATTAAGTCCTCCTGCCCCGGTCTCACGGGAAAGCCAGGCATTGGGAGCCTTCATCCTGCCACCGGGGTTCAACCCCGCCATGCGGTGAGGCCCGTGTGGGTGCCTCGGCTACGGAGATAGCGAAGCCCAAACAACCTTCCAACTCAGACTCCATTTTTTTTTTTTTAAAGATTTATTTATTTCTTTGAGAGAGAGAGCACAGGAGGAGGGGCAGAGAGAGAGGGTGAGGGAAAGAATCTCAAGCAGACTCTTGGCAGAGCGGAGAGCCCGATGCGGGGCTCGATCTGATGACCCTGAGATCAGGACCTGAGCTGACATCAAGAGTCAGATGCTTAACTGACCGAGCCCCCCGGGCGCCCCTCCGATGTTATTTCTGAGGGTCACTTAGCAGTCTGTTTACCTCATGAAGGTATTTTTTTGAGCACCTACTGAACATGACGTTCTCTTTGAGCGTTCCTGGCCCTGAGATGCTCCCGGGCGGCACGGGAGGCCGGCAAGGGGGCAAGCCACGGGCGCTACGTGTGAGGGCTGGTCTGGGGTGGTCACACGTTCCATCCCCAGCACCCCCGCCCGGGCCGTAGAGAACGGCTCCCGGCCTGGAGTTCCCACACACACAGAGAACCAGCGAAGCCGACCTGAGTTTGGAGAGGACGAGGGGGCGGGGACGATGGCAGACATCCCCGGTAATTTCGAAATCCCCGACAGCCAGCCCACCCCTGGCCGTGAGGCATCCCATGCTCATGGAAACGTGATGTACAAAACGTGGGGACTGAAATGTGTGTTAGTTCAATCTAGTCAGACGGCTTACCCCATCCGGCTCTGAATGACCGGAGGTCTTCCTGGGCACCTGTTTTTTTTTTTTTTTTTTTTTTTTTTTTAAGATTTTATTTATTTATTTGACACAGAGAGATCACAAGTAAGCAGAAAGGCAGACAGAGAGAGAGAGGGGAGGGAGCAGGCTCCCCTCCAAGCAGAGAACCCGATGCGGAACTCGATCCCAGGACTCTGAGATCATGACCTGAGCCGAAGGCAGAGGCTCAACCCACTGAGCCACCCAGGCGCCCCCGAGCACCTGGTGTTTGAAGGAGTAAATGCTGGGTCCGACCTCACCAGCTTGGGGGATGAATCATTGATTTTTTTTCTTTTTGCATGAAAAGGGGCCTGCCCGTGGACTGGCCACATTCAGCACCAGCCCGGGCTGTCTCCTCCCCGCTGAGTTGGGCAAGAACCTGAAGGGGGCTGACCCCCTTCTGAGGTGGCACAGGAAGATCTGGGGGAGCTGGGGATTGGACAAGGGCTCAGGTGAGGGCTGGGAAGGGGGGCTCCATCTTTGCCACCGGCGTCACTCTTGTGATGGGCCCCATGCTGTCTGCTCCCTTGTCGGTGGCCAGGATGGGGCCCTCCCTGGCCCAGGCCCTATGTGGGGGGCAGTGTCGGCTCCCGGGCTTCTGACTCCTGACCGACGCTCAGGTTCCCGCAGGCTCGCTCTTGCTGTCCCTCTCTCCTCCGACCCCAGCTCCTGGATAATTCTCAGAATCCTTCAAGTCTCAACCCAAATGCCGCTTCTCCCCCGTCAACCTGTGCCCCAGCCCAGGGGTGTCACATTATAAACATCAAGACCCCTTGGTGTGTACAGTGGGTCTGTGCGGGGCTGATGGTCCATGCGTGGCCCTGGGCTCCGGCCACACCTGGCTCTGGGTCATAACTCTGCTCTTGGCAAGGTTTCCAGGCCCGTTGGGAGGCAAATGACCTACCAGGCTGTTGTGCACCGAGTCCATTTCCTAGGAATAATGAGAGATTTAAGCGAGAGTAATCTCTTTTCCCCTCATTCACCACGTTAATGGTGGTCCAGACTTTTCCACCTGAATAGCCTCATCTTTTCTCTACAAGCTTGGTAGCTCCTCAACCACGGGGCCCAGGCAGCCAGCGGCTGCTTGAAAACCCTTGATCATAGCAGACTGGCACGCAGGAGATAGTGTTTTTGCTTGATGAACCTGATTTTTCACTTTTAAACTAGCTGTTTGGGCATGGTGTGGACAAAACCCCAGGAAAAGCAATAATTGAGTATTGAACCATCTTCTGCACCGACACAAACAACCTTGGTGATTTCCAGGGTCCCGCGCCGTGTCACTGAATGGCTAATTTGATCGTAAATCCTCCTTGTTCCATGACAGAAACACTCGCCCATGGAAGCGTCCAGAGAAGGACCCATTAGATTAGACTAGCGGCTGCTGAGCTGGGTGCCCTAGTTAATCTATACCTACCACAGTCCCACTTCCGCTGTTTCCACAAGAGTGTACCATCTATGAAAGGAAGCCAACAGATGTCTCTAGCATTTTAAGGACAGGATCCCTTACCTAGCCTCATTTGTACAAATTCAAGACTCTCGCCATCTAGTCTGAATAAAAGCCAAGGTAGATGGACGTGGTAAGACGCCACAAGGGCTTTGTTGCTGGATGTTTCCTATGTGAGAGGGACACCACCTATTGCTTGTGTGTGTCCAGCGCCCTCCCTACTCTTTCGTGGGAATAGTCTTTCTTTCCTTTGGGGACACCTTCTCCACTCCATGCAGGCCTGGTGGGTCTGCAAGGCTCAGTGCACTGTGCCGGCACCTGGCCATGGGAGGCAAGTATGTGACCCAAGAGGTCACCTACTGGTGGCCGCGATGCACCTCCTGACACGTGCGAAGAAACCTGTAGTGGGCGTGTGACCCAAGCCAGGGGCTCCAGGGTGCTGTCCCAAAGCTGATACAGAGATGATAGAAAAAAGAATCTGTCTCTCTCACTGTTGCGATGGCTTAGTGGGACCTGCCGGCAGCCATGCCCCCCTACCCCCTGTTGGGAAGGCCCACTTGTAGTAGGAGAGAGTGAGGAGGAGAAAGAAGGGGAAATGTGAAGCAGGTGGCTGGTTGGCTGATGGATGGGGACAAGGGAGAATGGAGAGAGGAGAGGAAGGTTCAGAGAAAGACAAGCAGAAGTAGAGAAGGACCCTCCGTTCGCCCCCCTCCGCTCACCCCCACACCATTGGGTTGCACATTGATTTCTTAAGATACTGATTCTTCAGCTCATCCTTAATTTGGGGCTACCCCAACCCAGTATTCCTGTCCCTTCATACACTCCTTTCCTTTGCATGGTGGTTAGAGGATGGGTGCTATCACTTGAGAACAAAGGGGTTCTGAGTATCACTAGGAGGGACATCTCCGCAAAACAGAAAGTCATTTTAGATGAGTGCCATCGTAAGACATCATCAGAAGAGACACAGGAGTGTTTCAAAGATTCTAGAGCATCAGCGTTGGAAAGGACCAAAGCTGCCATCCTGTCCAGCATTTCGGGTGTCCCCTTACGATGGCACATCTGGTTGCTTTGTGGGACGTATGAGAGTCCTTGAGAAATCTTTGACGGAAGTGGGAAAAGGTGGATTCAGCAAGTGGTTGAACAAGTTTCTTGACTGCAGGACTTCTCAGAGCCTTTAGAATGCTAAGGAGCAGTGTGAGTCTTCAAGAGGGGCATAGAGAACATAGCATTCCCCAAACCTTTAATTGTGAAAGCCTTTTAAGATTCATTAACATTGCATAACTGAAATGTATGAAATGTCGCTACATTAGTGGCTGAGAGTCAGACGTTGAAGGGACATGACTGCCGTCTGACCTGGAAGCTGGGATCCTGTTCAGAGCTCTTCCATCACCCTGCATGTTTTCTCCTGCAAATGTGCTGTAGAAAATAGACATCCAGACTTGACAAGGAGGGCCCTGCTAGCAAGGCCCTGGCCTCAGAGACAAGGTGGGGTGTGTCTATGCCGTGTCTCGGGCAGTGACGGTAACACATCGGCTGGTACCTGCAGATGGCAGGGCTGTGCAGGGGCTGCACTGTAGCGTTCCCATTTCTGTCTAACAGGCAGCACAGCAGGCCTCAGCAGAGGCCCAAGTGACGTATGGTCACTATTATGGCACCCAGTTGGCCAAATGTCTTCAACAGTGATGGATGGTCATCTGGAAGGTCATTACCACAGGCGTTAGAAATGCCCCCTAATTTTAGAAACACTAAATAATTCATATTGGCAGCTGAGAAAAAAAAAAAAAATTCAAGGCCAGTCTGTGTTAATTTACCCAAAGTGAATTTTGGCGTATTATTGTTGTGGTGGCCGTGGTTTGGTGTGGGACAAGTTACGGCAAATGGGGGATGGCCCTGTGTCTGTCCTTGTGCATGCGGGTCCTCGGCGGGTGTCGCCCTACGATGGCATGTCACTGCTCAATGTGGGACTTCCCACACGCATGGCACAATGTAGTTTCTCTTTGGTTAATTTTTGGATCAGTATTCCTCATGTTAATAATCGTGTGTGTGTGTGTGTGTGTGTGTGCACGTGCGCGCACATGTGTGTTTGTGTGTGCTCATGTGTGTGCATATGTGCATGTGTGTAGTGCACTGGTGCATCCACAACAGTTATTTGAATGTCCGTAGGATTTCTAGCCGTAGAAACCAGGAGGCCATTATAGTGGAGGAAGCCCCAGTTCGGTGGCCCCAATGTCATTCTCTAACTGCTCTTAGGAGTGGGTTGCAATCGGTTGGCTTGGACACCTGCTACATAAAGGACAAAGAAGACAATGGGGAACACTGGGGTCCGCCTGGAAATCCGAAGCCACACAGAGAATACAAGCCACTTCTGGCTGGACGCACACATCTTAGATGAAGACGTAGCTTCTTCCGTCAAATGAAGGCGTCAGCAACGTGGAAATAACCAAGACAACGACTGGGACTGGGGCGACAAGGAAGGAGCACTCCTCCCTGGGCCTGAGGCTCTGTTGGCCCTTTATATGGAAAGGGCTTGGCCTTTGGAGCCTTCAGCCCTGTCACTTCCCACCGATGCGTTCCTTGGCAAGCCAGCCAGTTTCTTTAAGCCTCAGTTTTCTCCTTCCACAAACGGAGGTGGTAAAGTCTTCCTTGTAAGTTTGTTGTCAAATGTAAATCCATGCTTCGGGGACAACTTAGATCACCTGACATACAGTGGGGGCCCAATACAGAGTTTCCTCTCTGTTGGGAGAAGCTGTCACGGCTGGTTCGCAGTGTCAGGTGAAGCGAAGTGTGGAGGGTCGGGGTTCGGTTGCAGGGGTCCCGCACTCAGGGCTTGCACTGGGCTGGGATCGTGGTTGGTCCTGACCTTAACCTGCAGCTGTGGCACCTGAGGGTCTGCGCGGGTGGGTTTTGTTCACTCCATTTCAGCCAGAGCCCGTGCGATTGCCAGGCACCCATGCTGGGCACAGGGGGCTTGGGCATGAATTGGATATGTGGTCCTTGGTTGGAGTAGACGGGTCCGGTGAGTAGATGCGTCTGGCAAGACCCTCATCTTCATCCTTCACACTTGAAAATCTTGTAGAAGACACCCCTGGGAGCTGCCCACATCCTTCTCCTGTATGGAGAACATCACATCTTCCTGAAATGAACCCAGTTCCCTGCAGACCCAAAGCCAGAGGCTGGAACACACACCAGTCCCAGTGCTCTAGACCCCACAAGGCCAGCTAAACAGAACCAAAGGAGAGTGGGGGCGACTGTCTGGATGATGGAGACAAAAGTGGATTTTTTTCTTCTTTCTTTTCTTTGGGTCCTGAATAGTCCAAGTCACTGGGGCTGTTCTCTCCGCCATCAGAGAAAGGACCACCAGGACTCCATCTGAGTATCCCTTTGTTAACCAAGGGGCCCAGCTCGTGTGGTTTATTAGGGCAATAAGCAGAGAGGGTGTATCATAGAGGCCGCTGTCCCTCTGCCAGCATTAACTAATTCTAGTAGCTGCTTGATGGGGTAAAGCAATTACGATGCATTTTTCATTCAATCAACTGAATCAATTAATTGCTTTACTCACATAGGAACAACAAAAAACAAATCCCAAAGCTTTCTTGTTAAATAGTAAGCATGCTAGATAGGCTGCTTTTAAATCCAACATTTACATGAAATTATCTTCTTATATAATTAACAGCTACCAGTTAATAAACATGCCTCAGATAAAAGAATAGCCCTATAAATGAACAAAATGAAAAAGCACCATTTAGCATGCTAAAGGTAATAGGAGCAAAGCAGTCTCTAGCAGGCCCGAGAGCCCCGCTGGAGATGTTTCCGGAAGAGCTGTTCTCAGAGGCCATGTGGACAGCTGAAAATTGAGAGAGAGCGAGAGGGAGAGATTGAGAGTGACAGAGATTGGGAAAGCCTTTCATTTAAAAATCTCTTGGCCAGAAAGTATGGCGCACCTCTTGAGAGATGGTGGCAGGGGTGGAGGGAACTCTGGTGGCGGCGCAGGGGTGTGGCTCTCCTGGAAGAGTGTGTCGTATATTGGCAAATATTTTGTTCCCTCGAATAGGAAAAGGTCTAAATGTCCAGGGTTGCCCACAAAAAAAAGGGGGAAATTGAGAGAGATGTAGATGGCAGGGCCCCCACTAAACGAACCACAGATCTGGTGGGCCAAGTTCACCCTAAGAGTAGTAGGAGCATTTGAAATGAAAAGGTCTGCATCACTCCTTGGGAGCTTTTTTTTTTTTTCCCCACATAAGCACATGAAGGAGCAAGGCCACCGCAGCTCTGGGTGAGATTTTACCCAAGGGGATTCTGCAAAGTGAGAGGCAAACCATTCCACCTCTGGAATGGAATATTTATACCTCCATCAGGGGAAAGCGCATGACCCTTTTCTCCCATTGTAATGGGAAAAAATGGGATATATATTTAAGAAAAAAAAAGTTTTTAAGAAAATCTCTCTCTTAATGAAGAGGGGGAGCGCTCTGTAAACACCAGAATGAAACCCCGGATTGGGGCGGCATCCTGTCTGGGCAGTTTGAAGGGGGCGAGCCCTCCGCTGCCAGTGGGACCCGGCAGGATATTCTGTACGTTTGGCAGGGAAATGGTTTGTGTCAGGTTGGGATGATTTGTGTGATGTTCAGGTGCCAGTTATACCCCAGTCGCTCGTCTAGGTGTAATTCAGGGGCTGTATTCATAATAGCGGGGGAGGGGGGACCCTTGCACCTCTGACAGGTGAAACCATATGAATCACAGAAGCCCATATCTGGAGGGGCCCTGTGGAAGGAGGGAAAGCCTTCCGACGTGGGCAATGCTGTCCCAGCTCCGGAGAGGACAAGGACATGGTGATCTCTCAGTGACTCTGCTCTCCAAGTATAAAACCCTGGACTGCAAGACCCAGAGGCAGACTCTTTCACACCACGGCTGGGGAGCGCATCACTTGAAGTCAGTGATGTCTCATGGGCGAGTGTCTTCCCCTCCTGAAAACAAACAAAAAGACCATGATGGGGCGCGAAGGTGGTCTCGAATCTGGAATACAGCCATGCACACCTGAGAAGGACGTCTCCTCTCTTTCATAGTGTGATCAAACAAGATAATGGAAGGCGAAGTGCTCAGGGAACCATCTCGGGCCACCACAATGTAACATAATTAGTGTCATCATTTCCTATTTGCAACATAAACCCAATTTGCTTTCCCGGGACCTCCATAGGTGATGTGCCTGATACAGGTGTGAAAATTGTAGCTTTCCTGGTTCCTCCAGCGCCTTTGTTTGTCCGGAACCAGCTAGAAGCTGGGGGGGTGGGCGGGCTGGGTGGGGTCATTCTGCTCATCTTCAAGGCTTTATCTGAAGGCGTGCAGATGCTTCCTCCTGCTTAGCTCTGTCTCTGTATCCTTGGTATCCAGAGGCAGATCATGGCTCTATAATCTGCTCTTGGGAGGGGGGCGGGACGGGGCGGAGATCATAGTAATTTGTACTGGCTGCTTACTGTGTGTTTGGCACAGGACTGAGCATTTTACGTTTATTGTCTTGTGGTGTCCTTTCAACAGTCCCATGAGGGCAAGTACTATTTTTACCTTCATTTTACAGATGGGGAAACTGAGGCTTAGAAACATTGGGCAACCTGCCAGGGTCCCACAGCTAGCAAATGTCTGAGCTGGGAGGCAAACCTAGGTCTTTATGATTCCAGAACCCTTCATAATCTTAACCAGTAGGCTAGCCTCCCTAATGGTTTTAAAGAAGTAACACCCAAAGTAATACCTGATATTCGCGTGTTTCGTGTCAGCAAAGCCACTGACTTTGCTCTTACGTTACAGGACTTGCACAGGACATGGGCACATGGGAAAAGTCAGCTTTGATCATTGCATTTGAGGAGCAATGGCTGGGGTCCGAGGGGCGGGCATGTAAGGGACAGGTGTGTAAGGGACAGGTGTGTAAGGGACAAGAGAGGAGGGACTGGCTCTGGGACAGTGGCTGACTGAGTGAAGGTGGCACTGGTGAGGTTTATCTAAGTGGTCCCAAAGGCATGAAAGGGGGATTTTGAGGTCCCAGAGCACTGGGGATGGGGTGGACAGCTGCAGGACTGAGCAGGGGGCAGGGGAGAGACTCCCTAACAGGACAGAAAAATCACTCATCAAAAGGGAAAAATTGACACCTGCACTATTTTAAGGCCAAGACGTGATCTCAGTCCCCTGCGCCTCTGGAACAAATACCAGAGGCTGCTTGCTTCCACGGCAATTTGCTTCTCCAGGGTCTGCAAGTGGGGAGTCTAAAAGCAAGGTGCCGGCCAGTCTGGCTTCTTCCCAGCTCGCAGACAGCCGCCTTCTTACTGTGCCCTACACAGTGGGGTTGGGGTGGGTGAGGCTCTCTCTCTGAGTTTCTTCTTACAAGGGCCTGAACCCCACCCATGAGGGCTCTACCTGATGACCCCCCCAGGGCCCTGCCTCTGGGCATATCACCCCAGGCTTGAGCTTCAACCTGTGAGTCGGGGTGGGGTCAGGGGACAGAAACTTTCAGTCCACAGCAGAACTAATGTTTATCAAACACACCCTAAAAAGAGCGACAAAGCAAGCCACAGAAAACAAGGCTTCCAACAGCCTCTGGCTGGGCTGAAATGTACAAGATGGCAAATTCCGGTGCCGATGTCGATAGGAGAAATTCTCCGAGGCCGCTGCTGCAGGTGGCACTGAGCTCCCCAGTTGGGAACATGGTGTGACCAGTTTCCAAAGCTGAACGCCCCATGCCCAGCAAGCCTACCTCCGGTTGTGCTCCAAGTGGTGCCTTGTGCATGCACGAACCAAGGAACATATAGGAGGCTGAGTGTTCAAAGCAGCCTTCTTCTAAATACCCCGGACCAGATGGCACCCACCTATCCATTTAGTGCAGAGTGGGTGAATGTGTCGTGGTGTTCCCACTCAGTGGAGTCTTGTACACGGTGGAAACACATAACCTGTCACAGTAGGTAACACTGTATATGCATTGGAAACAGACTCAAAAGACAGCCAAGGGCACAATTCTGTTTATGTAAAAGGACAGGAATGGTCAAAACTGGTCTGTGCTGTTAGAAGTCAAGAGAGGGGACATCCCCTTGGGAGGAAATCGTGACTACAAGGGGGCACAGGGAGTTTCTGGGAGCTGGGAAGGTTCTACGTCTCAACCTGGGTGCTGGTTGCTGAGAGTGCTCCGTCCGTGAAAATACTGAACACTTGTAATGTGCTCCTTTTTTGAACATACCTTATATTTCAGGATAAACTAAAAGAAAGCTGGACTGCTAAAACAGTGGCTATGTGCCAGTGTAGTGTTGAATGGTGCTCTCCCACACCCCAAGACATGGCCGTGTCCTAATCCTTGGAACCTGTGAACATGACCTTCGTTGGAAGAAGGGTCTTTGCAGACATAATTAAGTTAAGGATCTCAAGATGCTATTGTTCTGGATTATCTGTGTGGGCCTCAAATGCAGAGGCACGTGTCGCTGGAAGAGACAAGGCGAAGAGGAGAGGGTGTATGGAGACAGCTAAGAACAGAGCGAAGCTGCCGGGGGCCGAGGAGCACCTGAAACCACCAGGACCGGAAGAAGCAAGGAAGGATCCTCTGCTCGAACCTTCAGAGGGAGCCCGGCTCCGCTGACACCTCGAGTTTGGACTCCCGCTTTCCAGAACTGTGAGAGAAGGAATTGGTGTTGTACGCCATCCAATTTGTAGTAATTTGTTGGCGCAGGCCCGGAAAACTAATAGAGCCACATAAACCCAGCTCTCAGCCGGGGTGAGGCTCGAGGAGATTTTTTAGGCAGGTAGGAACATGTTTAGAGTGGTGATTTCAAAAGATCATCTGGGATTCTTGTGGAAAACAGATAGGAGGTGAGGCAACGGGAGGCAGGAGACAAATTTGTCGTGTCCTGTTGAAAAAACACAACACATACATGCATCAAATCCTCAAATAAAATTCCATGTTCTTGTCTGACCAAAATTTGGGAGATGGAAGGAAATAAAGCAGCCAGCCCTCTCCCTTCCGTTCCCCTGTACTTGGTGCAGGCTTCGTGGTGGAGTGAAGGTTTGAGTGACGTGTAATCTATGGAGAATAAGAGCACAAATCTTT
Source organism: Mustela nivalis (assembly GCF_964662115.1). NCBI lineage: Eukaryota > Metazoa > Chordata > Mammalia > Carnivora > Mustelidae > Mustela > Mustela nivalis. The sequence continues at coordinate 178,960,866 of NC_139021.1, forward strand.
GTATGCTCTGATGGATTTTGATGAATGTGTACGGTCCTGTAATGAGCCCCTTAGTGAACATTTCCATCACCTATTTCCTGTCCTACTCAACCACTGACCTGATTTCTACTAACATTGATTAGTTTCGTCTCCTCTCCAATGAATGTCGTAGAAACAAAGTCACATATCTTGTCCTCTTTTGTGTCTAACTTCTTTCACTCAGCATGTTTTTGAGCTTTATTCATTTTTTTACTTGGCACTTTAGGCAGCTCTGTCATGAAATAGTATTCCGTCATATGGATATACTACAGTTTATCAGTTCTCTTGTTAATCGATGTTTTGGTTATTTTCAGTTTTTGTTACTACGAATAAAGTAGCTACAAACATTCTTGCACAAGTCTTTGTGTGGATGTGTGCTTTATACAAGTGTGTGATTAACTGTAAAAGATACTGCCCATTGGTTTTCTAAAGTGATTTTGTTGCTTTGGAATTTTTACACCACAACAACAGCAAATGAATGTTCCTATTGCTTTACGTCCTTGTCAAGACTTGCTGCTATCGGTTTTTCATTTTAGTCAATCTAGTGGTTAAAAGTGGCTTAAATTTGAATGTTGCTGACAACTGATGATGTTGCACTTATTTTCGTGTGCTTGTTGGCCATTCATGTATCTTTTGCAAAGTGCCTGTTCACGGTTTTTGCCCATTTTATTTATTGGTTGGTTTGTCTTATCACTGAGTTGTAAGAATTCTTTATGTATTCTGGATAGAAGATCTTTATCAGATATATCCATTAAAATATTTTATCTCAACCTATGGGTTATCTTTTCATTTTTAAAATGGTTATTTTTAGGGGCTCTGGGGTGGCTCAGTTGGTGGAGAATGGAATCCTCGATCTTGGGATTGTAAGTTTGAGCCCCAAGTTAAGTAGTGATTACTTACAAATAAAATCTTTAAAAAAAATTATTGGACCAAAAAAATGTTTTTTTTAAGAGCAGAGGTTTTTAGTTTTGATGAAGTCCAATTTATGACTTTATTCTTTAGGGTTAATCCTTTTTGTGTCCTAATAAATAGTTACCTACCTTGAGATCACAAGGATTTTTCTCCTGTGTTTCCTTGTGGGAATTATTTTAGTTTCAGATTTTATGTTTAGGTCTGTGATTCTTTTCAGATTAATTTTGCCTGTGATTGGTGGGGTAGGTCTAAGTTCATCAATATTTTTTCCACTGAATGAAAAGGTCCAGGCATCCAGGTGAAGAGGGCAAGTGAAGGGATGTTGGTTTCCAACCATAAACTAACTAATTTGACATTTATCTTGGGAACTTACTGGGTGCCCGTCACGGTCTTAGGCTCTAGGGTTACATAATGGTTGCTAACTACACATGTCTCCTGCCTGTATGGAATTTGTTATTTAGAATGTAGGAAAGAATCATGTAACTTAGACATTACTTAAAATGACTTAAAATGACAACTGTATCAGGACCGGGGAAATAGAAGCCCCTCATGTCACATATATTTGGGGAAGGCTTACCATGAAGGCACAAAGAAATCAAGATTCATAGCAACACTAGGGGCCAACTTGGGCCAGAGCGGTGGCGGGGGGGTACATTGAAGAAGGAGGGTGTGTCGTGTCTGACTGCAACACCACACACTGGGTTCTGGGAGGCAGTGCTAAGAGTCTTTTTTCATTCTGAGAATATTGGGAGGACATGGAAGTTTTGGAAGGGGTGTGTGCACGTCACATACGTCTGCTCGCATTTCGCACCCGTTTCTTCTGCCGCATAGGGGAGCACAGAGCGAGGTGCAGACCCCGTGGCTCTGCAAGGTCATATGCAAAGCTCATGGTGACAGTGGCACAGTTGTTGGGAGATCTCACACTTCCCTGTGGGTGACCCTGGCCTGGGGATGGGCCTTGGATGGGATTGCAGTGACCACACGAAGGTGGGACTCCTGGACCCCCATGTGGAGCAAGGTGACAAGATGCTGGGCCCAGTCTGACTGTTTGCAGTGCTGTTTCCCATCTATGACCTCATTTCACTGCATGGCGATCAGGGAGGAGTTATGGCTATTTATATCTCTCATAATTCCCTACTTTACAGACGAGGGATCTGAGGGTCAGAGAAGGTGGGGGCCTTGCTCTTGATTGCTCAGCCAGACAAGAGTAAACCCTGGCCTTCCTGCTCCGGAAGTCCCCACTCCTTTCCCATCATAACTCCGAACCAGGAATCAAGTTCAAGTTAGAAGTGTTCTCCTAGGCTCATGCTGTAAGGCCATTTCCAAGTTGATGGTGGATGTACGAATTGGTGGGGGGTGAACCCTCCTTCGTTCAGGTGTTGAGGTGACTGGGTGAGGTGAGCAGGGCTCAGAGATAGTCTTTTCTGGTGATGGAGAACCCACCTGATGATCTCAGCCCTTTGCAACCTCCTGGATGGACATGACCATGAGTGTTCTGGATGGGTTTGGAGTGGTGTGGGGGAGGGAGCCCCCAACTTAGCGTCAGCCAGACCTGAGTCCCAGTCCTGGGTTCCACCCAGCAGCCCTGACACTGGGAAAACCTCCACCTCTCTGGGCCTCAGTTTCCTTCTCTGTAAAATACAGATCCTAATAGCTGTAGGAATAAAATGAATAGCTTTTTTTTTTTTTTTTTTTTTTTGAGGATAGGATTGGTGCTTGGCTTATTGTAGGAGCCTAATAAATGTGAGCTGCTGTGGTGGTGGCATTCTTCTTGTCATTACTGGGGAGCAAGTTAGTCGTGTGGTGGTGGCGGCAGGGCAATCATCACCAGCACCACTAAGGGGAAAAGGACATGTTGATTTATTCCTTGGGCAGTTCTCTTTCCGCGCCGGCCAGATGCCTGACTTGGAACGGCACGGCACTTGGAGGCTGCTTACGGTCTCAAACCGGAAGACTGATGTGTGGTAATAATCCTTTCCGCGAGTGTAGCATTTTCCCCTTGCAAAGCACGGTTAGGTCTCTTACTGCGGTTTAGACCCAGACAACCTCTGAGGTCGGCCGGCCGGGCGTGATTATCCCAGCGTTCTGGATGACAAAGGGGATACTTGGAAAAGAATCCTGCTGTGCCAAGGATCACAGAAAAAGGTGCTGAGAGAGGTTGGATGAGAGCCTGGCCGGGTCTTCCAGCTTGTTCACAGCAGTGTGCTGCCAAGAGGCACAGACCACCTGGGCAACGCCCTCTCAGGAATAATCTCTACAGGTGCCATTTATAAAGCTCTTGCTGTATACACACTGAGGGTAGAGTACGTGCATCGTGTGGGTGTTAACTCATTCCATCCCCGCCATAATCCCGGGAGACTGGTCTCCAGGAGGTTAGGTGAGGGGCGCGAGACCCCGCACCTGCTGAGCGAGGGTTGGTTTGGGATTCCCATCTGAGCCAACCCCTGGCACAACTGGCTGTCTCTCCGCTCTCCTCCTCCACACGACGGGAGAGAAAAGGACCGCACATGTAGGCGCTGCAGGAACTGCCTGGACAGACATGGGTTTGAGTGCTTTCCTATTCTAGCTGGGCTAAATGAAACCTTTATCTTCATGGCGTTGGCTATCAGGGCCGGGTGGATGTCTGGGTATCTGCTCAGGAGCTAACAGGTTTAGTTTTATTGTTTTGTCAAAATACTGCAGAAATCAATATATCTCCATAATTCAGTGTTATACCAAGAGGCATTTTTGTGCCATATATAGCAAAAATTGTATTATACTTTTGAGATCATAGGTAATGATGACAAAGTGTTCTGTGTTCAATTCTAGCATTAACGTCTGGTTTGAACAAAGCTTGAAATATGATCTCGGAGCTAAGAGGCTTTAATATTAAGATCTTTAACTGTAATTTATGTGACAGAAGATAGGGTTTAGCATAATAAAATGTAATGGGCTCCTCAAATGAAGAGGACGAGAGACAATTGAAAACAAGGTAAAAATGGTAAATTATAAATAACGGTAAATCTACCTTGATGTTGTTACTTCATTTATTTTTGATTTGTTAGATAGGCTCTATAATTTCTCATTTTCCCATGTTTCAGAACAGAACATTTCTCAAATGGTGCCTATTTGAAAGGAGAGCCCAGAATTACCATTGCTCTCAGCTCGCCAGTTAAGGGGGTCCGAACGTTTCTGCCATGATCCTTCTTCCCCCGCTAACGTTGTGGCTGTATGATTCTATCAGTATACACTGTGGTCCCTCTCTCCGTCTGTGTCTTTCCTTCCTGGTGTTTTTGGTCTTGCTTATGTTTTTAAAATCAGTCTCTGCTTTAAAATGTCATGATGTAAATTTGTACACAAGTTTTGTAGACATTAAGGATTTTAGACCCAAACTAGAAAGTCATATACACAAAAAGAAAGAAGAGGAAGCAGATTTATTTACCATGAGGGCTGAGGGGTAAGGACAGGGTAGTTTATGGAATTTTTATTACCCTGTGGAAAGAACAGATGTGGCAGTTCTTCAAAAGAGGGAATTATCTGGAATTTAGCCCGTAAGATTTTTTTTTTTAAAGATTTTATTTATTTATTAGAGAGAGAGAGAGAGCGCGCGCGCACTAGCAGGGGTAGTGACAGAGGCAAAGAGAGAGGGAGAAGCAGGATCGCTGCGGAGCAGGGAGCCTGATGTGGGACTCGATCCCAGGACCCTAGCATCATGACCTGAGCCGAAGGCAGACGCTTAACTGACTGAGCCACTCAGGCACCCTGTAAGATTTTTTTTTTTAGAAGATTTCATTTTTAAGTAATCGGTATGTGGAACATGGGGCTTGAACTCATGACCCCGAGATCAAGCTCATGCTGTTCTTACTGAGCCAGCCAGGCACCCCTTCATATCTTAGATGTTGAGTGTTAAGCTTTTATGTTTTAATCACACTTGCATTCTCAAAATTTGCTTGATTTCTAGATTTGGAAATAAACAGGCGGAACTGGCGTAGAGAGTTAAGGAAGGTCTTAGAATGGAATCTGGCCACTGGGGCTGTGGTTTCTGTTTCTGTTTCTGTTTCTGTTTGGAAGAGCCCAAACAGGTGCAGGCTGCTTTCGCAGCGAGGACAAGCCTGGCATTCCGTGCGGTCAGCGCCCTCCTGCCAGGCTGGGGTCTGCTCTGAGGGAGGTCTGGCCTCCCAGTAGGAAAGATACACGAGGGAGAGAACCAGCTCCCACCTTGCGTCCATCTCAGTTGCCAAAGCATCTGAAGCTCTTCTCTACCCATTTTTGAATAAAAATTCAAAATTTACCTTGGATTCGAAGTGACCGGGGAGGAATCAGTGAGGGTCCAGGCTCGTAGTCTGTTTCTCTTCCTTCTCTCGGGACTAAGAAGTGTCTTGGTGCCAGCAGCGGGCAGATCAAATGCGAGTGTATTTTGGTCCGGAACTGGCTGACCACGTTCCTACAGAGTTACTGAATGTTATGCTGACCTGCGGGAGGGACTTCTGTGATACGTTCCCTCCTACAGGTCTGTCCTGGTTACCAGCTGACCTCTTCAAGCAAACTTAGAACACACACGTCCTGGGAAGGGGAATCTGGCATCAGATGCTGCCATCTTGGCCTGATCAACTTTACTGGGGCCATTTCGTCTCGGGACAGGAGGGTCTCCAGGTTTAGGAGGGCCTTCTCAGGTATCCTGGTAGAAAAAAGATTTAATACGGGGGATCTGACATTTGCACGATCTTTGGAAGGGCTGGGAAACAGCTGCTTAGCAGGAGATGGCCAGCATCTCTCCTAGAAACTGCCCCCTCAATAACCTCAGTGGGGGCCCCCTGCCTTGCTCTCCTGCCTGCCCCTCCAGAGTGGGTGACAGGTCTTCAGACCATAGGTTTGATCTCTGTCTGTATATCTGTCCGTGGCTGCCACCGGACAATACTGGTGGCTCCTTCCTCCGTTCTGCCTTCTAGATCTTGCAGGGCAAACACATTGGCCAGCCCTGACCCAGAGTCATGTCAGGAGAGGGAGTCTTGAATCAGTCAGGCTTTGCACAGGGAGCTGCCAAGATTCCAGGGTGTTCTTTGCCTCTGTCCAGGGACCATGGTCTTCCTCAACTCTGCCCCCCAAGAAACCCAGCTCTGGCACCTGTTAGGAGACCCTTTGTTGGCCATGTCCATGGTCAAGTTCCTTCTCATCCACTCCTGTCTCCCTCCGTTGTCTGGGTCTGATTTCCTTTCCCTCTTCTGGACCCGGAACGCCTTCCTGTTCTCATTTTGCTGGCATCTGTCTAACTCCTGGGCTCCTAGGTTTCCGCTTCTGTTCCTTTAGGGACTTTAAGCACCCCCAGCCCCTTAGCTGGGAAGGCCCCATTGTTTGTTCTCACAGGGCTCTATCCTTTTCCTCCTTGGCACGTGTGTGTCACACGTGTAAGGAAATGCTCATCTAAGTGTGTAAGTATTTACTCCCTGCTTCCCTGCCAGGCTGTGCTTCTCGAGGTCAAGAACTTGCCCTCTTGTTCACTGCTCTGTTCCCAGAATTCCCTGCAGGGTGACCCTCAAAACATGGTTGTTTGGGCGGAGGAGTAAAGGCATGTTTCCCATTGTTTTCAATGTTAGATCGTTGCTCAGGAAGCTTTGTTGCACACTAGGTCTTGAAATTAAATAACCACGATTCATCACTCCTCCTCAGTTGGAAAGTATTTTGTAGTTTACAGGTCACTTTGTCTTTGTTTGTTCATTTATGCAATCATCCAATCATACAGGATGCCTCCCATGTGCATGGCACAGACCAGGGCTGCACTTTACCTCCAGTTCTAGAAACCTCAGGCTGAGGCTCAGAAGAGTAGAGGGACCAGCTCATTTCTCAGCGCCAGGAATCAGCCTAGGACCTCTGTACCACACCGCCAGAGGCCACACCATGTGGGCGCGGGATGCCTCCAGAAAAACATAAATGAAAGCAAACACAGGATTGCCCTCGTTAGTGAGCTGTCTGGGGCACACCGTCTACGCAGTAGGCTGGTAACAAATGAGTCTTAAAAATATAGTCATCAGGTGTAATGATGATTCCCGGCAACCTCCGCCTCCCCGTGCAAATGTGCATTTAGAACTGACTTTAACAGTGTTGAAAGTATCAGCCTGCTGAAATCCTTCATTAGCGGGACCCACTGTGGACTGAATGAAATTCTGTAGCCCAAGGAAAGAGATCTGTGGGTCAATAGTCCGGGAACATGAGAAGTGTTACACAGGGGAATGTGATTTATGAAAAAGTTTTCTGACTTCATAGCAATTTTCTCTGAATCCATAAATGCCCAAACGTTTAGGTGATAGTCTACATATATGATGGAAATGAAGCCCTTCACCCAGGGTTGGGTGTAAGAAAGCAAAAAGGAGAGAGGGCTGAGCCTCTCCCTCAGGCCCACCTCTCGCCCCTCCCCCCCCACCCGTTCATCTGCAAGTCGGTGGGGCCCGCCTGCCTCCGGGGGCAAAGCAGAGAGGAGACCCTCCTAGTGACACCCCTCCCGAGAGCGGACCCAGCAGACCCCTGACTCCCTCGGTGGCCTCTGCATCTCTTCAGCTCCAGACCTCCAGCAACACTGGGTCTCCTAGATGCAGGAGTGGTTCTGGAGATATTTTTCAGGGCTTTGCTGAGAAAGCAGTTGAAGGACAGTTAAAGGATTCAGATAAAACTATCTGCGGGGTCTGTCTGGGTTTGGTTGCACACCGTAAACTGGTGATTGTATTAAGGAGGTGTTTGTTCTGCGGCCTATCAGCGTTGTCCAGAGAAACAACCAGTATCTGTATGTATATAATAGGAGACTAATATGGGGAACTGGCGCATGTGGTTACAGAGACTGAGAAGTCCTCTGACCTGCTGTCTGTAAGCTGGAGACGCAGGAGAGAGCCGGTGGTGGCCTTCAGTCTGACTCTAAGGCCAGACGACGGGGGGCTGATGGTATACATCTCATTCCAAGGGCAGGAGGAGACCTGTGTCGCAGCTCAGCACACAGGAGGGGACCACATCTTCTGGTCTTCTGCATTTTGTTCTGTCCAGGCCCCCAGTGGACTGCATGAAGCTTTCTCCGTTGCATGGAGAAGAGCCGTCTACTCAGTCCGCTGATGGAAGTGCTCATCTGGTCGGGAAGCAGCCTCACAGATGTACCAGAAAAAAAGCTTAACCTGAGCACCCTGTGGCCCAGTCAAGTAGACACCTAACATTACCCCCCTCACCTGTGACTGCTCGCTCCAGCCCAGAGGCGTCCGTGGGGCCCAGCCCTCCCCTAGCTCTTCCCTGGCCGACACTGGCAAGGAGATGCCAACGGATACGGGGTACATCTGACTGTCAGGACAGGACCGCCTTGACCAAGGTTTCTTGGAGACCTTGTGTCCTGGGACTGGGGCAGGAATGGAGATGGGGGCGCTGCATCACAGACTGTGGCCACGCGAGCTTAGCATGGAATGGATTCCATTTGGCTGACTTTGCTGTCTGGATGTTTCTATGCCGTCATCCTGGGACTGACTCATAGGGTTCTTCCTCTGGTTTTGAACCTCTGATTCATTTTTCAGTGAAAAGAGAAAGTTCATTTATTTTGGTCCCATCGGTGATGAACTCTTGGGTGGTTCCACGGTGGTCCGCAGCTCTAGGAGATGGTGGTGAGGTTGGGGGCCAGGAGTGGGCTGGCTGACTGCTGAACGCCGCCCCGTCATGCTGAGTGGGGTCGGGGAGGGTGTTGGAAGAGTCACACGTGTAGAAAGTACCCACCCGAGAAGGCAGGAATGAAAGTGTTTCCCTACAGCTTCTGGGGGAGAGGGGAGACCAGCTGACAGAAGCAGGGACAGCAGCACGCTGCCCGAAGTCACCACGCTTGCCCTGTGGCATTCCAGTGAGTTTTTAATAAGTGCGTATCACCAGCAGTATGGTGTCCCCCTGTGGGACACACATGGGGCCAAGCTCCTTAGGGACCTGCCAGTATGTCCCTGGTGAGGAATTTAGGGCTGGGGAGGTGGGCCTTCCTGCCTAGACGCCTGTCCGGTGGGCTCTCTGCTTTGAGCTCTTCCCTTTGCCTTTGACTCGGCGCCCACACTGGGCACTGCCCGGGCCTCCCACCTCCTGACTGTTCTTCCCCATTTCTCCCCGAACCCCCTCCTGGCCTCCCTTCTCCCCTTACCCGGTCATATTCTACTGGGTCCTTCAGGGTCACCCACAAACCCCCCTAAGCCCTCCTTGCCTCAGTCCTGTCCATGGAATGGGGCCAGGTCGGCTGAGTAGCCGCCTTCCATGGAAGCCCACACGGTTCCGGCATTCGCCCCACGCCAGCCTCCCCTGCCAGGGAAGCCTCAAACCCTTGTCTGTGTCTAGCCTCTCCCTGTCCCTGGTCATGGGGCCACGACTCAACAGAATAGGTGCTGGCCTTGACCTTCACCCCGGCAATGCTTCCAGGTTGCTTGGGGGTTGCCTTGCAAAATGCAGACCCTTTCTTGGGAGTGTGGGGGATTTGTCAACCAGCCAGTGGGAGTGAGAAGCCCCGGAGCAGGGGTGGCAGGGTGCGGGGCACTGGAGAGCAGGGAGAGGGCACTCCCAAGTGTCACTGAAAGCCAAGCCTTGAGGAGGGAGCAGTTCAGGAGGCCCGGGGAACCCTGCATCCGTGGCCTGGGCCAGCTAACCACGGCGCGTGCACAGCCGCGGGCAGACCTCCCAGCCGGCAGGCATCCGCACCCAGGTGTGTCCACGATCATGTCTCGTCTTTGTTGGGGGGGACCTCTGCGATGCTGCGTTCAAGAGCAGGGAAGGCTCTGGGGCCCCCAGCAGGGCAGCAGCCGTTTGTCACAGGAGGCTGGTCCCCTGCCTGCTCCGCCTCCCCCTCACTCCGCTCGCCGTCCCTTCCTAAAGTCCAAGGACAACTTCTCCTGCAGTGGGACAAATATCTGTGAATGACATTCGTTCTCCCTGGGGTAAAATGAAAGATATCTGTCGGTGTCACTTCCCAGTTCGGCGTGGAAAGGGCCTCTGCACCCTCGGCTGATTTTCCTGGGATTTCCACGGACATGGTGTGGGCCGGGCGCGAGGACAGGGCCCTTGTCACTGCCATCTCCTTGCCTTTGACTCATTCATTCAGAGGCAGAAACCTTCCCAGTCTGTGATTTCCGGAAGGAAGCCTTGCTTCTGTCACCATCGTCACCACCGTCACCGTCATTATCGTTATCCTCACCACAATGACCCGCCCCCTCCACCGGGTCTCTATCTAAAATGGGGGAAGTGGCTGAATCCATTTGACCATGAGTCTTGAATTCCAACAAGATTTCCATTCCCCTCACTTGCTCTAAGACTTTTCTAAACAGCCGGTGTAACAGGTTTTAGAATTTGATTACAGCACCATCTACTGGGTGCCAGACTTCCCATTTTTCTAGGCCTTTCCGGCACATTGGGTTTTGCTCCTTCTTTCTGTTTTTTTTTCCCTCCCCTCTGCTCTCCTCCGCTCTTCTCCCAGCAAAAGCCCCAATTGTTAGTTTGAAAAGGTGCCATCAATTAATTCATAAAGGCGAGGTTCTAGCAAAATGACGAAAAGCTTACATCCCTCGCCAATAAATACTTACAAAGACAATGGCTCGCGCTTACCACAATGCATTTCATATAATTATTTCCTGGGATCAATAATCTCATCAGTGGGCTCGGTGATGGGGACATCACAGTAATGAATGGCTGCGTGCCGCGGCCGTCAGCAGTGCTGTCCTTAGCCCTGTCACCTCGGAGCCGCCCAAGGGCATGACGGGAGCCGGGCTCTGCCGGCCGCGGGATTAATCATAGTTACCCCAACTCATATTCGTGTAATTTGCCTTTCTTATGCAGCCTGCCCCGAGTTGATCAGCATGGATTTCTCGCTGCACAATAGACCGCTCTTGCCGTCTAGAGGAGAGTGCGAAGGGCTCCGGGTACGTGGCAGGGAAGGGACAAATTGGATTAGTCATGCTCAGGAAGGAACAAAAACGGAATCACACCGGAGCATCGCTGGTGTGTGTTGGCGGAAACCAGGCAGGGACTTCTTGGGACTCTGGGCAGGGCAGGAGAGACGGCCTGTGTGCTCCCGGGGGGCTCTGTAGGGACCAGTGCCGGCCACTGGAGGAGCCTGGAGCCAGGCCAGCAGGGGGAGGGGCATCCTCGGCTTCCCAGCGGCTAAGGGGCACGGGCTGTACTTTTCCAGAGACCTGTTTGCAAAGCCCCAGGCTTTGGGGCCGCGTGTCCGTAGTGGTCATCGATGGAGGCCATGGCACTGTGGTCACACCAGAGTGTCTCAAGTCACCTGCAAAAGTAGCCAAGATCCCTACAATTGTTACAGCAAAGGCAACTGAACTCCTGAGTTTCTTTTATTTATGGGGTGGTGATGGGTTGTAGAGAAACGTCTATATCTCTGCAGTATTTCCTTCTCTGACACAGTTGCCCCTAATTTGGTCCTGGCTGGTCCCTTTGGGCAAGGATTGGATGTCAAAATTCTCCGCAGGCGCAGAACCTTTCTTGACTCTGAGCCTCTGCGGGGGCCAGTCCCTCCACCCGGAGCACACTTCTCTCCATTCGTTCCCTCCAAGCCGAAGCCCCGATGATCCCCAGCAGCTAGTCTCTTGCCCCACCAGTCCCGCTGACCCGGGTCGTCCCCGGATGCCGGTCCGTGCCACCTTCTGGGTCAGTTATTCTGCCCCATCCCTTCCCTACTGAGCCAAGGCCCTGCCTCCCCGAGGTCTGAGTCTCGTACGTCTGCAGCCTGGCACGGTCTTCCTGACTGCGGTTTGTCCCTTCACCCCTCCCCACGCTGAGGGTGCTGGGCGCTTGCTTTGTTCTAAGAGCTGGGGCTGTGGAGACAAGCAAAGCAGCGCGACCCTGTCCTCACGGAGCATGCAGTCTACGGGGGGAAGCGGGCTTTGATCAGACAGCCCCCAAGTATACACGTGCGAGGAGAATGGGTCCTCCAGAGAGGTGCCACGCGTATAAGAGAAACTGACCTGATAGATCAGGGAAGGCTTCCTGGAGCGGGTGAGGTAGGACCTGAGTCTGCAGGTGGGGCAGAAGGATGGAGAGAAGCTGGGGAGGAAGAGCTGCCAGTGAAGGGAAGAGTGCGCTCGTGAAGGTGCTGGCGGCCGTGGGTTAAATCAGGTGTCCCCCCATTCCCCAAAATATAGAGAAGTCGTGACCCCCAGTACCTATGAATGTGATCTTACTTGGAACTAGGGTCTTTGTGGTTGTAATCAAGTTAACAAGCACCTGTACCAGAGTGGGGTGGACCCTTAATCCAGTCTGACCGGTGTCTGGATCAGGATGGAGAGAGACCCGTGGATGCTGGCTGGTCATGGAGAAACCACGTGATGATGGAGGCGGAGATGGGGGTGCTGAAGCCGCAAGTCCGGAGCCCCGAGGTGTGCGGGTGATGGCCTGAAGCTGGAAGGGGCTGCTCCCTGGAGCAGGTGGTGACGGACCCGAGTGTCCCGGCAGGGCGGAGGGAGGGAAGAATCGGGGCAGGCAGGTGGGCAGGAGGAGTGTGCCGCTCTGAGGAGACTCAGGAGGAGAGCAAGGGGGAGGTTGGTGAGATCACGGCGTCTGGCTGCTGTGCTGAAGACAGGTTCCATGACCTACGAGTGGGGCACCTGAGGGAGGTCTGTCTGCCGTAGTTTGGGGGTGTCCTGGAGAGCAGGCCTGTGAGCAGGGAGCACAGCGGGCGGCTAAGGACGGATGGCCAGAACCGGCGTGGTGGGGGAGGGAAGCAGACGGATGGGAGAGGTCCAGGGCAGTGGCTGGCTGCACGGATGAAGCAGAGATTGGGGCCGAACCACCTGCAGAGGAAGGGCAGATCGAATGTCGCCAGAAATCCCCTGTGTTGGCGGAGCGCAGAGGGGCCGAGCTCCCCTGGGGCAGAGGGCGGGCTGTCACGTCTCCCCTTAGACAACGGCCCAATATTGGACCCACCCACGGTCTTGTGAGAGGTCGAGGGAAGGCTGCCGGGCCCGTCTCTGGGCCTGCCTGGGGTCCCCCGGGGATGACAGAGCTGGTGCCGGCAGCTAGTCCTTGTCCGTCTGGCTGTCTTCTCCCCGTGTCTTTGTCACCCCTCCTGACAGAGTCCCACCTGCAACTGTCAGCTCGTGTCCGCCAGAGGCAGCGCCGACCGAAGTGGTTCTAAATTCACTCTCCCTTCTCCGTGTTACTTTATCTTGTGGTATTATACGCGCCTTGACTCGCAGGTGCAATGGGAGGTTTTAGGAAATACAAAAGGACAAACTGAAGGACACAGAGAGTCCGGTCGGTCGGCCACTGCCTCTCGATGACACCTCTTGGGGTGTCTGGCCTGAGCATCTCCAAACCAGGGTGCGCTCACATAGAGGTCCCCACCCCGGCCCGGCCAGGGCTCCTCGGATGGCAGGGGGAGGTGTGGACGTGGAGCCTGGCCCAGTTACAGATGAAACGGGCAGGGGCTTGGCTCAGTCTCGGTCGGGCAGGCTTGCTGAGGAGTCTCCCCTTTGTGGTCAAGAGGGTTTGTGGCCTTCGGGGGCGGCCCGGCAGGGTGGGAAGAGACGGTGACAAGACCCACGTTCTGCCCTGGTCCGCCACCACACCCTCACTATCTTTTTTGTGTTTCTCTGGGCCTCAGTCTCTTTCTCTCTAACATGAGGAATTCGACTAAATAATCTATAAGGTTATGTTTGATGCTAAAAGGCAATGATCTTTATTTTATTTTATTTTTTAAGAAAACTCAGGAGTGTGTGTAATCCTTGAAAATCTGAGTTCTATCTTGCGTATCCGAGCCATGGAGCTCACAGTGTCTTCTGGGTTCTGACTTGGCCTTAGCTGTCAGCTGACATGTACTTCGGTGACATGTTCGCAGCGGATGATGGTCTTACGGGCGTGTTTGTCAAGGGAGAGCGGGAAGCTGCCATTGTAGAGCTACCCCCGCAGGGTGCCTGGCCTTCCCTTTATTCCTGCTGCCTCAGCCCCCAGCCCTCTGTATTCGTCAGCTTCGGTTCTAAAGATGCTGGTTAACACCCCCTGCCCCTAGACTCAGTGGCTTAAGACAACCCCGTCATTCACTCTCATTATCTCCTTCTCTGAGTCGGCTGGGGGTCAGCTGATGATGGCCAGACTTGTGCATGGGTCTGGGGACCTGCTGGGGATCACACAGTCTAGGCTGGGCTCTGGGGGGTGGGTCAGCTCGGCTTCACTCTCCTTCTCCTGGGGCCAGTGGGCTAGCCTGGTCCTTCTCATGGTGGCGACAGAGCAAGCCCCATCACACGAGCACTTGCCAAGCCCTTGGCCATGGCATGGCTGCTAACACTCAATCAGCCCAAGCAAGGCCCCAGTCCAAAGCCAAGTCGAGGCCAGGAAGGTGTCCTCTATGTCTTCACGGGAGGAATGGCAAAGTCACAAGGCAAAGGGTGTGGTCTCAGGGAGGAGCTCAGAATTGGGGCCCTTAATGCACTCTGTATCTTTACCGGTCGGTGAACATGCTGATACCACCCCTCACTGCATACTTGTACGTCCCTTCGCGCGGGGACGACTGTGGTTCTCATCAGTATCCATCTTGTTGAAACTGGGCTGTACTCTCAATGCACCCCCAATACCACCAAAATACTGTCGGAGTTACCATCACTAACACACCCACCAAGTGAGACTGGGAGCTTGCTTCCAGCTCTTCTCAGCCTCGGAAGAGATCCCATTAAGAGTGCGTAATCACAGCAGCAAGTTTAAACACTGCTTGAATCAATTCTTCATTCCCAGCGGTGGACGTTCATTTAGATTCACTTGCTTCCATGTGTTTTAGATGGTAGGATGTGGTTTGTTCGTCTTTTTTAATCTTTTTTAAATACGTAAAACATACACATGGGTCAGAAGTCGAAGCCGTATAAATAGGAGCACTTGGAGAAACCTCACTCCCGACATCTTCCCTCCACCTCATTCTCACGGATTTTCTGTAACGAGGCCTTTTCATTAGTTTTTGATTATTCATTCCTGTGTACCTTCTTAAAAACTACGCCCCTATGTGCATGTGTGTATATATGTATGAATTTTTCCTTTGGTTATATAAAAAGTAACATGTCATAATACAAAGTTATTATAATCTATATAATCATACATTGTTGTGTATCTTGCTCTCCTTGAACAAAACTTAGGGAAATCGCTCCATATATTCCGTAGAGCTCTCCCTCATTCCCGCTGACGGCTGTGGAGTGCTCCCGGGAGTGCTCCGTGGTATGGAGGTGGCAGAATGCCTTTGCCGGGTGTGTGTCCTGCGTCTTGTGGAGTCGGGTCATCAGGACACGTTTTACGAGTGTCAGGCACCATTCCCCCCCCCCGGCAGGTGTGCTAGTTTGTACTTTTGTGTGCAGCGAGTGAGGGTGAGCACTGGCCCTGTTTCCGTGGTGATGTTTAGGAAGATGAAATGGAAGTTCAAGCCGTTATCCGATGACCTGAAATCCCATGGCCAGGGAATTTTCCGTTTCAGGGTGTGGTCCTCGTGCAGCGTGGGGTGACTGGCTTGGATTTTCTGTGTGACCGCCGCAGAACTTCCCCTTCACTAGGGTACGCTCTTTCATTCTTGCGGGTCATGCGGTGTCAGCGTCCCTGGGCGGCTGTCACAAATTGCCAAAACTTGGTGACTTAAAACCACAAAACTATTCTTGTACAATCCTGGAGACCAGAATGCCGAAACACATGCCATGGGCCTCGATCTAGGTGTGGACAGGGCTGGACTCCTTCCGGAGGCTCCCAGTGGGGAGCCATCCTGTGCCCCCCTTCCAGCTTCTGCTGGCCACCAGCATCGCTTGGCTTGTGGCCGCCTCACTCCCATCTCTGCCCCTGGGGTCACACCGCCGCCTTCTCTCTGGGCCTCTGTGTAGAGTCTAGCTCCTTCATCTAAGGATATGTGCGATTGCATCTGGGGATCATGGAAGAGTCTGGAATGATCTCCCCATTTCCAGATCCTCAATTTTTCTTAAAAAAATCGTATTTATATATTTTGAGAAAAAGAGAGAGCGAGAGAAAGAGAATGTAAGTGGGGGGAGAGGGAGAGGGAGAGAGAGAATCTCAAGCAGACTCCACAGTTGAGCACAAAACCTGATGCCAGGCTCGATCCCAAGACCCTGAGTTCATGACCTGAACCAAAATCAAGAGTCAGATGCTCAAGTGACTGAACCACCCAGGTGCCCCTCCCCATCTCCAGATCCTTAATCACATACCTCGAGATCCTTTGTGGGTTTTTTTTTCCCCTTCTCTCTGTTTGGCCACATTAGACGGTATTCACGGTTCCAGGGATTAGGGTGTAGATATCTTCGGAGGGGAGCTCACTGAGCCTACCACAAGCACTTCTGATTTGGGAGGGGACAGATCCTGCCTTCCCATGCGAAGCTCATGTCACACGTGGTGGCTGTACCATGGCAGCTGGGGCCTCTGCCTCCAGGTCTGGAAGATTCCCTGGGATCATTCTCCTGGGAGGATGATGCTGGGGAGATGCCTGTCTCCAGAACCAGCACCGTCCTCGGCGTCAGTAGCCTGACCAGTTGGGCCCCTGCCACTGAATAGCTTGTGGCTACTAAGTGTCTCCTGGCTTCGGGGGGAAGCTGGAGCAGTGGGTTCCGTGCAGTCAGATGAACCTGTGTCTGCTGGTGGCTTCTGATACACACGGGCTCCGTGAACTCGGGGTATTACTGATCTTCCCTGAGCCTTGATGTCTTTTTCTTGATTTCTTTTTTTTTTAAATTTTATTTATTTATTTGACAGATAGGGATCACAAGTAGGCAGAGAGGCAGGCAGAGAGAGAGAGAGGAGGAAGCAGGCTCCCTGCAGAGCAGAGAGCCCAATGCAGGACTCAATCCCAAGACCCTGAGATCATGACCTGAGCTGATGGCAGAGGCTTTAACCCACTGAGCCACCCAGACACCCCCTTTTCTTGATTTCTTGTAAACAGAAAAAGCCTAGAGATCGAATAACGTTTGTCAGACACAGATCACTCCATAGTACTTGAGAGGCAAGGACAATTTCATTTCTTTATGTTTCTACATCAAATCCTGCCTGGTCTCAACTTATCCACTTGGCAAGAATTCCCCACTGGTCACCTCGAGACACCTTCTCTTTCTGGGGATTTTGTCAAGATTCTAGGGCATAAGAAACCCAAGAAAACAGAGATGAGGCCATTCTGGTCACCACCCAATGAGCCCTTTGCCCAGGTTCCTGGTAGTTTCTCTGGGTGGCTGTGCTCTTTCTGTGCCCCAAGGCTGTCATACCCTAGCAGCAAGGCCAAGCTCATGGGCACCCGGCCTCCAAGGGGCCCTGTAGGAGCAGCCTTCTTCCCAGTTCAACCTTCCCAGGGCACTGTGTGTAGAGTAGGAGGGACAAATGTCCTGCTCTCATTGAACCCTCAAAAAGTGTGTCCTGCCCCAGTCAAGGCAGGCCTGCCCTTGTCCCCTCATCCTTCTTTGAGGCCCAGAGTCTCTCACACCCTGGTCCTCAGGGGTGGCCAGAGGTGCTCCCTTGGGCTCTGCAGGAACAAGGCTATTTGCAGTCAGGTGGCCTCCAAGGACAGCCCCACAAGCTCTATTCTTTACAGAGATTCAGCCCTAAAACCTACACCCCAGCCCACCCTGCAGGGAGTAAGGAAAGATCAAACTCTGAATAAATCTGGCTCAGCTGGGGGCAGGGTGGGCACGGGGAAGAAAATTCCTTTTATTCTCCAGACGTAATATGGAAGAAACAAGGAGCCTTTCAGTGGTGTGGGATGTGGCAGGTGTTCAGTGCAGGCGCTCTCTCTCCGGCAGCCCCCAGCCTGTCCCTACTGTAGTTCTGGGCCACAGCCCATGGCTGACATAGAAGGACTCAAAAGCCTGCAGCCAGTCCCTGACAGTGACAGCGGCAGTAGGGGGCTGGGGCTAGCTCCCCCTGTAGGGACTTCCTGGAGGAGGTGGCGGATGGGGGCGCCAGTTGAATCCCTGGAGAAGAAACGGCTCCGGTCTTGGAGACCATTTGGGAGGACTAAGTGGCCCTGGGACCGCGGTCCTTGGGGACAAAGAGTCAGCCTAGGGATAGAATCTCACCGGTTATCCAGGAGGCCCTCATCTTGGCTCCATGGAGATAAGACAGGTCAAGTGCAGTCCCGTGGAGACAGACCAGGAGGATGGGAGGCACCTGGCTCAGCCTGCCGCCTGGAGGGATTGTATTTGTGACAATAGCCACACTTCTTTCCCTGGCATCTTCTGCCTCCCTCACCCATCCCCCAGAAGTGACAGCAGAAGGGCACAAAGTCAGATCACTAGCTTGGAATTTCCAGCAGCCTTGGTCTGAGGGTCTGAGCATAGGGAGATCTTTGAAAAGATGCAGATCAACCAAAGCCAGTTTTCGCTACCCTGTGGCAGGATCCATTCTGGGGGGATTGAGGGAAGAAGGTAGGGAGAAGGCTTTGGCAGTGGTGGGGAGGGAAGGGGCCCCTCCCCAGACGTGAAGCCCAAGAGCGCCTCCCATTCCCCCGGGGTTGAGCCCCAGAATAGCCCTTCACCCATCCCGGTGCCAGAGCTGAGGGGCAGAAAAGGCCAGGCATGGGGAGTCTGGGCCCAGGGAGTTCACAGGGACCCAGAGACACAGGAACGGCCAGCTGGCTCTGGGGTGCTGGGCAGGAGCTGTGGGCTGGAGGGCTGGAAAGGAAGGGGGAGAGCCACCCGTCAAGAGGAGGCGGGGGCACGGGAGGGTCCTCCATGGACCAACAAGAGTGCTTTGGGAGCAAGACCGGCAGGGAGTGAGGACATCAGGCGTGTGACAGACTCTCAACCTCATATAAGCCCAGCACTGCCCCATGCTGGGGCGAAGCAGTGCCCAGTTGGCTAAAAATGAGTTTCGGAGAAAGGGGGATTCAAGATAGAAACTAGCTTCACTTCCTTGAGCGCAAGTTACATTTCTTCCTCCCCAGGTTTTGGGGCCTGAAGCATCTTCCCACCACACCAGAGTCTAGGATTCCTATCATGAGAGTTTTATAGCTCCGTGTTTCTAGCAGAGAATTAATTCACTTTCAAAACCAGTTGCTTTTGGCCACTAAATTTTTAAAGAATGGGGAGAGGTCACAGACACACACACTCACACACACACACCTTCCCCCCAACACTATTTTCTGCAGAAAGGGGCACTCACTGCACACTTGCTTGTAGCATTCTAAAAAGTGTGAGAGTCTCATTTGACAACGAGAGTGCAAAAGGATGTTTGAAAATTATTTCCCTCTCCCCCGTTACTCTCGCAAGCCTTTCCATGGGTTTGGGGCTGGCGGGGGTGGAGGAGAGTCTGGTATTGGTGCCCCTTCTTACCTAGCGCAGCTCTGAAACGCCAGCCGGCAAGAAGAGAGATAGAAAAAAATCTGTATTTATAAAATATGTGATATGTAGAATTTATATACTCACATTGTATATAAAAAATTTGTTACTTAGAAAAGGATTGAGTTAATTACATAGTTGACATTTATGGCACACGTCCTGTGGCTGGGCCCCCTGCTTCACAAAGCAGGCTTCCTGTAACCCTGCAGACAAGCCCACCGTGGCCGTGGTGTTCGGCTGTTCACCGCTCTGTCTCAGGCCTGGGCTAGGGGCTAAGGATGCTAAAAAGAATGATGTAGTCTGTGCCGTGCAGGAGCTCAGAGTTTAACAAGCAGGGGGGTAAGCCCATCTCCCTGCCCCTGCCAGATGGGCCGGAAATCCCTGCATGAACATGGTTCAAGGCTGTGACGGCAGAGAGAAGGGAGCATTTCATTCTGCTGCCAGGAAGGCTTCCTGGAGGAGGTGGTGCCTGAACTGGCAGTGAAGGGATGACTAGGAGTGTGTCAGCGTGAAAGGCTGTCAGCAAGGTGGCCAGGTCCTTTTGTACAAATCCACCATGACCCACTAACTGCCCACAGTTCTCAAGTCAGCCTTTGGGGGGTGGCCCCCCAGACTTGGCTCGCTTAGTCCCTCTGCGTGGGGTGCTCTCTCCCCCTCGTCCTCCAGAATGTGGCGAAGTGTGAGCTGGGCTGTGCAGCTGTTTCCAGGTGGAAGGAAGAGCGAACTTCTCACACCTTCTGTACCCCCAGCTGGGGAGGGCTGCTGAACGAGTGACTGAATGAATGAATGAATGCAGCACAGTTAGCCAACAGCATGTGCCCCCAAAGAAGCCTAAGCCAGAACAGGGAGGCATGGGGGGCTGTCTGCCTGGTCTCTTTGAAGTGTTTTTTGTTGCTCAAGACCGGTATTCTGCGATGCAAACCCACACACGGTTGCAGACGAAATCAAATGAACAGTGAATCCAAGCTTGGCTCATTGCCATGGGCAGAAGCCACGGGCCGGGGGTCAAGAGGCCACGTGCTACTTCTCCCTCCGCTTTCAGTGTGAGGATTCTGTAACACAGGCGAGGCACAGAGTGAAAGCTTGGGGAGACTTCTCGGTGCTGCAGAGGGGCTCGGGTGGGGCCCCGGACCGCTCTCACTCAGGACAAAGCACTGATGCTGCACAGTCGCGGCGGCGCAGGTCCCCTGCATGCATCCACGTCCATTCACATGGGGACTTGCACTTGCTTGCCACACGGCAGATCTCGGGCCGGCATCGCCAGCCCAGGCCCTCTGGGCACCGCCACCTGGATGACCCCCAGGCTCTTCTAAGTCACGTTCTTAAGTGGCGCCCATCGCGGTTTCTCCAGCGCTGCCTCAGGCTTATCCCTGCCACCTCCAGCTTGGTTCCTGACAGTCATGACATGCAGCCGGGGCACCTGGGCAACTGCACACGCCCCCCTCCCTCAGCCACCGTGTTCCTTTGAGCACCGAGCCCTCCCAGCTCCTCCTGCCAAGTACCTCTTGTTCTTGCGTACCTGCTCTCCCTTACCTGGACCCCGGCCACAGCCTCCAGCTCCGTTCCTCCTTCTAGTCCTTCCCTCCCCCTTCCCTCCTCCAGCCAGCCATCAGAATGTTCCCATGTTCACGCCTCTCCTGGTTGCTCTCCAGTGACCCCCACCGCGTGTCGGAGACTAGCCGGCCGCGTGTAAAGGCACGTGATGCCTGGGATTGTCTCCTAATGGCCCCCTCCCTGACACCCCCACCCGCTGCGGCACATGAGTCATGCCCCCCGGTCAGCAGCCTCCTCCCCACCCCAGCCCTGCATCCTTCTGGGCCCAGGCCTAGAGCACAATGAGGGAGAAAGTGGATTCTCAGTCTGAGCTCTGACGCTAACTAGCTGTGTAACCCCAGGTCCAGGGAGGTTAGCGTGGAGGAGGAAGAGCGGGTGGAGGAGTATCACCCTTGGACAGTCCTGGGTTTGCATCCCAGCGTGGCCTCCTGGAGGAGCACTAACGGAGAAGGGGGTGGAGGTGTCCTGAAGGTCACTCAGGCCCTTCTCCAAAGTGGGGAGGGAGGCAGGGGGATAACAGAACACAGCTGTTTGTCCCCAAGTCCTTGAGCCATCAGCCTGACCAGTGAAGGGCAAGGAGGAAGCGGCAAGTTGGGTCTAAGATCCGAATTTTAAACTGGACACATTATTAACAACTGAAACGATCTGAAATGGCCCGTATAGGGCGCGTTTCCTACAGGGACAGGACTTCGGCATGGCACTGTTGGGCGTGGTGTCCAGAGAAATAACATGCTTTTGGGTTGTGAACATGAAATCACAGCCCCTCTTCGTGGACACTGGTTGAGAACCCATTGCTGGTGGTCGGGCAGTGCTCTTTTGCTTTTCTGCCGGGTTGGATTGAAGGTTCTGGCTCCTGGGCACCTCTGGGTACATCATAGATGGGTCCCCATCTGGTTCTGCTGTAAGGGTACACTAGGGTCTGATGGCCTGAATTCTGGTCTAAGCTGCCAAATGTATCCAAAGTGAGATGGCAGGTGTCTGCTTGTCACACCTCCAGGTGAAGGAACAGTGACTGGGTCTGCCCCCGGTTTGGAGTAGAACTTTTGGCTGAGTCATGCGGGTTCCACACACATTCTTGGGCCTGTGGTGTGCCTTCCCCGCCCACACTGGACCAGGCTGCCTGAGGGCCTCGGGTTTGATGCCAAGAATAAGTGGGGATTAGTTCTTCCCATCCGCCCACAACACAAAGCTAAACTGTTAATTACAGCATAGACACTGCAGAGAAGGGGCAGCATGAGAGGAAGGCCATCATACAAAAAAAAAAAATTCAATGAAAGATGCCCCGTACGTCGGGAGAGGTGAAATGCCTCTTTCCATAGCTACGAGTCTTACCTAGCTGGTAATCCGCAGTTTAAAGAACTTTCTTAATTTAATAAAGAGGTGATTTTACACTTAGGCCTGGAAAACCCTCATACCTTCAGCACACGGTTTCAGTGAAATATCCCTCAACATGAAAATATAGACAGTTAGTTTTTTCTTCCAAAGTGCAACACGCAAGCCTCCCATTCCTGGTTTATTATGCTTTCTGTGTCTCTGCTCATTTTTCACCAGTATTGCATTAAGTATTGATATTGATTTCTTGTAAATGGGGCTGAAATGGATGGCCCACAGTTTTTTGTTATTGTTCGGTGGCACTTGTATGTAATTTATTATGGCTGCCGTGGAAGCTGGCCCTCGCTGCCACGGCTTAAATTAAACGTGCCAGGCTCTGGCCTCTGCTCGTCACCTGCATTTCTCATTCGATATCAAAAATTATTATGTATAAAGTTTCCCCGTCCTCTCCTCCCCACCCCCCCCCCCCACCACAGAAACACTCACGATGCCCTTTGTGCTATTTTGGAAGTTCGTGCAGGTAACTTCTGTTATTAGTGGATGAAGGAAAGTAGCAGGAAAGGGCTGATCGCCTCCCGACAGCTGGGTATCCCTCCGTTTCTGAGAGGTCTGGAGGACGGGAGACCTGCACTCGGGGCCTGGTTTTGCTCCTGCCCAGTCAAGGTCCTGGGGCTGGCAGCTCGGTGCCCTTTGTGTGCGTGATGCCCACCGTGCCCGGGGCTCAGCCGGCGGCGCTGGCAGGATGGCACCCGAGGGGCTCCTGGGGCATCTCCTGAAAGCAGGACAACGTGCATTTGTTCTGGGCATGAGCAGCTATGGGGGTGCCCATCCGAGGGGCAGTGCAGGTTTAATCTTGTGGCCAAAGAGCAGCCCTTCCAGAACAGGAGAGCACAGGGCAAGGGTGAGGGGAATGTGCAACGTTCTCTCTGTTTGTTGGAGCTGCTCAGCTGGGCCAGGCCAGAAAAGGCACATCAGCTGTCGCGGAAAAAAGCTGTGACCTTGGCCTTCCAGCGTGCTCTTGGTCTGCAACTCCCTCCGGCCCTCGCCGCTCTGCCCCATCTCCTCTTCTGTGGACTCAGATGTCTTGTACTGTGGCGGGTGCCGTCCTCGGGGGTCAGGGAGTGAGAGGCTCCAGGAGCCTGGGGGACAGAAGCGGGCCCGGTGAGGCCCGCAGTGTGTGTGCGGGTGTGTACGCGTGTAGCCAAGTGTGGGGGCCTTTATCCTCGAGACGTCGCTCGCTGAAGACATGTTCAAGTTCCGTCCTCTTAGGTCCGATGTTTTTGGCCCACGTGGTTTTCACTGCAAATGATTTCGCATTAGGTGTGAAGGATTCTACTGAAGGGAGCTTGCCAAGTGCCTTATACCAGATGCCGGCCGCCTCCGCGTCCTCGGCTTTTTAAGGAACCGAGTGAGATTTTTCCGCATTCAGCCGGGGGCAAAACGGCGTCTATTAATTAGACTTTCATCTCTATTGATAACGGGGCCCACAGGCCTCCCGCTGAAGTGGATGCAGACCTTTTGTGGTGGGTCAGTCTTGGCTCTGCTCTTGTGAATTAAGTCTGATGGCGGCCTGAAGGGCTCCTCTTGAGTTTCTCTCTCAGATCTGATGACTCCCTTTCTCTCTCCGACCACTCAAATAGGTCTGCCGGCTTCTTTCTTCCCATCCCAGGCCTTATTGAAGACTCTGCTTTCACTCAGCTTGGGGCCTCACACCAATCTGCAACATTTTCCCAACATGCAAGCCCCAGGCCTTTCTCCTCCATTCTGACCCTTCCTCCCTCCCTCCCTCCCCGCCCCTCCCCGCCCCGCCCCTCCCCTCTCTTCTCTTCCTTCCTTCCTTCCATCCCAGAGACAATGCGTCAAGAGAAGAGTACAGTTTGGAAGCAGACCTGAGTCACTGTTGGGCTGGAGAGGTCCTGTACTAGCTTGCAAAAGCTAACTTACATTTTCAGGAATTTTGCCAGCCAGTGTTAAAATAACATCCATTAAAAATTAAAGAATAGAGATTTTTAATTAAATAGAACATCAAAAACAAAGATAACAAATGCTCAAAACTCATTATTGCCTAAATAGTTCACGTTTTATTATTACCTGTGCCAGAGGTCAGCGACATGTTTCAGTAAAAACCCAGAGAGTAAATATTTCAGGCTTTGCCAGCTCTAGGGTCTCTGACCCAACTACTCAGCTCGGTTGTATTAAGACAAAAGCAGCCCTAAACACTAGGTAGGTGAGTGGGCGTGTCCCTGTTTTGCTGAAACTTTGCGAAACACCTGGCCCTAGATTGGACCCCTAGCCTGGACTAACCCCTGAGCCAGGTCCTCAAGCTTATTTATGTGTGCGGTATTTGCCTTTATAATGACATGCTGGTGTGTGTCTTGTCCCTGTCCTGTCTCCAGAGATCTCATGTTGCTCCTTTGAAATCAGCCATGGTGGGACTGTTTATCCCAGGGCGATGGACAAACACTAATATATTACCCAGGATTTCTTTTCTCAGAGAACGGATGAACATTCACCTGTGCATTTGAATCCTGACTCTCTGTAGGATAAGTCCGAATATGTCACATAAGAGAAAGCCTAATAATATAGAGACACCCGATCAGACACTTGCTAGCCTGAGGTCCTCTGATTCTTGAGCCAAAAGCCAAAAGCTACTGGGTCAAGCCCAAACACAGTCCTTTAATCTTCCAGCTGCTACCTCCAACCACAAACTCTGAACCCGATCACCTTGACCTCTCCTCTTCCCATTGACGAGTCACCCTCTGAAACTTGGCTCACTACTCTCCCTACCTAGAACTCCCAGCTACCCCTCTTCCCTGGACCCAGTTCTCAGGATCGCCCCCTTCTAGCCCTCCCAGGCACACTGTCAGTCCTTTACAGGGAATCCCAAGTCTTTCCAGGGACCTGCCAGCCCCTGCGTGATCTGGCCTTTTTTATGAATCATGGGTTTTGGTTTTGCATGTTTGATGATACTGAGATCTTCAGGGTCTTGCCGGAGACCATACCTCCCATGGGCTAGCTTGTCCCCAAAGCTAGCAAACAGTTTGCCTGCAAGCAGCCAATCCCAAACTCACGTTCCAGTCATACCTGACTCCCATGCCAACACACTGTGCCAATATTTCCCCTGCTCTAAGTCACTCCAGGGACAGGTACAGTCAACTGGATTCAACCCTATTGCCCAGAGCCAGCAGAAATTATTCAAACTGGCTGGTCCCAACCCGTTTACCCCGTTCTGCCTTACCTTTCCCTGGCAGTCTCTGTAAAGGCTTATGCCTGTGCTGTCCCCTCACTCTTTCTTCCACTGTGGCCTGTGTGCTTGGTTACCCCCCCACCCGCCCCCTGGGGACTGTAAGTAATAAACACTTCTTCCAGTGGCACTGACCTCACTATGGTGTCACTCGGTCACCACTGTAAATTAAATCTAGGTACCACTGTGAAACCCAAGTTACCTCTCCAGCCTCAGACCCCACCCCACCCCCTTGGTCACCTCATTCCAGATGCATCGGCCTCCTTGCTGCTCCATCATGCTAAACATGGGCCCACCTCAGGGCCTTTGCACTTGCTCCTCCATCCTCCTAGACTACTCCTTCCCCAGATGTTCTCAGGATTTACCCCTTCGCTTTTATCAGAATTTTGTCCTACTGGTGTTTTTTCAGAGAACCGCTCTAAGCCCTCTGCTAATGAGCACACTCTTCCGCAACCCCCCGACACTCCCTGTTCCTCTAACCTCTCCATCTCATTAACACCTGACAGTCAACACCTTTATTTCTGTGCCTCCTTGAGCGCCAGCCCCATGAGGTCAGGGACCACGTCTGCTCAGTTGTCTTCTGCCTCCCTAGTGCCTAGAACAGTGTGTGGAATATAATGGGGACTCCCCTGTGGACACAGAACACCTTACACGCAACTCTAAGTTCACACAAAACAGTTGTCCATCGCTGTTACACGTCAGTCTCACCCACTGGGGTTGAGCACTGGGCTCCCTTGTCTTGGTGTGTCTTGGCGTGTCCCCAGCACAGCGTCCTGCAGGGAGAGACAGCTCCACACAAGTCTATGGGCTTGTGCTGGGCCCCTCGCCACTGGGGACTCAGAGGGGGAAGAGAACATTTGCGAATGAGAGAATAGGGAACTTACCCAGAGGTGCGGAAAGGAGAGGATGGAAAGCCACTGAAGAAGGCGAACACTTTGCTCTGACTGGCTGGCTGCTGCTGCCCCTCCAGCTTCTGTTGCTGATACAGCTCCTTGGGTGGTTTGCTCCTTTCAGGTGCAGGTTCCCTCCTGCCTCAGGGCCTTTGCACATGCGGCCTCCTTTCATGGAACACTCTTCTGGCCCCAGCCTCCACACCCAGCAGCCTTAACCTCTTCACTTGTCCTTCTGCTCTCAGCTCAAAGGTCAGAGCAGTCTGCCCAGCCCTTCTTGAGCCATCGCTTCCCTCTGCCCCCTACTCCCATGACTGTGCTTTTCCTTTACTGTTGATCATATACTGCAATTGGAGGTGTGGATTTTTGTCAGGACTTGAATAAATTGCTTTTCCTCTCTGGATGGAAAGCACAGGGAGGGCAGGGCCCATGCCTGATTCACTCAGCAATGGACCTTCAATTCCGTGCATGTGCCTGGCACATGGTGGGCACTTGACACCATGGAGTTCGGTCCAGCTCAGGAGTGGTCCCCATGCCTTGGGTGTTATGGGGACCAGGCAGACATAGTCCCTTTGCCTCAGGAAGAAACTCTGGTTTCTCATTGGTGAAAACAATAACCCGTTTCTTCTCTTGCAACTTTGGCTCACAGAATATTAGAACTGGAAGAAACCAAAGAGTTATTAAATAAGGCTCACGGATTGGCCAGGATAAAGCTTTGGGAGGTTTGTTCAGGGGCCCTTAGCAATTTGCTTTGTTGCTCTGATGAAAAGCATGCAAGTGAGTATCTCGTTCTGGGCACTCACCTGCCTCTTTGATACATTTCTTGGTCTGAACTTGAGCCATAAATCATGTCTGAGGAAACTCAAGCCAAAGAAAGCCTCCTTGTGTTTTGTATGTATTTCTGTAAAAAAAGGTAACTGGTCCATAATCTGGACAGTATGCCAGGGAGAGCAAAGCCTCCTGGATGTATCTCCAAGCTGATGGTCACCAGCAGCTGGTTGGAGGGGCTGCTGGTATTTGAACCCACCGGCATCTGCTGGGTCACACAACAGACCACCTGTGGTGAATCTTCCACTCACACAATAGTGGTCTGCCACCTTCTGCTCTAGAGGGTCAATGGGCCCTTTGTCATCTGCTGTGTCTGATGATCCGACAATGGCACCACCATGGTCACCATGGTCATCATCCCTCAGGGAGAGGGAATTGCAATGCACCAGGCTATGTGTGGAGGCCCGGGGGAGCAGCAGGCATACACAGATGCCTCGAAGGAGGCCGGGGGCAGCAGCGGTAAGGAGCCCTGGGGCCAGTGTCAGGTTGCAAGTGTTGGCCCTGTGATTTGCTAGTTCTGTGACCTTGTACAAGTTATGTAACTTTACAAAGCCTCAGGCATCTTACCTACGAAATGGGAATGATGGTAATGGCCACCTTCAAGGTCATGGTGAAGATTAAATGAGGTCTACAGTAACAAAGCTCTGAGCAGAGTGCTTGGGTAGAGTAAGTGTTCAATGAATGTTTGTTTTTGTTTTTAATGCCTGCAACCTCTTTGCAACTGTATGTGGTAGATATCATGATTCCTCAAAACTTCCAGGAACCTGAGGTCTAGAGAGGGTTGGGAACCTGACTGTGGGCTAAGTGCCCGGAGGTGGTGTGGCTTGGATGAGAGCAAAGTAGGCTCACTTTTTGGCTCACACCAGATAGGGCTCCCCAACTTTTGCTTGCTTTCACTTTCCCCTTTTGTGGAAAGAAGACCAGACGGTTTGCAAAATACCACCAGACAGCATAATGTTGAGCATTTTTGAGCATGTCTCCCAGTGGCTACATTCAAGAGCTTCTCTAGGGAAGGTACGTAGGAGTGTTGGGTCATTGACAGGATGTTCAAACTAAGACATTTGAGCAAAGGGGGCTGCTGTTAATATGTGTGTGGGAAAGCAGGTATTTGCTTGGGACAATCCTAGTTAACCACATATTGTGCTTTTAGCAAAATCTTTAATGAAAAACAAAGGATGTTAGAAAACATTTTAATGCAAATATGCTCCCCTCACCCACTTCTGACTTACACGCTGAGGTTTTCCAGTATTTTAGATCAGTATTTCATTATAATAGGAATTTGCTTAGATTTTCCTGTGTATTTTCCATTATTTTCGCTTACTGTTCCTTCTTGTAGCATAGCTTTACCTTCTATTATCTGCAGTTTTCCCTCATGAATGTGTTAAGGTGTTTCTTAGTAGATGAAGACGTTCCTTTAGATTGTTAGTGCTGAGCCTCTTTGTACATTTTTATTTTGGGTTATAAAATTGTATGAAGTTTCTTTTCATTTCAAACTATGGTGTTAAAAATAGTTTTGTTGGGTACAAATCTTAGGTTGACAGTCATTTTCTCTTAGCCCTGAAAGAGGATGATTCCATTTGGTCTTTGGTTTCTACGGTCATCATTGAGAAGTCTGCTGTCAGTCTAATTGTCTTTCATGCTCTGAAGCTTCAAGACCTTGTATCTAGGTCTGTCTATATGCTTGGATTGATGTTTTCTGGATCTGTGGATTCAAGTGCTGTCAGTCTGGAAAGTTTCTGCATCATTTTCTCTGAAAAATTCCCTTTTCTGTTTTGTGTATTTTTGCCTTCTGAGATTTTGATTAGATGTGACTTAGAACTTGTAATTGTGGCCTTCATGAATCTTAACCTTTCCTTCACTTTTTCGGTCTCCTTGCCACCTGTGATATGGATGCATGATTTTTTATCAGTTCTTTCTTCTGGTTTACTGATCTGTCTTTGTTGTGTCTCTTTTATTGTTTAATCCCATTCATTGTATTTCCAATTTCAACAATAATTTCATTCCTCAGTTTCTATTGGGTTATTTCTCAGATATATCTAGTTATTCTGATGGTCCTTTGTTACTTGTTTTTTTTCATAATTCTTTTTTTTTTAAGATTTTATTTATTTGACAGAGATCACAAGTAGACAGAGGGTCAGGCAGAGAAAGAGGGGGAAGCAGGCTCCCTGCTGAGCAGAGAGCCTGATGCGGGGCTCAATCCCAGGACCCTGAGATCATGATCTGAGCCGAAGGTGGAGGCTTTAACCCACTGAGCCCCCCAGGTGCTCTTTTTCTGGTAATTCTAATATTATTTTTCTTAAACATCCAGTGAATAGTTATGTCATATTGAGTAACTGTAATGTCTGCATTATTAGCAGTCTAAATTCACTGTGTCTGCTAACTATAAATCGTGACTGCTAACTGTAAATCGTGTAAATCATGTAATTGTTTACTTATGTGTTTGGTGATTTCTTATTTGCATGTTCATAATTGGCAGGACTCCCATGGATCTGAATAGGAGATGCTTTCCTCCAGAAAGGTGTTGATTTAGCTTTTTTTCTGGTTGCTTGGAAAGGCTACGAATGTGGGGTCACTTTCAAGGTTAGTGTCTCCGCCACACAGCTGATGCTGGCGCTTGTGCTCAGTAGGACTCCATTTCATTTGCTTCTTGCACAATATGTTTAGCTCAGGTTTATTTATTTATTTTTTGAGAAGGGGCATGAAGATCCCTGGACACTGGCTTTCCTTCTTTAAGTCTGCCAAGGAAACAAATGCAGGAGGCCAGTCCTTTGGAGACTGTTGTCTTCTCTATTGCTGGAACAGAAGTCCAAATTCATACTTTTTTCATAGTTGAAAGTGTTCATATCTATAGAATGAGTGGGACAACCTTGGCTCCTTCTGGAGACTATTTAGAAGATTCTGAAAGAACTTCTGTTTGCAGAAGTGGTGGCTGTGAGGACATCCATCCTGCCTGCCGCCTCCCCTGCTGAGGCTGAGTGATCCACCTGTTTCTGTGGTTTCTGATGAGCCAGAACCCAGGAAGCCTCATACATCCCTTACCCTCCCACAACTGATTATAACCTGTTTCCCCTCGATCCTGTCTCTATGGACCCCAACTCTCGGCTCTGTGACTCTGGAGTCTCACTTTCTCTTTGCTTCCTTCTCTCCCTCTGCCTTCAGCCTTTCTTAGGCTGGTGTTTGGACTTCAAGTCCCCCAGTCTCTGGTTCGATCAGTCTCTACACTTCCATCCCCTCTTGTTATATTGGCCAGAAGCTCCCACCAGAGCTGGTGCTCACCACTTCCTCTCTGTCAGTGCCTGGGGCAGCCAATTCCAGGACAAAGCCTCCTATGGGGAGAACAGGAATTTGAAAAGATAGTACTGCTTTTGTATTTAATTCCTATGATAGGCAGTTCATTTGGAAATCACACTGAAGTCTTCTTGAGGGTTAAGTTGGAGGAAGGGTTTATTTATATTCCAACATCTATTTTTATTTGTAAGTCACTCAAACTTCCCTTCCCCCACTCCATTCCAACCTAGTTCTTCTTTCTGGCAGAAATTATTAACATTGGTTGGGGATATGACCATGAGATCCAGAAGAAGGAGCTCAAGTTTTAGCCTGATATACCTGATATACCTGCATTTGGGAGCAAAAATGTTGCTAAATCCAGTGGAAGTAAAGGTCTTAAAAAATCTCTCTGCTTCAGAAACAAAGAAGTGAGTCTTAATGACTTTGGGCTAAGCATGGATTCTTAGATAAAGCACTAGTGACAAAAGGGAAAAATAGACAAATTGCTTCATGAAAATTAAAAACTTTTGTGCCGAAAATGATACCAGCAAAGAAGTGAAAAAATGACCCATAGCATGGGAAAAGTATTTGCAAATTGTATATCTGATAAGGGCCTTGTATCCAGAATATATAAAAACCTCTTACAACTCAATAAGAAGAAGATAACTCGCCCAACTTAAAAATGGACAAAAGATCTGAATAAACATTTCTCCAAAGATTGACACATAGCTAGGAATCACATTGGAATGATGCTAAAAATGGTTAGTCATTAAAGAGAAATGGATCGAAACCACAATAAGATAACACTTCATACCCATAAGAAGGTGGGAGCCAGCCAGATAGACACTGGTAAGAGTGGATGAGGACGTAGAGAAGTTACAGCCCTCACGTGGCACTGCTGGGAATGTAGACAGTGCAGCTACTTTGGAAAAGAGTCTGGCAGTTTCTCAAAAAGTTAGACGTGGAGTTACCTCATGACCCTGTAATTCTGCTCCCAAGTAAATATCCAAGAAAGGGAAACATACATGCTCATGAAAACTTACACGTCCATGTTCAGAGTAGCACAGTTCATAAATGCCAAGAAGTAGAAATAGCCCCAATTCCTATTGACTAATGAATGGAGAAATAACATGTGGGCTGTCTGTGCCATGGGATAGGATTTGGTGGATTTGTAGGAACGAAGCACTTACATGTGCTACAACCTGGATAAAGCATGAAAACATTCAGCCTAGTGAAGGAGCCATCATAAAGGCCACACATTGTGTGATCTCGTTTGTATGAACTTCCAGGTCCATAGAGACAGGAAGCATACTAGTGTGGGGGCAGGGATGCTGGGCATTGTGACAGAACTGTCACAATGGGTGTGAAGTTTCTTTTGGGATGACAAAAATGTTCTCAACTTAAACTGTGGTGATGGTTACAAATTCTATACTGAAAACAATTGGATTGTGCGAATTATTAGATATGTTGATTATATCCTGATAAAGCTGTACTTAGAAAAAGTCCACACATTCTTTTGTCTAAAAATCTACTTAAATCATATTACCCAGATGTTCCAATAAAATTAGGGTTGCCACTTCTACACTGTGGGTGGGAATGCAAGCTGGTGCAGCCACTCTAGAAAACAGTATGGAGGTTCCTCAAAAAGGTGAAAATAGAGTTACCCTATGACCCAGCAATTGCACCACTGGGTATTTACCCTAAAGATACAAATGTAGTGATCCGAAGGGGCACGTGCACCTGAATGTTTACAGCAGCAAGGTCCACAATAGCCAAACCATGGAAAGAACCTAGATGTCCATCAACAGACGAATGGATGAAGAAAATGTGGTGTGTATGTGGACACGGACACCCACACACACACACCAGAATACTATGCAGCTGTAAAAACCCCAAATCTTGCCATTTGCAACAACATGGTTGGAACTAGAGGGTATTATGCTAAGTGAAATAAGTCAGTCAGAGAAAGACAATTAAATGATCTCACTGATATGAGGAATCTGAGAAACAAGGCAGAGGATCATAGGGGGGAGGAGGGAGAAATGAAACAAGATGAAGCCAGAGAGGGAGACAAACCATGAGAGACTCTTAATCTCAGGAAACAAATTGAGGGTTGCTGGGGGGGGAGGGGTGAGAGGGCTGGGGTGGCCGGGGGAGGGACACTGGGGAGGGGCTGTGCCATGGGGAGCGCTGTGACGTGTGTAAGACTGACGAATCACAGACCTGTACCCCTGAAACAAATAATACATTATATGTTAATAAATAAATTAGGGTGGCCAGATTTAGCAAACAAAAATACAAGAAGCCCGGTTACATTTAGTGTGTCCTAGATGTGACACAAGACAAACGTATAATGAAAAATTTATATTGATTTGAAACTCAGTGCAGCAACTGTGTTTTATCTGGTTATCCTAATTAAAATATAACATAAGCCACAGGCTTTGAATATACAACTATCCCATTTTCAAAACCACCGTCTGTCTCTCTACATCCTACAGACGTATTGTTTCATTTTACTGAGCAGCAACCAGAGGCCTCACAGATGCTGACTCTTCTGTGTGGCCCCATGGCTGTTCCAGATTCCAAACCCAGGTCGGCTGGACTCCCACAGCCGGGGTCCTCTACTTGGAGAGGCGGCCACTGGGCTACCTTGCAGCGGCTGATGGCGAGGAAGCCGGCTCTCCCCTTGTTTCTGTAAGAGAAGGGGAGACGGGGACCATCAGTCCCTGTCTCGTTCCCGGCAGGGGCTCTGAGGCCCAGCTGCTGAGGGTGCCAGAACAGTGAGTTCCCGTTAGAATGTTCTTTTCTGGGAGGAGATAACAGGATAATAGGTGTCTTACTTGCTTCCTGTAAAATGATGAGTGACAAGGAGTCGCTTGAGATTAGAGTCATTCAGAACAAGTTAAGCCAATACCTATATTCCATGGAGATCAATTTTTAATTTGAGGAGAGGAGAGAGGGCAATCCTGATCTAAAGTAAAATGCGGTGTTTCCTGTGTAACCTCAGCACGTCTGGGGCTGTGGGACGGAGTCTTCGTGTGCCTGGGCAGAGAGTGGGGAGAAGCTTCTGGAGCCAGGCACGGGGTCGAGGAGCAGATGCTGTCTCTGGCCTGTGTTCTTTTGCTCTCCTCATGCATAAATGACGTTTCAAGGGTGTTTGGCATTCTTGAATGAGGTACACAGGCACGGACTAACCTGGCCCCTGGGGAGATGGGCTGATCAGCCTCTGCGCCTCTCCAGTTAGCAGAAGGCATTGCTGTTGTCTGCGAGGCGGGGCCAGCCCGGCATCGCTCTCCGAGGGTAACCCGCTGTAACGCCATGTAGCTAGGTTCACTCTGGTGTTTTCTAGGGTAGAGCCACACACAGCGGTACCTGAGCGAGCATCAGACTGCACCTGAGTCCACCAGGGAAGAGTCTCGAGTATACATTCCGGGGTCCCGTGCCTCCAGATTCTGATTCAGCAGAGTCCTGGCTTGGGGTCCAGGAATGTATGATTCTTCAGAAGCCCAGGTTGGAAATAAAGGTGAAATCTTAAGATCCTCAACTCTGTGGTTTAAGTTTGCCTTAGATAAGGTTTAGATCGTTGTTTTTGTTTTCTGCAGTGAGACCCCCCCTTTATTTTTTCTTTGCTATGGATGTGTTCATGATAAGGGAATAGTTTTTATGGTGCTAAATCGTGCTGTAAATACTTGGGACAAAGGACTTATTATTATTTTTTAGTGATTATACTTTAAAAGATTATTTATTGGATTATTTGAGAGAGCGAGCAGGTGCACACGAGTGGGGGCGGAGGGGAGCAGCAGAGGGGGAGGGAGAAGCAGAGGCTGTCCACTGAGCAGGGAGCCCGACAGGGGGATCGACCCGAGGAACCTGAGACCTAGACCTGAGCCGAAGGCAGACACTTAACCGACTGCACCACTAGGCAACCTGACAAATGACTTTTGAAGCAGGTCTTGTGGCAGAACTTTCTGTGGGGCATTGACTCCACTTGTCTTCTGCAGACTGGTCCCCGGAAGCGAATGTGTTGGAGCAAAAGGAGCCGTGCTCGGGGGCTCGGGGGCGGGGATCAGGGTGCAGCCCTCTCAGTCCTGGGCTGGGTGAACTCGGGCTCATCGCTTGCCTGTGGGGACTCCAGCGTCTGGGGGGGTGGCGGGGCGGGGATATAGGGGGCCAGCAGAGGGAGTGAAGAGTGGGTCAGTCCGGGTCTTGAAAACCCCTTTTCAGCTTCTGTACTCCCTTCTAGAATCTTATAGCATTTCAGGTTTTTCTCCTTATGATAGTTACATAATTTATCTTACCCTATTTTAGTTTTTGCAGAGTAGTCCATTACTGTGTTCTGGAGCCAAATAGCCATCCCCTACTCCCCACCCCCGCCCCGTTTATAATGAGGTGTCAGCCTGGACTCAGGCTGTTCTTGGCTCCTGGCCGAAAGCTCTAGGTTGGCCTCTGCTCCCTTTTGCCTTTTCCTGCAAAGACAGGGCCCTGCATGCGTGTTTTCCGGTCTTCTCCAGGAAATCTGTCTTATTGCATAACTGCTGGGGATACTTCCCATTCTCCAGCATTCCTGGGAATGTTCCTGGAAACACTGGGGAAGTATTGTTACCCCAAAGTTCTAAGATCCTCAGTTAACAAGAAATCCAAGATAAACACAAATACCAGACCTCTGGCTGGGTGTGTAGTTGTGCAACTTCCAGAATTTCAGGGTGACCTTAGTTGGCAAAGCAGATTCTCCTGTCTGTAGCCATTGTTTTTGTTTTGTTTTTGTTTTTGTTTTCTGCTTGTTTGTTTGTTTTCCCCTGAACAGACATTTGCTCCTTCCACTCCTCTCTGTGGCTCACGACTCCAGCGTCCATGCGGAGTCTCGGAGGCGGTCAGAGGGGCCTGCTCAGGGGGGCCCCGCATAAGCAGCCCTTCCTTGTGCTGTCTGTCTGTCTGGACTTTTGTCCAGCAGTGTGGGCTGCTCTCCGCACAGTGTCTGTTCCTACTTTAGACTGAGGCCCACACAGGATGACCCACTCCCTCTCTGATGTCACCAGAGGGAGAAGACCTGTGTGTTCTGGGATGTCCTCTTGTTTCTCTTCTTTTTGTGCTACTGCTTCTGACTCACTGCAGTCCTGTGCCTGGCCCATGGGTCTTCTTTATTTGGTTATATCCATTTATGGCCTCATTAGACTCCTAAGCCTTGAGGGTTCTGGCTTCCTCAGGAACTGTCCAGCAGCATGTTTAGGAAAACTATTGAACTTGGATGTAAAACACATTTAAAACCAGTTCTGTCTGATTTCTCATTTTACCATTGTTGTAATAAAGTGATGAGCCTGCCGCCCGCCTCGGAAAGCTTGATGGGTCTGGGGAGCAGTGGAACCTGCCATCAAGGTCAGGAACACTATGATTGGAGGGAGGTAGCTGGGCACTAATGTTGGTGTCATCCCAGGTGCACTCGGAGCGTGAAGATCTATCTCCTTTTGAACAACCCCCTCCTGAATTCCTGGGTCTTCAGTCTCTCTCATCATAGAACTCATTCTGATGACTGTGAGAATCACCGCACTGCTTTTATTGGAAGGGACACGGCCAGCTGAGGGGACGGAGCTGGCTTCACCCCAGAGCAAAAGCCAAGGCCGGCTTTCCAGGGTGCTGCCAGCGGTCTGATTTTAATCCATTTCAGAGGTC
The DNA here is from genome assembly GCF_964662115.1 of Mustela nivalis. Classification (NCBI taxonomy): domain Eukaryota; kingdom Metazoa; phylum Chordata; class Mammalia; order Carnivora; family Mustelidae; genus Mustela; species Mustela nivalis. The sequence goes on from NC_139021.1 coordinate 178,996,853, forward strand.
CACGAAAGGGTGCATTTGCACTCAAATTTTACCCCTGGCCCCGGAAAAAAGATTACAGATTGTAGGGGCAGTGGGTTTAGGTACCATCCAAGCAAATCCTTTGAGAAGTCAGCTCACGGCTAATGAGGCACGAGATGCAGCCAGATGTCAGGATGTTGCTCGAGGAATAAGCAGATGGAGGAGGTTTTCTGAGTCACCCAGGTGCCTTCGGGGTTGGCGTTTACCTGATCTGCTCCTGCCACATGTCTTTGCCTTGCCGACGAAAATCGTTTTCTTTGATTCGTTATTCAGCCTCTGGAGGGTTGGTCTCAGCTCGAGGCCGGAGGGGGGGGGGAGGATGGGAACTCCAGGGGTTCCCCCGCTACAGCAGGTGGGCACAAACAGGGGTTGATGAAGTCCCTCTCTAGGAAAGGAAGCCAGTTAAAACAACCAGTGCCATAAATATTTAAGTACAGTGGATAACAGCCCTTTAAGTTATATGATTTCAACTCTGCTGTTTAGAGGAGGAGGGAAGATGGCGGTGGAGGTGGAGAGACGGAGGGGTTCTGCCTCCATCCCGCGGGGATGTTTGCTATGGAGCACATCGGAGTAGGGTGGCAGACTCTCACGTGTCCTCACCTGTCCCTGCCTATGGGTTGAGCTTTCTGCCTTTCTCAGCAGGGGCATCTTGCCATGGTGAGACTCCGTGGCATATTCCTGCAACATAGCTTCTTAATGCAAGCCAACTCAGGCTCTTATTCCACTGAATCATTGACACTGGTCTCTTCTGACACCAGAGGGGAGCCTGGCAGGGCTGAGCTCTGGGGACAGAATGGCAGTGTCCGCCCAGTAATTCTTAATGCACTTTTCAAGGGTGTCTTTGGTTCTAGGCGATCGCAGCCTGGCACAACAGCTCTTTACAACCTGACCCTGGGGACAATGCCTTCCAGTGTAGTCCTATGCTTCTCACAAGCTGTCCTCTCAGAGCACAAGTTTGCTGTGTCATTTTCAGACTCCAAACATCCTCTTGAGGGAAGTAGGATGGGCATTGGTTTTTGCCCCGTTTTTCAGATGAGGAGATGTCTCTTCAGTCCACCTGCTGGGTAGCACACAGCTAATGGTTAATAGCTCGGCTCAGGGCTCTGCGGCTCTCAAACCTCTCCTCCCACTTTAGGATGCCCCCGCAGGATGCTGGGTCTCAGATTCTTTTGCAGGCCACTGGAAAAGTGCCAACTGCCCAAGCTGATGGGTCCATGCAGCCTGCCCCTTTCTCTGTGCTCTGTGCGCCTCCTGCTTTCCTCGGAACTGACCGATGGCAGTACTAACCATCCCATCTTTGCTGAGAACTTATTATGGTCCCAACAGGGTGCTAATCCCTTCATGTATTTTATCTTATTTACTTTCCAGAGAACCTTATTGGTAGCTACTATTCTAATGCCCGCTTCACAGAGAGGAAACAGGCTTACAGAGGGATGTTGTCTAGTGGCAAAAATTTACTATATTTGTTTCCTACAGCTGCATAACAGGGTATCACAAACTGGGTGGCTTAAAACAACAAAATTGTATTCTCTCCCAGTTCTGGAGACTGGAGTCTACAATCAGGGTGGTGGCAGAGATATGCTCTCTCTGAGAGCTCCAGAGGAAAAGCCTTCCTCACTCTCCCCAGCCTGTGCTAGTTGCCAACGTCCTTCGCCTTCTTTGGATTATGGCAGAGCAACCTCATCTCTGCCTCTCTCGTCACATGATGGCCTCTGCTCTGAGTCTCTTCTCCTTTACTTATAAAGATACCAGTCAGATTAGATTAAGGGTCCACAAAAACCCCATATGTCGTCACCTAAATTTACCTAACTATATCTGTAATTGCTCTATTTGCAAGTGAGGTCAATTCAGGGGTTCTGGAAAGGATATGAATTTTATGGGACACCATTTAACCCAGTGCACTCTCCAATCCCGTTTCTTCTTTCTGGACACAGGAAGACCAGACATTCCAGTCTGCATTGCAGTTACTCTGGGGCCATATACCTGAGTTCTGACCAATAGCCTGTGGGCTAAAAGGTGTTTATCCCTTCCAGGCTTTGCCATAAAACATCTGTGCAATCAAATAAATCCAGTGCCTGATCTGACTCAACTTAAGCCCAAAGCAGCCCCAGACTGGCCCAGTGACAACACAGGGATGAAACCCTGCCCACACCGGCAGACAGAACCATTGCAGATGACCGGACTGAGGGACAAAGCAGCTCAGCCACAGCCGAGCATGTACATCACACATAGGAGTCACTTCTAAAGCACCAGATTCCATCGAACAGGGGACACGGCACTGCGGGGCACCACAGGACCTCTTCTTCATAAGGCCGCTACTTTCAAAAGCAGGAGACACAGCTGACTTTCCTAGCATGTAAAAACAGACACAGAGTTAGAGGAATATGTCCCAAATGAAGAGCAGGACAAAAATCACAGCAAGAGACCTAAAGGAAATGGAGGTAAATAAAATGCCTGTTAGAGAATTTAAAGTCATGGTCATACAGATTCTCACTGGACTTGAGAAAAGAGTAGAGGATGTCCGTGAAATCCTTAACAAAGAGAGAGTAAACGTATAAAAGGACCAGTCAGATATGAAGAACTCAATAACTGAAATTTAAAATTAAAGAAATTTAAAATATACTACAGAGAACAAATAGTAGACTAGAGGAAGCAGAAGAGTGGATCAGCAGCCTCAAGGACAGAGTAATGGCAAGAAGTCAAGTTGAACAGGAGAAAAAAGATAAGTAAAAATGAAAATAGACTTAGGGCTGAGTGACACCATCAAGTGTAATAACATTCACTCATAGGGATCCCAGAAGGAGAGGAGAAAAAAGGGGGCAGAAAATTTATTTGAAGAAATAATAGCTGAAAACTTTCCAAATGGGGAAAGAAACAGAAATCCAGATCCAGGAGGCACAGAGATTTCCCAACAAAATCAACACAGGGTGGTCCACACCCAAGACACATAGTAGGTAAAATGGTTAAAAAAAAAGAAAGAAAAGAAAAGAAAAGAAAATGTTGTGATACATAGAGAATTTTAAAAGTAGTAAGAGAACAGAAAACTTTTATATACAAAAGAAACCCCAAAAGGCTTCCCGCTGATTTTTCAGTAGAATCTTTGCAGGTCACAAGAGAGTGGCATGATATATTCAAAGGGCTGGAAGGCAAGAAAAACAAAAAACAAAACAAAACAAAACCTGAAAGCAAGATTACTCCATCCAGCAAGGCTATCTTTCAAAATAGAGAGATAAAGAGTTTCTCAAACAAAAACTAAAGGAGTTCAGGAACACTAAACCCTGCAAAAAATATTAAAGGGAACTCTTTGAGTGGAAAGACTGTAAATGACAGTACGAGAAGTTAAAAACACAAAAGCAGTAAAAATAAATATTTGTGTAAAAATCAGTCAAAGGATTCAAAAAGTAAAAGGATGCAAAGTATGACATCATATACCTAAAACATGGGTGGGAGGGAGAGGAATAAAGAACAGATTTAAACTTAAGTGATCATCACTATAATATAGACTTCTGTATGCATGCTGTTATATATAAACCTCATGGTAATCACAAATCAAAATTTAATAATAGATAAGCAAAATATAAAAAGGAATGCTAGTATATCACTAAAGAAAGACAGCAAACCATAAGAGAAGAGAGCAGGAGTAGAAAGGAAGGGAGAAGAACTCCAAAACAACTGTAAAAAAATAACAAATGGCAATAAGTACATATTTATCAATAATTACTTTGAATGTACATGGATTAAATGCCCCAATTAAAAGACAGAGTGATGGAGTGGATAAAAAAGCAAGACCCATCTATAGCTGCCTACAAAAGACTCATTTCAGACATAAAGACACTTGCAGATTGACAATGAAGGGATAGAAAAGAATTCATCATATAAGTGGAAGTGAAAACAAAGCTTAGGTAGCAATACTTATATCAGACAAAATAGACTAGAAAACAAAGACTATAATGAGATACAAGGACACAATATAATTATTTTTTAAAAGATATTTATTTATTTAAGGGAGAGTGAGCACAAGCAGGGGAGAAAGACAGAGGGAGAGGATATAACAGACTTCCCACTGAGCAGGCATTGATGCAGGGTTTGATCTCAGGACACCCAAGATCATGATCTGAGTAGAAAGTAGATGGTTAACTAACTGAGCCACCCAGGCACCCCTGCACAATATATAATGATTACAGGAACATTCCAAGAAGAAAATATAACAGTTGTAAATATTTGTGCGCCCAACATGGGAGCACCCAAATACATAAAGCAGCTAATAACAAACATGAAGGAACTAGTCAATAGTAAGACAGAAATGGTAGGGAACTTTAACACCCCACTCACATCAATAAATACATCATCCAAACAAAATAAACAAGAAAACAGTGACTTTGAGTGACACATTGGACCAAATGGATCTAAAAGATATATTCAGAACATTCCATGCTAAAACAGCAGAATATACATTGTTTTCAAATGCACATGGAACATTGCCCAACTAGATTCCATATTAGGCCACAACACAAGTCTCTACAAATTCAAAAAGATCAAAGTCAAAATCATACCATCCATCTTCTCTGACCAGATGCTACGAAACTAGAAATCACCCTCAAGAAAAATCCTGGAAAGAGCAGGAGGTTGAAGAACATGCTACTAAACAATGAATGGGTCAACCGAGAAACTGAAGAGGAAGTAAAAAAAAAAAAAAAAAAAAAAAGTGGAGACAAATGAAAATGAAAACACAATGGTCCCAGATCTCTGAGATGCAGCAAAAGCCGTTCCAAGAGGGAAGTTTATAGCAATACCAGTGGACCTCAAGAAGCAAGAAAAATCTCAATTAAACAACCTAACCTTACACCTAAAGGAGCTAGAAAAAGAACAACAAACAAACCCCAAAACCAATAGAAGGAAGGAAATAAAAATTAGAGCAGAAATAAATGAACCAGAAACTAAAAAACCCCAATAGAATGGACCAATGATACCAGGAGCTGGTTCTTTGAAAAGATTAGCAAAATTGATAAACCTTTAGCCAGACTCCTCAGAGAGAGAGGGAAAAGGAGGGGACTCAAACAACATCAGAAATGAAAAAGGAGAAATAATAACCAGCACCAGAGGAGTAAAAAGGATTATAAGAGAATATTATGAAAAATTATATGCTAACAAACTGGACAACCTAGAAGAAATAGATACATTTCTAGAAACCTATAACCTCCAGGTTGAATCAGGAAAAAATAGAAAATATGAACAGACCATTTACCAGCAATGAAATTGAATCAGTAATCAAAAAACTCCTGACAAACAAAAGTCCAGGACTAGACAGCTTCATAGGTGAATTCTATCAAACATTTAAAGAAGAGTTAATACCCAGTCTTCTCAAACCTTTCCAAAAAATAGAAGAGGCCAAGAAAACTTTCAGATTCCTTCTATGAGGCCAACATTACTCTGATACCCAAATCAGACTAAAACACCACACACACACACACACACACACACACACACACAGAGAGAGAGAGAGAAAGAGAGAGAACTACAGGCGAATATTTCTGATGAATATAGATACAAAAATCCTTAATTTGTTAGCAAACTGAATCCAACATTACACTGAAAAAAAAATCATCCACCATGATCAAGTGGGATTTATTCCTGAGATGCAAAGGTCGTTCAATATTCACAAATTCTCTTGTTTATATGATACATCATATCAACATCATATCAACAAGAGAAAGAGCAAAAACCATAAGATCATTTCAACAGATGCAGAAAAAGCATTTGACAAAGTACAGCATCCATTCATGATTAAAAAAACCCTCAACGAAATAGGTTTAGAAGGAATGTATCTCAACAAAATAAAGATCATATATGAAAAGACCATACATGAAAAGCTAGTATCATACTCAATGGTCAACAACTGAGAGCTTTTCTGTAAGATCAGGAACAAGACAAGGTTGTCCATTCTCAGCACTTTTATTCAACACAGTACTGCAAGTCCTGGTCATAGCAATAAATAAGAAAAGAAAGAGAGATAAAAGGCATCCAAGTTGGTGATGAAGGAGTAAAATATTCACTATTTGCAGATGACATGATACTGTATATAGAAATACTCCACCGAAAAACTGCTAGGACTGATAAATGAATTCAGTAAGGGCGCAGGATATGAAATCAATGTACAGAAATCTGTTGCACTTCTCTATACTAATGATGAAATAGCAGAAAGAGAAATTAAGAGAACAGTATCATTTACATTTGCACCAAAAATAATAAAATGCCTAGGGATAATTTAACCAAGGAAGTGAAAGACCTGTGTTCTGAAAACTATAGAACATTGATGAAAGAAATTGATGATGATACACACAAAAATGGAAGAATATTCCATGCCCATGTATTGGAAGAATAAATATTGTTAAAATGTCCATAATACCCAAAACAATCTACAAATTTGATGCAATCCTTATCAAAATACCAATGGGTTTTAACAGAACTAGAAAAAACAATCCTAAAATTTGTGTGGAACCACAAAAGACCCCAAATAACCAAAGTGGTCTTGAAAGAGAAGAGTAAAACTGGAGGAATCACAATCCCTGATTTCAAGATAGACTATGAAGCTGTAGTAATCAAAACACTATGGTTCTGGCACAAAAACAGAGGCATAGATCAATGGAAGAGAATGGAGAACCAGAAATAAATCCACAGTTATGTAGTCAATTAATCTTCAACAAAGGAGACAAGAATATGCAATGGGAAAAAGACAGTCTCTTCAGTAAATGAATGGTGCTGGGAAAACTGGGCAGCTGTATGTAGAAGAATGAAATGGGACCACTTTCTGACATCATTCACAAAAATAAACTAAAAATGGATGAAGGACCTAAGTGTGAGACCTGAAACCATAAAAATGCTAGAAGAGAGCACAAGCAGTAATTTCTCTGACATCAGACATAGCGACATTTTTCTAAACATGTCTCCTGAGTCAAGGGAAACAAAAGCAAAAGTTAACTCTTGGGACTGTATAAAAATAAAAGCTTCTGCACAGCAAAGGAAAGAGTCAACAGAACTAAAAGACAACCTCCTGAATAGAAGAAGGTATTTGCAAATGACATATCTAATAGTGGGTTAGTATCCAAGATATATAAAGAACTCATATAGCTCAACAGCAAAAAAAAAAAAAAAAAACCCACAAATAATCCAATTAAAGAATGAACAGAGGGCATGAACAGATATTTCCCTGAAAAAGACATCCAGATGGCCAACAGCCACATGGAAAGGTGCTCAGCATCACTGATCATCAGGGAAATGCAAACAAAGCTACAGTAAGCAATCACCACGCGCCTGTCAGAATGGCTAAAATAAAAAACACAGGAAGCAAGTGTTGGTGAGGATATGGAGAAAAAGGAACCCTCGTGCACTGTGGGTGAGCATGCAAACTGACGCAACCACTGTGGAAAACAGTATAGAGATCCCTTGAAAAATTAAAAATAGAATTCCCATATGATCCAGTATTTCCACTACTGGGTATTTATCCAAAGAATATAAAAATGCTAACTCAAAGGGATGCGTGCACCTCTGTGTTCATTACAGCATTGTTTACAATAACCCAATTATGGCAGTAGCCCAAATGTCCATCCATAGATGAATAGATAAAGAAGATGTGGTGTCATGTCTATATATATAATGGAATATTACTCAGCCACAAAAAAGAATGAAATCTTGCCATCTGCAGCAATAGGAATGGATCTAAACTGTATAGTGCCAAGTGAAATAAGTTAGCCAAAGAAAGACAAACAAATACCATATGCTCTCCCTCATATATGGAATTTAAGAAACAAAACAAATAAGCAACAACAAAAAGACAAGCCAAAAAAACACACTCTTAACTGCGGAGAATGAACTGATGGGTAGCAGAGGGGGCATAGGGGAAGGATGGGTGAAGTAGGTGAGGAGGGTTAAGAGTACAGTTAAAGCGATGAGCACTGAGCAATGTACGACTTGCTGCATTATCACACTGCACACCTGAAACCAATATAACACGGTGTGTTAACTCTCCTGGAAATAAAATTTTAAAATTTTGAGAAAATCCATGCAACCTTCACACTCTTGATGTACCCGCTGGCTAAATTCAGTGAGCTGGCGGGTGGTGAGGAGGCTCTGGAAGGTGGTGATGCCCAGGAGATGGCAAAAGCGGGTTCCTGTGTCACAGTGTGGAGGGCTCTTCTGAGGACTGGTTGGATTAAAGAAATAAACTGTCACGGTGTGGGGCACCTGGGTGGCTCAGTGGGTTAAGCTGCTGCCTTCGGCTCAGGTCATGATCTCAGGGTCCTGGGATCGAGCCCCGCATCGGGCTCTCTGCTCAATGGGGACCCTGCTTCCCCTACTCTCTCTCTGCCTGCCTCTCTGCCTACTTGTGATCTTTCTCTGTCAAATAAATAAATAAAATCTTAAAAAAAAAAAAAAACCGTCACGTTGCCGGGGTGCTTGTTATAGCTGTCAGTCCTGCAAATACGGTGCATAACTGGTAAGCCATGGACACAGACTCAGACAGGTCCATGGCTCCAAAGCCCAGGCTCTCTCCGCTGCTCTGTTGTCTGGTCTCCTCACCCTTGCTCTTGCTCTTTTACCTGTTGTGACTTTGTAACGCACATCACTGGCTTAGCAAGTGGTGGCGCTTGTTGGCAAAATCACCAGTTGTGGACCAGTTGTGGATGTGAATGTGTACTGTTGGGAGGGCCAAGAAGACAAAGTCCAGAGGTGCTAGCACATTCTGGCACATTCGTCCCCAGCTCTGCACAGAGAAACCTAAGAATTTCCCCATCACTAGGCTCCTGAGAAGGTTGCCAGTTTTCCTGATGCTGTTCCTCTTTATGCATCTAGGCTAGGTCGTACCTCTGAAACCTCTGTCTTCCTCACTGGCCCTTCTGGGAGGCTTGAGGGGGTTCTTTTTGCTTTCATTCCTTAGCTTTCTGAGTGCATGTCACCTGCCAGGCACCTGAGCTCAGCGCCGAGGAGCCACACATGAAGGAAGTCCTTATGTCCTGGTGTCTCTGTCCCAGTGGAAGTGGATATCGACTCCTGAGTCACATCGATCTGTGGGACGTTGGGCCCCATGGAGGAGAGGCAAGGGCACTAGAGAGGTATAGACCTGGTGGACTGATGTAGGTTGGGAGCAGATGAGTCTGAACATGCTGGGTATATGGAGATGTTCCAGGTTCTGGCCAGTGCTTGTGTAGGGTGGGCATGGCAGCGCTGGAACAGGGGAAGGAGAGCCTCATGCCCGGGTCCATACCGAGTGGTGCACTCACCACGGGTGAGCCAGTGGGGGCCCCTGGCTCTTGTGAAGTTGTGCAGCTCCGAATGGACCTCGAATGCGAGGAATCACCTGTGTCTTCTGGTCATTCTGTTTAGCTTTCAGCTTCTGGAACAATCTGGAACAGCTTCTGGAACAATGATGAAAAGCATTCATCACGAATGCATTCATCACATTCATCATGCAATATTTTTCGGATCCTCTGGCCCTGAGTTCTCCTTTTATTAATCTCTTTTCATCATTTCCTGGTGATGTTCAGGGTGATGTTTTATAGGTTCTAAAGACCTCTCATATTGCACAATGTGTTCTCTTTCCTCAAATCTCTCATATATTCCATTATAAGGTACCCAAGACATACAGAACTTTTCATAACATACACAGAAGGTATGCGAACCTACCACTGAGACAGAAGAATAATTAAATGACTCCTCCTATATGTGATAACATTCATTTTTTCCCCTCATCATTTTCTATTTTACTTGCTTTTTAAATTTAAAACAATAAAGTTTATTTAGTAATGGTAAATTTTTGCTATTATTAAAGTAGTTATGAATTTTATAAGAAAAACATGATAAGAGGTCATTTATTCATTTTTTAAAATATTTTATTTATTTATCTGACAGAGATCACAAGTAGGTGTAGAAGCAGGCAGAGAGAGAGGGGAGGAAGCAGGCTCTCTGCTGAGCAGAGAGCCCAATGCAGCGCTTGATCCCAGGACCCTGAGATCATGACCGGACGTGAAGGCAGAGGCTTTAACCCACTGAGCCACCCAGGTGCCCCCATTTATTCATTTTTTAAAAAACAAGTTTTATTGAGGCATAATGAACATGGAAGAAGCTGCCCAGAAAATCAAAGTTTTTGACATATGAAAGTCTAAAGTATAGGTTTTGACTTACACGTGCACGTGTGAATCCATCACTGCCGTCAAGATAATGAACATAACGCTTCCCCCTTCTCCGGAACTTCTGCCAATCACTCCTCTGCTTTCTGTCACTACAGATGAGCTTGCATTTTCTATAATTGTAAATGAAGGGAATTATATAGTATGTACTCTTTTTTTGGTCTGGCTTCTTTCATTCAGCATGATTTGTTTTGAGATTTATCCCTACGACAGTGGGTATGAATAGTAACTTCCTTCTTTTTGCTGAGTAATATTCCATTGTGTGGATATACCACCATTTGTTTATCCATTCACCTTATCGGTAGACATTTGATTTGTATCCAGTTTAGGGCGATTACAAATAAAGCTGCTGTGAGCATTCCTGTACAAGTCTTTGTATGGACACATTCTTTCATTTTGTTGTGGGTAATTTTATTTAATCATCTGAACTTTCACTTTGTTCCTAACCAGATCTTTCCTTTAGGTGACATGCTGCATTCTCCCTGCTTCTGCCCGGACCAGGGAAGGTGGGATTAAAGGTGTTTGTACATTTCAATTTAAGACAACTGTAGCCAGTGGGTCCTGATCTGAGGAGTGAGGCTTTAACTTGGCCTGTGAGGTCGATGGGCGTATACAGATAGCTAAATTAGCAAAGACAATCATCAGGAGACCACTGTTTATGAAAACCAATCTCAAAGAGGAGGAAAAAGTCTTCTGTCTTTATTTTGTATTACTAACGCCTACTCCTTAACATGAGATTAGCAAACAATGCATAGGAACAATCTGTGGCCTAAATGCCTTTTTTAAAGGGCTGTTATTATCTGTTTCCAAAGTAAATGACACAAAACCAACACGAGTATAAGCTAGGACAGGCATTATTAATGGTGTTTACTTTTCATTAGGAGGCCGGAACAATTCCCTAATTGCTAGCAGATTCTAGGAATGCCTTATTTGTAAACTGTGGTTCACAAAAAAAGTCATTAACAGAATAAACAGGCAATTTAGAACAAGCAATTGCAATTATGAAATGTATTTAATGGCTTAAGGAATATCGGTGATATTTTGCAAAGGCTAGGGTCTCTTCCACGTTTGAACAGCAGAGCTCGGCCCTGCCAGACCGTATCCACTAGTGCCCCAGGACTGTTGAGCTGGTTTTATCACTTCCTTTAAAAATGGTAACTTTCTGATTATAAAGCGAATGCATTCTCATTACAGAAAACTTGTCAAACACAGAACAGAAATGCAAAGAGAATAAAAATTTCCCATCATCCTACCTTTTAGAGATAACTTAACATTTTAGTTTACTTTTTTCCTTCTGTCCTGGGCTACAGCACTATATATACCCTTGTGTATCCTGATTTTTTTCCGCCTAAGCATTATTGCATAAACATTTCACCAGGTTATTAAAACTTTTTCTTTGCAAAAACCATGTTAATGGCTTAAAAAAAATCCTAATTTATGGGCTACCAGTTATTTACTTAACTATTCCCCTTGTTGTGGGAATTTAAGTGGTTTCTGAATTGTTCCTTAGTATAAATAATGCTGCAATCAGCATTTTTGTGCAGACCATTTTTAACTCCATTTAGAATCGTTGCCTTGGGATAGTCCCAGAAGTGAAATTTCTAGATCGAAAGTGTGAATGTTCCTCAGGCTTTTCACAGTTTAGTGAACATGTTTAATGGATGTTTTTCATTCGAGAGACTAAACCAAAAGGCAGTGTCTGGGGTTAATTAGATTAGGATTAGGACTGCCCAGGATTCTGTTGGCACCTTCGGTTGCTGAGTGGGAGCTGAAGTTGGGTGAAACAAAGAAGAGGAATTTTTTAGCCAGAAATTTCTTAGGACATAAAAGGGCAGGGCTTACCTAGAGGCCACACCAACCCTACATAGCTCAAAGTTGCAATGTGGAAGGAACCCCCCCCCCCACAGGATGGAGACAACCAAAAAGAAGGGTAATAGCCACCAAGGATTGTTCAGGTTTAGGTGGAGTGCTAGAATCCTCCAAAAAGGTGATGGGGAGGGGCCAAATACCACCCTGCTTATGCTTGAAGCTTTGCCTCGCTCTCAAGACTGGAGAGACTATCAACACAAGTTGTCAATGATCCAATTTACTAATATTCTTCGGTTGACTCCTAAAGGTTCTCATGGAGGGTAGCCCCTCTGGGAGTCAGAAGTGTTGTTGTCATTTAACTCCCCTCTGGTTTAGTAGATGAGGCTCGGTGCTTACTGAATGAGACTTTAAGTTCCCTGTGGTCAGCATCAATGTCTATCTTGATTGTTCCTCCATCCCCAGTAGGCAGCACTGTTCCCAGCAGGTAGTAGACATTTAGTGAAAAGGTTTAATGGAATGGAATACGTTCTGGTAGTTAACCTTTAGTGACCAGTGAGCTAGTCATTCATAGAAGTACTTGTGAGAATGATTAAAACAAAACAAAACAAAACAACCTACTACATCTGGCTGAATTCCACCTTCTTTCTTCTTTCCTACCCCCTTCTTACTCTGCTTCTGCTTCCCTTGCGCTTACCCAGCCAGTGAGTAACGTAATGGTCAGATCTCTCAACCAGAGCCAGTGAGCAGAGCTCCTTGGGATGGTGGCGGCCATGGTGGTGTCTGTCATTTCACCACTTACCTAATGAGGAAGCCAAGATCTAGAAGTGTCTTCCTCATGCCCATGTTTCAGAGAAGCAAGCCCGTTTGATTCTGGATCCTAGTCTTCTTGGAGAAGCTGAGGTGGTTATTCATTGAGTTTTTTCAGCCAGTAACTCACGTTAACCAGTTCACTACCTCCTTGTTTCAGCTTCCTGCAATAATTTCCCCTCTCTGCTCTGTGTGAAGCTTCTGACGTCCCGGGTTGGTGGTGGACTGAGCCAAGTGGCTGACAGACTGGCAGGTTTCACCAGCTCTGGCTGTCCTCGCCACCACATCACTAGAGCTATCTTAGACCTTGCATTCACCATGGCAACAGGACAACACACCGCCTCTGTGTTTCCATTATCTTTTGTCGGTTTCCTAAAAGTAGATATTTCCAAGCCACTCTTTTATCCGTTTATCAATTACATGCTAGAATCTTTCTGAGGTTTGCTTCTCTGGCACTTGGAAAACAAACTCATGAAAAATGGCACGAGTTCCCAGTCGTAGGGAATGGAAAGTGGCGTGTGTCCGGTCTGGTTTTAATATTTGAAGTCTAGGGGCGCCTGGGTGGCTCAGTGGGTTAAAGCCTCTGCCTTCTGCTCGGGTCATGATCCCAGGGTCCTGGGATCAAGCCCCGCATTGAGCTTTCTGCTCAGCGGGGAGCCTATTTCCTCCTCTCTCTCTGCTTGCCTCTCTGCCTACTTGTGATCTCTGCCTGTCAAATAAATAAATAAAAATTAAAAAAAAATATTTGAAGTCTAAGGAGGTTTTGGAGACAAGGTGTAGAAAAACAGTTTAATAAAACCATGTCACATCTTTTATGTAAAGGAATCAGTTCCTGTCCAGGATGTGGTTAGGCTGCTCATCCTGTATCGGGGCAGACGGGATAAAGTGCAGTAGCCAATGACCCCGAAATCTCAGTGGCTTGAACATGACAAAGTTTCATTTCTATTTCTGTCTTCGCTGTCCTTCATGGGTCATCAGAGGGCTCCGTTCCCCGGAGTCACTCAGGGACCCAGGGGACCAGGGTGCCATCATCAGGAATGTATGGTTGCCATAGAAGCAGGAACAGGCAGAGGGTTTCCTTCTGGCTCTTCCAGGCTTCAGTCCAGAGGGACACATTGGCCGGAACAACTCGCCTGACTCCTCCCAACTGCCAAGGGAGCTGGAAAAGTGGGAAGCTGATGGAATATTTTTTGAACACTCCTGCTTCCGCCAAGGCTGATGCCAGCAGTTAATTTTCTGGTCTTTTTCTTTCTGAAGAGAATTGAGTAGATCTTTCATCTTTGCGTCCCTACAGCAGCTTCATATATGGTGTATCTCTGTCTCTGTATATCTGTTTCCATTCGGAGTTGGAGCCCCATGAGGGCAAAACATTACACTTTGTTTCTCTTTGTATCACCAGTGTGCCCTCCTCCCCACGATAGCTGGATAATCAGGGCTCATTGAATGGGTACCTGAGTAACTGAATGAACAGAAAAGTTTATACTATCACGAATGATGTTATGAAAGGATGGAGAAATTGTAACTGCAGAATTCCGCGGTGTCAGAGGACAGAAGCTTTTTGGAATCCTCAATTGCCGAATGAGGACCATGAGCCTGGGAGACGCACCGGTCAGCTGCAGGCCCAGTGCTGTCCTTCTGCATGCGACTTTTCTAGGAAGTTATAGTCCAGGTGGGGATAAGCTGATGATTTCAAGGAGAAATATTAGGGAAGACTGGAACGTCAACCTTGTCACCATGTGCCCCACCCCGTTCCCCCTTCTGTCACATCAGTCTCACCCTGGGGTGACTTTCCCATCATTCAGATCCCATGAACTTGACCTAGTTCCCAGCCGTCCTTGGGATTTAACACTCCCTTCTTGAGGCAGCCAAGTATAATGGAACGGACTCAGACTTCAAATAAGGGAGTTTGGGGTTTAAATTCTGACTTCTGCTTGGCCCTGGGAAGGCTGCTCATCACCTCCGCCTCGGTGTTCTCACCTGGCAAGTGGGCAGAATGCCACCCACCTCAAGGGATTATTTTGACAGCGAGATGAGTCCCAGTCCGTGAACGACGAGATGATCACATCTCATGATCCCACTGGGCTGGCGGGAGCAGCAGTGTCTGCCTGTGAGCTGTTCAGGCACGTGAGGAAGCAGCCGGGCTGGCTTCCTCCTCCTTGAGCGATGCCAGGTAAGCCCAGGACAGAACACCACGTACGTGCTCAGCTCACGGATATTGCTAATGAACAATAATACCAGCTTGCTTCATATCCGTCTCCAGCTGCTTCCTAGTCCTAGCCCACAGCCCCTCGATGTTCCCCAACCAAGGAGGGGTGACTTTGCCCTGCGTGCTTTCGGACGTCACGGAACACCAGCCTGCTCCCCGTGGGGATGGGTGGAGACCCACCATTTGAAACTCCAGACGGCCAACTTGCTTCCCTCTGACACATTTTCTGCGCTCTCTGAGAAGGGACGGGGGGTGACAGAAAGTAAGGTTTATCAGTCAGGTGGATGCCCCCATCCAAATATCACCCGCTTCATCTGGGGTGCTGGCTGTAGGTGAGTTGGGAATGGTTTTTAAATTGAATGGTCCACAGATGGTGTGTTCAGGGTGCTTACGTTATCAGTGCGTTGGGTAAGATCAGTAGCTCTGTTTATTATCTCTATATAATGGACTTTAGTGTGTACAGTAAGCACCCCAAGGCATTCGAGGTCCAGCGGGAGCCGCACGCTGAAGACACGGGGCATCCGTGGGACCGCTGGAGCTCCTGGGGAGAGTGGGGTGTCTGTGGCATGTGGCTCCCCGGGCTGCTCTGAGAGCACACCGGCCTACCTGCAGACAGTGAACAGTCCATTCCATCTGCTCTGTAACAAGCCAGGGAGTCACCGATTTGCTGCAGAAAGAGTCACTGGCTGTGGGGCACTGGGCTGGTTACAGGAGACCTTGAGATGGGAAGGGCTGGGAGAAGAGATGGGGGGCGGAGAACCTAGGACATATGCTCCAGACACTTGCTGATATGCCAGAGGCACAGGGAGGTTAAGAAACTTGTCAAGGTCACACAGCTTATGTAAATTTTGATGCTATGATTTGAACGGGGCCATCTGGTTTCAAAGCCCAAACTCTAGAGTTATAGACTTGGAATTGTCTGCAAAGCATCTTTCATCTAGAAGAGCCTGTCTTCTCTAGGGACCTTTACCCAGCTATGGCTGGTCGGTCTAAAGTGGTCACCCTACCCAATCAGGGCGTGGGGGTGCCTCCCCTGGGGACTCATAGCTTCAGGATGGTGTCTCTTCAGTGGAGAGAAAACTTGGTCATGTTTCCAGCCATGTGGAAGAACTGAGCTGTAGGGAGAGAACAGGTGGGTCCAATGCAGCGAGAGGCAGAGAGAGGAGACTAGAGTCTGGGACTGTCCAGTTATCGGCTTCCACCTGGTCATCGAGGCCTGGCTGCTTCTTCATCCAGGACTTCTTGGTTTCTGGAGGCAGATAGGTTCTCCATGTGGCCTCAGTGGGGTCCACTCGGCTGGCTGTCATTTGAAAGGCCCCAGTCAGGTCCCTGGGGCTGAGTTCTCACTCATTTTCACCCTCTCGCAGCAGACCGGCTCTGCAGGAGGCCCAGGGCAACCGTTTTCTCAAAGACAATGGCTGACACATCCTAATAACCAGAGTCTCCTGGCTTGGCCCTTATGATTTAGAAAATGTCAGCGCCTAAATCAGCGCATCTCAAATGGAATATTCTGGCTGTGATCAGGGAGTCATCAGAAGATGGGCACTAAGGTGGTCCAGGCCTCGCGAGGCTCATCTGGTGAGCTGAGCATGGGGTGTGACCACACTGATGTCAGCGAAACTGACCAGGTCCCCAGTATAGAGGCGGGTCCTGTTAGTTTAGTTCCCCGATGTGACCACCTTCCCCAAGAAGACGGTTGTACTTGATGAACACATCCGAGCCTGGGGAACTGGTACTCCAAGTAGACAGAGGGTAGTGGGCTAAGAGTTCATTCTAGAGAGCAGAGAGAGAGACGGCAGAGAGCAGGAGCCAGGGAGGGTGGGAAGGCATGAGAAGCAGAAGCCGCAGTAATCCCACCATCTTGGGGTGGGGGGTGGGGAGAGTACTGTTCGGGGAGTAGAGGGTGCCAGGAAAGGAGCGTGTCCTTGGGCTGGGTTGCCCAAACGGCAGAGGCCTCCTGCCAGCAGGGAGAGATGTGGTCCCTGAGGAAGTGAGGCTGCCAGTGACTCAGGGTTAGACGTGTCCCGAATGACCTTCTATTGCTAAGCTGCGCGCCATCTCCATGAAGCTTGGTAGTGTCCTTATCCTCGTCATCCTCATGGCCAAGAGTATCCCTCTCTACCTTGCTCAAGGTCACCTAGAGTGTCTGTTCCTTGACCCCTAAAGATCTAAACCAACACACAGAGCACATCAAGAGAACATTCCCAGCAACACTACTCATGTGTGAAAACAAGCCACATGTCCACAGTGAGTCATGTCAGCCTTTGGGCAGAAGTGTTTAGTCAGCGGACCCTGATGGCCCCTGGGCAGTCTCACCGGGTTTGGTGGCTCACATTCAGCCCATGTTGGTGGCACAGGTCTTGTCTTGAGAAAGGTAGCCCTAGAATGTTCACCAGGAGGACCTGGCCAAGGAGCCTGGGTCTCTTCACCCCCTTAGATTGAGCACAACTGATGATACTTACAAAAAATTTCCTTTTGCGGTGAAATTCACCTGACAAATCTGACCATTTTAATGTGAACAACTCAACCGCATCGGTGCATTCTGTGTCGTGTAGCCACCACTGCTATCTGGTTATAAGATCTTGCCATCGCCTCTGAACAAAACTCCATGTCTTCTCAGCCCCATTTCTGAATCGCTTTCTTCTCCCTTAGATCTTGGGATCCAACCCACCTGTGACCTGTTTCTGTGGATTTGCCATTCTGGACGTCTCACCCTTTCTGACGGTGATTGCACGCAGCCTGGGGCAGGGGCCTGTGCTGCATTCCTTTTTATGGCCAAATCGCCGTCCGTGCCGTCCGTCCTATGGATTCATCCCATTTTGTTCTCCACTCATCAGTGGGTGGACGTTTGGCTTTTCCACCTTTTGTCTGTTGTGAATAGTGCTCTTTTGAACAGTCTTCTGTTGTGTTTTGAATTAGAGAACTAGGGAGAGACAAGGCGGGGGCCAGGTGCCCTGGACATTCCCGCTTGTCCCAGGAGCCTCCTGGGAAGGGTTAATGCAGAAAGGGTTCCACCTTCAACCTGCTTCTGCTCTGGTGGGTTTATATTTGTTTTTATTTTATTTTATTTTTTTTATTTGAGAGAAAGGGTGAGGGGAAGAGAGCACGAGCGGGGGGAGGGGTGGAGGGAGAAGCAGACTCCCCGCTGAGCAGGGAGCCCGACGTGGGGCTCGATCCCAGGACCCCGGGATCATGACCGGAGCTGAAGGCAGAGGCTTAACCGACGGAGCCACCTAGACGCCCCATGACAGGTTTAAATAGTAATATTCAGGAAGAGAGTCTCCACAGGCCTTTCTCAAACCCACCTCTTTTTTTTTTTTTAAGATTTTATTTATTAATTTGACAGAGAACACAAGTGGGCAGAGAGGCAGGCAGAGAGAGAGAGGGAAGCAGGCTCCCTGCTGAGCAGAGAGCCTGATGCGGGGCTCGATCCCAGGATCCTGAGATCATGATCTAAAAGCAGAGGCTTTAACCCACTGAGCCACCCAGGTGCCCTCAAACTCACCTCTTAAAAGCCCACCCTGAGGTTGCTTAAGAATTACTAAGTAATTAAAGTGATAACTTTCAAGACCAAAATATATATTTTCTCCTTCATAGAACACAGAGCCCATAACTTCTGTGATGCTTTCAGCTGTTCTCAGGAAGGAACTGATACCTCCTCTCCTTCCCTCGTGCTGCGTGAAGCACAGAAGGGAAAAAAGGTACAATCTGAAGGGATTCTCTCAACAGAGAAGATAGCAACGCTTTTTAAAAATTCTTAATATATGTAGCTCCCTAGAGCACAAACACCCCAACTACCCCCCGGCCGCAAAGAGTCGGACCTCGTGTCCTTCCTGTGCACCCTGAGAGCTCGGTTTGATCCTGCCATCAGCCCCACCTCTGAATGGAAACCTGTTCAGTCAGAATCTTCTGCAGGTTCTCATTTAAATTCCAAGAGCATGCACAAGCCTTGTTTCTTCTGGAAATGTCAGTGCTTTTAGTTCTTTCCCCTTTTAAAGAGATCCAAGTGAGCCAAATGCTTCTCCCCTGATTGGAGTAAAAAGAGTGTAAATATTTTAGCATTTCATAAAACGGGAGACATTCGAGGCTACAGGTGCCTGAGTAACAGCTAGACTTGCCTACACATCCCTATCGATTAGCGCTCTGGAGTGACGTTTCAGAGAAGCAGAATGATCGAGCTCCAACGCATTCACACCCTTGCCTCCTCAGGTTTCTGGCGCTCTGGACCTGGAATGTTCCCTCCTAAAAGGACAGGGAGACTTCGCCTCGCACACAGTAAATGAAATGTGTTTGTGCGAGGGACAGATTGGTGACCATGGAAGCTGGCTCCTGCCCCGCTAGGACACGTGGAGGAGCGGTGCTTTCCTTAGATCTCCGCATCAGGATTCGCAGGAGAAGAACGGGAGCTCGGGCTTCCTCCCGGCGCAGCGGGCGTTCACAACGGAGAATTCCCACGGCCCACGCAGCGTGCCGAAGCAAGACTTTGCTGAGTGCAATTTCACATAGCATTAAACAAGATGATTCCTTGCCAGGGTTCCCTCTACTAAAGGCCACTTGGAAGAACTTGGAAAGCTTAATGAGACCCGAAAGGTTGCAGCGAAGGAGAGGTATTTGCATCAGCAAGTGTTAGGTCGGGGCCCGCTAGGGAGGCCTCCGTCGGTGCTTGTCAGTCTCCTGCCGAAAGTGACACCTGTGATGGCCCAAGCTTGGAGTCCACGGTGGAGACCCAAGTGACGAGTGTGTTACCAGGAGCTTTGAGAGCGGGGCCTGTTCTTTGGGCTGGAAGCGGGCAGACATGTTTGATTTTTTACTTTGGACTTGTGCCAACTGTTTCTGGGCTGTTGGACACCTGGATGGGCAGAGTGAGGCAGGGGATGGGTCGGCTCCCTCCGGGCACCTAGCACGGGCACTGGCCGCCGTGGCTCACCTACCCGGCAGCAGGGGTCCTGCGTCGGGAGGGAGTGCAGACCGCCCACGAAGGTGGCAGAGACGAGACCTGGGTTCACCGTCTGGACGAGCGGACAGCCTGGGGGGGGGGGGGGTGGGAAATGCTTTCCTGTCCCCGCAACCAAAGGAGCCTGGCGTTTGGCCTCTGGAGGGATCCAGAAAGCAGAATGCCGAGAGACGCCTTCTCGCTGGGCCGAAATGACGAATGTGGCTACAGAGCCATAAATATCCCGCGTCGAGAGGAGACGGACAGGGAGAAGTCATTAGCAGTGACAGAGTCCCCGCAGTTGCGCATCACTCGCCTAAAAATGATTGCGAAGGTTAAGGCTGGGGATGAGTGAGAGGAAGGCGAGGTGGGGTGGGGGGGCGGGCAGTGCCCTGGACCGTTTCAGCCCAGAGGACAGGGGTTCGAGACCACTCTCTCCCGGCCCGCACACCCAGCCCCACCCGCGAGAGTCCGCCGCTCTCCCCGCCGGAGCCCGCAGGAGAATATTTGCACTCTGCAGATCAAGCAAGCCGCCGAGATTTCGCAATTGCTTGCCCATCCGCGTTTCAGAAGGGAGAGTGACTATAGGAAAATCCTAACATTTTCCTGAGAAATACTGTCTCAATTAAGTATCTTTATTACTGCCTAGCACTTTGTTTTATGATACACTTTCACTGGCAAACCACAGCAAACATCTCTGGACAGCAAACAACATTAAGCTCGCTCCAGCTCCTCCTCCGTCTTGCACTTATTTTAATATAAACATAAAGGAAAGAGCTGGAAACCTTTCTTTCATCACCAGATCAGAAATTTCCCTGCCCTTTCCTCGGGGCCCAGGGAAGGGGGGCAGTGAAGAGAAAGAATTAAGACAACTTACAGTGATGCTTACGGTACCTAAACACGAAAGTATCAACCGGTATGTTTCTGAAAATTGAAAATAAAATTATGGAGAAAATGCTTTATTTGATTCTCTGTTTATGGGAAATTCATTTTATTTGACTTTTTTATTTGTAATACCAACTACGGAGCAGAGCAGTTTCCAAGGTGTTCCCTTACGGTCCCATTCTTCTAAATTATTAATGCCGTGCTGTTGATATATTGTCAGCCTTGTACATACATTCTATGAAAATGAGTTTTACAGTAGGTTGGGATTTATAACAAAGCTTGACATATGCAGCTAATTCACCTACACAGTCCTGTCAGGTTTGGGTTCATAAATAATTGATACTCGGGGCTCGAAGTTCAGCTCGTGTTAGTACTTCAGCTGTTAAATTTCAGCAGCATAATGGATGAATATTTGTTTATAATTTCTGTACATGGTCCCGATGTCAGCTCCCTCGCTTCATTTGCATAGGTAGATTGAGATGTTGGAGGGGTAATGAGCGCGTGAAGATGACGAATTGTTTGCCGGGATGCCGGTGCGGTTCTGTAAATGTTTGATTAGTTCTGAATGGATTACTGTTAGATTATCTGGTTCAGAGGTTAACGTGAGTAGCTCTTTGCTCCCAGAGCTTTTGTGATCCCTTGCTGACAGATTTTAAAATTCATACGGCGAGATAGGCCTCGCCAAAGCGAGGGGGTGTTCTCGGCAACAGATGCTTCGTAATTAAGCATACGGTTTCCCGGTCCTGGGGCGCCCGAGGATTCTCACGTCGGCCTGCCTCGTTCAGTCGCAGGAAAGTCGAGCTGGAAAGAAAACACTCTTGCCCCCATCCCCACCAGCTTGGCCCAGGTGCTGGCGGCTCTGCTTCCCGAGGCCAGGGATTTGGTGACCCGGCTGCACAGACAGGTCAAGGAGGGAAGGGGTCCGGGGCCCGGGGAGGGCAGCTTCTTGTGATGTGCCCACATTGCAAATCGTGCTCCTGATCTGCCAACAATGACAGTTGCCGCTGAAGAAGTGCCTTTGCTGGAGACCCCAGGTAATGAGGTCTGGTCAGCTCATTTGCACCCCAGAATTTAAGGTGGTCTGGGGGCCTTGGAGGTGGGGACACCTTATGAGTTCCCAGCACAGGACATCGGCACAGAGCCTTTCCACCAACACAGGCTGGCAAGATGCTATGAGACAGCAGCGGTGGGAGGAGGCACCCCGCAGCCCCCCTCTGTCACTCCCAAAGTGTGTGAGCGAGTGCGTGAACGTGTGTGTCTGTGAGAGCATATGTGCGGGTGTGAGTGTGGAGTGTGTGTGCACACATGTGTGTATGCACCGACCCACAGGAAGAGCTACACGAGGGCTGGGACTCTGGTCCTCTATCCTTGTCTATGAGCTTCCAGGAAGATGGGTCTGACGCAGCCCAGCGGGGCCGGACCCCTTTGTCAGCCCACACGGGGATCGTGTCCCGAGGCCGACTGCTGCCCGGCATCCCACGCCCCTGGCCCGGCCTTCCCTCGCCAACCGCGCCAGCCCATCCAGACCCCTGTGCCCCCTGATGCCCCCCCCCCCCCACCGTGGCAGCGGTTGGGAAAATGGAGTCAACGGGCCTTAATGAAAAGATTTAGTGCTTGCAGCTAAACAGAACTGAGTTCCAGCGCTCTCTTGAACTATATTTTTCCAGTCCCGCATCCAGTTCCTTAGCTTGTCTGGCAATCATGTTAGTGATTATATGGGTAATGAAACACGTGCTCTTTTTGTCTGAGCCTCTGATTAATCTGCCTTCTCTTTAGCCTTGATTTATGGCGCTCAACTCTGGAGGTGAATGCCGGCCCATCCGTTCCGTAGCTTATTACCGACGCAGGCTTGCTAAATGCCTCGGAGGCTCGAATTGTTTCTTGACAGCCAGGCTTCTTGCGACATTCCCTCCAATCTGTTTTGGTTCCTGGTGTGACCTTTCATACAGTAAAATACATTAGTTGAATAGCACAGTCTCATTAAAAGAGTGAATTAACCGAAGAGTCTTTTTAACTAAATGACAGCCAAAGGACTGAGTGCTAATAGCCACAAGCAGTTGGAAACTTAACTCATGAATCAGGCCTGTTAATACTGCCTTCTGCCTGGAGCACTGAGGGTACCGCGCTCTCTGCCGGCTCTCGTAAGAAGAAAAGCTCATTACTTTCCTCCTGATGGGAGAGAAAGAGTGAGCGAGCAATAATAAAGCTTGAATTTTTCAATACTGTTAAAAATGGGGCTGACAGATTGCCGACAATGGGGGCAGCGGGCCCAGGCGCGGCGTCCGGAGCCGCGGAATTAGCAGGCACCATATATCATACAATCTAATTAAATCAACCCGGAGAATGAAATTAGTTTTCTGTGAGTGAAATGGTCTCTGAAAGAGCTCTATTAAATGAACTGGAGAGCATTAATTAAATAATTCACAGTGAGGGATTTTGCATTTATACAAAAATTGTGTGCTTAATTGTCCATGCTGTATTACAGATCTGGCCTTATGTTAACAATGTGTCGAAAGCACACTTATTGGAGCATATCAGGAGCAGTTTAACACAAACGTGGCTTGGAAAGTTGTATGGGTTGGGCCGAGGAACCCGAGGGAAAGCACCCGGGGACACCTAGACCTCCGGAGCCTCCCGGCCAAGTTAAGTTTCTGTGGACTTCCTGTGTATCAGACCTGTCTCAGTTGTGCAGGGCGGTACCTCCTTGGGGTGTCCGGGGGCTCCTCCCGAGTTGACCGGCAGGGTCTAGGTGAATCAGGAGGCTTGGCGGCAACCTGGCAGATTTCGGTATCTGTAGACACTTGTCTGGGTGAATCAGTTTTCTTTCTCTACCCCTCCGAGCCATCGCCAAATGTATCAGGCAGTTACGTGGACTCACTCGTGGAAGCCCAGGCATATTGGGAGCAGTGAAGGAAAAAGTGAATTTAGATATGATATGTTAGAGACATCAGACATCATCTTTCTTGGAATCATGGATCTCAGGGTTGAAAGAAACCAGAAAAATAATTTTGTTCAAACCTTCCTCCTCCCACGTACTGTCTGAATTTCCTCTGGAATATTTCTGCGCAAACGCTCCCAGAGCTGTGGAGCCAAGGTGCTGACTCCTGGTTTGTGGCGTCCACGCTGTGGTTGGAGGCTCAGATCTGGTGCGGCCGGGGCCCCGGAGCCTAGTGGCCGGGATCCCAGGCTGCGGAACAGACCCTGGGTGCGAATCCCAGCTCCCACACCTACCAGCCGTGTGGCCTTGGCCTGGCATCTGCTCCTCTGTGTGCTACCACTTCTGTGTCTGCGGAAGCGGGGGTGACAGCCGTACCCAGTGCACAGCACTTCTAGGAGGGCTCAAGTTGACACGTGTTCATCACGGAGAGCGGCGCACGAACGTCACACAGCATTTGCTGTCCCTAAGCCTTTCTTTACCTCCTCAGATCTCCATAGTTTGGGATCAATAATAACATGATCTTGAAAAATATAATTTCAACAATCTTCCTAGTCTTTCCTGTTACTTCCCCCTGATTGGAGAATTTGCTGATTGGAAAAGTCTCACTTGTTTTGGTTCGTTTGCTTTAAATTTAAGGCTCTAGTAAAGCTGTCCACATTTCACTCAGCTGGAGCCGCATACGCTGGAGTGCATACGTTCGCCAGGGCAGGGCCGAAGTGGGAAACCACGGGGCACGAGACAGACACGGGGCTCGGGCTCTAAGGACAGTCCCTTCTCTTTTTCCCTCGACAGAGAGAAATGGTGTGTTACACATTGTAAAAAGTCCTTCTTGTGGTGAAAATTTAAAAGAAAAAGAAAATAGGACACCTGGGTGGCTCAGTGGGTTAAGCGTCTGCCTTCGGTTCAGGGTTCTGGGATCCAGCCCATGTCCGGCTCACTGCTCAGTGGGGAGCCTGTTTCTCCCTCTCTCTCTGCCTCTCTATTACTTATACCCTCTCTCTCTCTGTCAAATAAATTAACAAATAAATAAATTCTTAAAAAAAAAAAAGAAAAAGAAAAGAAATTCTTATAGAAAAAATCCAAAGTGTACCAGAAAAATAAGATGATCTTGTGGGTAATGAAACCATCCTTAGACTACAGTCCCCTGGATGCCCAGGGTTGATACCTGGCACTTTCCACTCCCTACCCGTCTACACTGCTGGCCCAAGGGGACGTGACGCCAATTACCCAGTGCAGTGATCTTGGGTGGTTGCAAATTCATCAAGGCACCTTGAGACACAACTGGCCGCATTTAAGACATCTATATATCAACCAAGAAACTTGGTGGACTGTTGCTTTTTAAATTACAAATAATTTTATTTATTTTGAAAAGATTCACTTTTAACAAACCAACTAATTTCCTGACATGACATGCTATCTATTTTGTTACTTTTCTGGAGAGATAACTTAAAAATATCCACAGCTTGTGTTTCATTAAAAAAAAAAAAAAAGATGTTGAGATTTTCAATAGGTTACGATCTGCTGCCTGGATTGTTCAATGAGCACGGGTAGCAAACATCAACGTTTTGATCTCCTGCCATGTTCATAGGCTTAGGATTCCAAAGGAAATAAAGTAGAAGCCTCCAGCCGTCAGTTTTTTTTCCCTTTCAAAGGAAAAGTTTAGCAGCACCTGCTTGGCATGGGGGGAAGGAAAAGGAATCAATCAAAAGGAAATAAAGAGAGAAGGAGAGAGAAGAGCTTGGCCAGCGTGGAAGTTGGGAGTAAGGAGGAGGCGTGTGCAAAGCTTCGAGATCTGCAGAGCCTGCAAGAAAGTGGACATGAAGAAGCGTTGCCAGGAGTGATAGCACAAATTCCCTCTAATGTTAGGTGAGAAACGAAAATAGGGATTAGAGTTACTTTTGGTTGTTGGATATGAAGATTCTGAGGCCGAACCACTTGATCTCTGACATGTATTTGGGTTACAAAGCCATGAAACCTGGAGGTGGGGAGTCAGCTGTATCTGTTGATTCACACATGGACCAGACAACCAGAAAACACAGAAGCCCCGTCACAGTGTGCTGGGCGGTACAGGTTGTGCAAAGATGGTCAGGACAGCACTATTGCCCGCAGGAGTTCTATGTCCTCTGCGGGAGATGCTGAAAAGATATCTTTAAGATCATGAATGAATGTCTATTGAGTAGGGCAATTAAAATAGGTTTAAGATGAACTGTATTAAAGGAATGATAATAGCAATAAGTAAATCTTACATGCCTCTTCTATGTATTTATTCTTTAAAATGTACTGTGTGCCCTAAGGGAGTCATAAAATACTCTGGGAGTTCAGAGGAGAAAGATGGCTTTTCTCTTTTGGAGGACGGTCAGCAGAACTGAAAGCTGTCATCCACTACAATGTCTGAGACGCTCACAGACCAATGCATGAGAGCAGGGATGCAGGTGTGACCAGTAGGGCAGGGGAGAGGCTCAAACGAGGCCATCGAAGGCAGGTGTCTGCAGGATGAGCTCATGAGAGGTTGCGGGTCCAGAGGAGGAAGGGGAGGGCCAGATGTCACAGGTGGGCTGAGGAAGTGGGGGACACGCCCGGAGTGGTCAGAGAAGAGTGTGCAGGATTCGGACAGGCGACGAGCGGCTGGCACATAGGATGGAGGGAAGGGAGGACAGAGAGCAAGGCGGCCAGGCTGATGGGAACAGAGAGACTGACGCAGGTGCAGGGTAGGGTGTCATAGGAGAACAGGATGGAGGGGAAGCTCGGTGCCAGAGCGGGAGGGCCTGGAGCCCCCGGCTGAGGAGCTCTGACCACTGCTGGGTCACGGGAAGCCCGAGTAATGGGGGGATGTCCCTTAGGAAAAGCACGGTTGTGGCTGTGCCCAAAACGGACTGGAGGAACCAGGTAAGAGGCCCAAATCACCCAGGTTCAGTGACCTGGAAGCAGCATTGGCTGTCACATGCCCTCCTTACCTTCCCAGGAACCTTGTCCTGATCCGTCGCAGTGTTTCAGCTCGCGGATGCGGCAGAGGCTCGGGACACAAGGGCACGAAAACCCAGTGTTAAGCTTCAGGCCTTCAGCTGGTGGCCGCCGCCGAACCGTGGAAGGAAACACGTATTTCCCTTTCTCTCACCATTGACTGCTGCTGGGAACCACGGGCTTTGACTCTTCTCTTTGCCCCCAGAGAAGGAGGAGGAAGGGAAGTGCGGGGCGGAGAGCTGCGGCCTCGGCCCCTCGGTGACGGTCCTTCCTTTGGGTCAGTTCAGGCTAGTGAGCCCAGGGCCCCACGTGGCCAGGCTCCGTTCCAGGAGCAGGGAAGAAGGGGAAAGCGGTGCTGAAGATCAGGCTCTTAGGGTCTTGGCCGGGAGGATGTGCCATTCGTGGGTCAGGCGCCCACAAGTTGGCGAGGGAACAGGAGAGCGAGGTGGAATGCTGTGGCCGTCGGCCTCCTGACGGTGTGACTCCCCAGCACAGGCATGGACCATCACCCAGGTCTCCTTGGTGGGGTGGGTGGCCAGGACGGGACGGGCTGGGCAGGCAGGGACATGCTGGGCACCCCAAGGGTGCATGACTCGCAGGGCTCCCAACCTGCAACTCTTCCTGTCCCAGCACACTCACACGCAGAATAGGCACACCCGGACTCATCAGACAGGAGGCCACCCTGTGCTGTGTCCTGACTGAGGTAAGGGAGTACATTCAGCTCAGGGAGATGGGGGCTGTCCCCAGAGTGTGGGTGAGCCCCTCCGATCTTGCGAGCCCTGGCCTGGGCCCATCCCAGCGAGTTGCCAGTCACTCTGGGGCACTGGTCCACGTGGTGTTGTCCTAGGAACGGCAGCCCCGGTCTGCCCAAGTCCTCCTCGGCCTGGGAGCAGCGCCCGCATGGCTCCTCTGCACGTTGAACCCTTGTCGTCTTGCCTGTCTCCCCCGTGAGGCCGTTTGGAGGGTAGGATTGTCAAGCCATTCAATCATTTGCACCATTACCTTTAATATTCGCCACATTTAGTTTATTCATAAAGGCCTGTCTCACATGAGAGAATTCTTTCCATGATCGGGACGGCTGTGTTCAGGTTCCCCTCAGAAATGTGCCGTCTGTCTCTTTCTTGGGTGATCAGTGAATCTCCAAATGTTCTTATTTTTGCTGGGACCAGGAAGAGGAGGATTTCTTTGGTTCTTTTTCAGATTCTTTCTAAGCAGCCCAGGCTGACCCAGGGGCATGAGCCTTGCCTGGGCGGACCCTGTGGCCCCAGATGAATGTCTCTGGAACATGGAATGTCCTCCAGCAGGCTTCAGGGTGGGGGCGGTAGAAATGGAGGGAACCTTCGGGTCAAGTATCACAAACTCCCCATTTTACAGGAGAGGACACTGAGGCCCAGAGGGAATTATTTGGGCCAACTCAGCAGGTCAGTGGTGAGCATGGGTTTGAACCCGAGTCTCCTGTTCAGGGGCTTTACTACTGAGTGTCTGGACATTGGGCTCAGTCTGGGGTTGTGAGCCTGCCACGCAACAGGCATGGGCTTGGAAGCTGGTGGCCCGTGCTCTCTGTCCCCAGCTTCGGTGCCACAGTGGCATCGCCAATGACGTTCTGTGCTGCGGCTTTTCAGACCAATAAGTGGAGGCTCCACAAAGAGGAAACTGTTTGTCTGAGTTGTTTTTATTTTAATGAAGATTTATTAATTTATTTTTAGAGTGAGAGAGCACAGGTGGGAGGGGCAGAGGGAGAGGGAGAGAGAGAGAGAGAACCTCAAGCCGACTCTGTTGAGTGAGGAACCTGATGCGGGGCTCGATCTCACGACCCTGGGATCACAACCTGAGCTGAAACCAAGAGTTGGATGCTCAACTGACTGCATCACCCAGGCGCCCCAATTGTCTGAGCTCTTGTAGCTAAGATGTGGCCCCTAGCATTCAGACTGAGACTTGCCAAGCCTCAGGGGCTGCCGCGGTGGCCTCCCCAACAACGAACTCCATGGCAAGCCCATTGCTCTGTGCAACGCTTGGACCAGCTGGAACCAGGGAAGATTGGGAACGCAGTGGAGGCCTTGAGCTTGACTGCCTCCCTTTGTGTGTTTGTTTGTGTGTTTGTGTGGCCCTGCACTGGTACAGCCCCCGAAGGGTGTCCTCCTCCCAGAGTGGAGCAAAGGCTCCTGGCTTCAGAGCGTGCCCCAACCTCCTGCCATCCTGTCGCCTCTTCCCACCTCCTTCTTCTTTCTGCCTGTCTTTCTCCGCCAAAAATTCTAGGTCTCGGTCTTTTCAGGTTGGCTAAACGGGGGCCAGAGGAACCGAGACAATTTTTTTTCTTTCTAACAAAGCCTAGTTTTTACATAGATTGTTCTGTTGCAAAGTTCTATTTGAAATAAAAGTCAATTTCAAGTCTATTTGAAATGCAAAGTCAGAATTGAAATAAAATCTTTCTGGAACATCTTCCCTCAAGCCAGCAGTTAGTGGAGGCCACTCAGAGAGAAGGCCTGGTGCTCAGGAGAAGTTAAAGGGGAAACAGATTGATATAAATATTTTTTTATTTTTTAAATTTATTTTCATCATAACAGTATTCATTATTTTTGCACCTCACCCAGTGCTCCATGCAATCCGTGCCCTCTCTAATACCCACCACCTGGTACCCCGACCTTCCACCCCCCGCCCCTTCAAAACCCTCAGATTGTTTTTCAGAGCCCATAGTCTCTCATGGTTCACCTCCCCTTCCAATTTCCCCCAACTCCCTTCTCCTCTCTAACTCCCCATGTCCTCCATGCTATTTGTTATGCTCCACAAATAAGTGAAACCATATGATAATTGACTCTCTCTGCTTGACTTATTTCACTCAGCATAATCTCTTCCAGTCCCGTCCATGTTGCTACAAAAGTTGGGTATTCGTCCTTTTTGATAGAGGCATAATACCCCATAGTGTATATGGACCACATCTTCCTTATCCAATCGTCCGTTGAAGGGCATCTTGGTTCTTTCCACAGTTTGGTGACCGTGGCCATTGCTGCTATAAACATTGGGGTACAGATGGCCCTTCTTTTCACTACATCTGTATCTTTGGGTAAAATACCCAGTAGTGCAATGGCAGGGTCATAGGGAAGCTCTATTTTTAATTTCTTGAGGAATCTCCACACTGTTCTCCCAAGAGGCTGCACCAACTTGCATTCCCACCAACAGTGTAAGAGTGTTCCCCTTTCTCCACATCCCCTCCAACACATGTTGTTTCCTGTCTTGCTAATTTTGGCCATTCTAAGTGGTGTAAGGTGATATCTCAATGTGTTGTTTTTTTTTTTTTTTAAGATTTTATTCATTTATTTGACAGAGAGAGATCACAAGTAGGCAGAGAGGTAGGCAGAGAGAGAGGAGGAAGCAGGCTCCCTGCTGAGCAGAGAGCCCGATGCGGGCCTTGATCCCAGAACCCTGAGATCATGACCTGAGTTGAAGGCAGAGGCCTTAACCCACTGAGCCACCCAGGCGCCCCTCTCAATGTGGTTTTAATTAGAATCTCCCTGATGGCTAGTGATGATGAACATTTTTTCATGTATTTGATAGCCATTTGTATGTCTTCATTGGAGAAGTGTCTGTTCATATCTTCTGCCCATTTTTTGATATGATTATTTGTTTTGTGTGTGTTGAGTTTGAGGAGTTCTTTATAGATCCTGGATATCAACCTTTTGTCTGTACTGTCATTTGCAAATATCTTCTTCCATTCCGTAGGTTGCCTCTTTGTTTTCTTGTCTGTGTCCTTTGCTGTGCAGAAGCTTTTGATTTTGATGAAGTCCCAAAAGTTTATTTTCGCTTTTGGTTCCAAACATTTACCCTGTGAGCTGTTTATTTCTCATTGGCCAACTTATAGAATTCATGATCACTCTTCAGAATATCACAAAAACCCTGATAAGCATGAAGATGACAATGAAAGTGACCACTTCTTGGGGCGCCTGGGTGGCCCAGTCGGTTGAGTGCCTGACTCTTGGTTTTGGCTCAGATCATGATCTCAAGGTTGTGAGATCGAGCCCCATGTCGGGTTCCTGGCTCAGCCCAGAGTCTGCTGAGATTCTTTCCCCTTCCTGGACCCTCTGCCCCTCCCCTTGCTCACTGGCTCTTTCTGTCCCTAAAATAAATAAGCAAATCTATAAAAACAAAAACAAAAACAAAAAAACAAAAAACAAACATGACTGCTACCCTACCAGCCAGAACACTAAAGAGAACATTCTGGCATTGTGCATTCCAGACTTTCCTGAAACACATTGTACACAAGTCTATTTTTCATACAAAATGAGACCATGCTCTACTCACTGATTTATGGCTCACCTTTTGAATGAAAAAATTTGGAGCTCTAGGAACATCTTGCCCTGCCAGGAGACCCCATATACTTCTCCACCATTCTTGATGGCTGCAGAGCATCCCATAGTTTTTAAATGGGCTGCTATGTAATCAATCAGTCCTTTGTTGTAGGGCTCACCACCCATCCAAGTGTTGTTGTAGCCACAACACGGGCATCTGGCTGTTCAGAGAAACAAAATCGCTCCCCACTCCTGCTTGTATGGTTGAATTTCTCTGCTGTAGGCTGGCCCAACTGGGTGAGCACATGGATATTTGAAACAGTGTCTGGTGGTGAGTGGACAGAGAAAGCACCTGTAGGACACAGACTTGATTATTCTTTTCACCCAGATGTTTGCTTCTAGATACTTGGAAACTGGCCGAGAGAGTCCCGGAGAGCCCCTTCTCTTTCTTTCTCTGGTTTCTCCAACAATTGTTTGGATCGGTAGTTCTTTTGCTTCTACTCATTCTATGGTTGTCATGAAATTCTGGAAATTCTGGGCTCGTCTTTCGTCTTATCCCAAATGTGTTCTGTTATTTCAGATTCCATGTTTTAGATAATATTTTTTTAATTAAAAATGTTTTTTCTCAAGTTTTTATTTTGAAAATCTCTGAACAGACAGGAAAGTTGAACAAACGGCCCAGTGTACAGCAGAGTGCCCATTTTTTAGATCAGACCTCGTTTCACAGACCTGTTGCTGCTCAACAAACCATGACAAGGATAACAGCACGAGTGTATTATTTTTCACAGCTCTGTGGCTTGACCAGGAGATCACTGTGTTTCGCACAGTGTTGGCTGGGGCACCGGCAATGTTTCCCGTGGCTGGGAGTTCAGAGCTGTCTGCTAGGTGCCTTGATTCTCTCCATGTGGCTGTGTTCCAAGAAGAAACAGACCAAGAAACAAAGGAGAAATCATGAGGACATGTTGCAATCTGGCCGTGGAACCCTCGTAGCAACACCACTGCCGTTTGTTTCTGAGGCCAGTCCAGGTCCAAGGGGAGCAGAAACCGACACCACGTCTTAATGGGTGTCATTTGCAGGAAAGGTCACGATCACGTTACGGATCAGCATGGAGGAGGGAGACATTGTGGCAGCCATGTTGGGGAATGTAATCTACCAGAGCCTGCCCTCTGGTCTCAAAAATTCACATCTCTCCCACTCACTTCCTTCCGGGACAGTGTCATCCCATCTTAGCATGTGACTTGGGCTCAAATACGGGATCTTGTCATCCAGGTCAGCTCCTGTGCCGATGGGGCCCCTGGATGTGGCTCTTCTGGCACAGAGACCTGTGAACAGACAAACGCAGACCCAGCATAGTATGGGGAGGCCAGGCTGGGAGCGCCACAGCAGAGAGTCCTGCTCAAAAAAGTGGGCACAGAACACCTCCTAAATGCTCTTGTCCCTGTCATTCCTGAATGACAGAAAAGAACAGGAAGGGTTCTCTTTAGGTTGTGGGCACCGATCTGGTCAATTTCTTTGTGGCAACATAAATTTAATGTGTAAAACTCACATCACATTGGTGACGATTACATATCCTAGTGAAATGGCTTTTATACCTATTACGAAAGATTTCTGAGTTGCTAAACTCAGCGGACAATTTCCAACCTTTATCTCATTTGAATCTAGCCGCACGGAGGCTGAGGTCACAGTCAGTCGGGCAATAAGCCTCCTTTCTTTAAAAAATGATGCATCAGGAAAAAAACCAGCCAACGGTCTATACAGGACCATTAACAATTTCCCAAGGTTTTCAGGCCCCGAGGGACTGTCTCAGGATCATCACCCAGGATAACAAGGTTGTCTCGGTGAGTCTGCCCCTTAACATAGTGGGTTCTGATGGTCCGTGTTCACAGGGCAGCTTTCCTTCATAAGACGGAACTTGAGTGCTGGAGGTGGCCCCCGATCTTCCCGCACGCCCTCCTCTCTCTGTTCGTGAGGACCGTGAACTTGGCGGTGGTGCCGGGAGACTCTGGTGTAATGACACGGGCCTTGGGTAAGGGTTGGTTTCCTGTCGCGCACACGCTCGTGGCTCAGCTGTTGTTTCTAGCTTTTGTGCTGGGCGTGAGGATTATGGAGGAAAATAGACTTGCTGTGCTTAGCAAATGCTGGGAGTCCCTGCATTACACCCCAAAAGAGGAACTGCTCTATGCCAAACCCCGTGGGTGCCAGGCGTCTTGGGACCAGGGCCAATGGCATCACTGTCAAAGCCTCCTGGGCTCCTGGCTTGTAGTGAGAGGTCAGAGTGCGGCTGGCAGGTGCCATCCCACCAGGCGTAGCAGAAATAGAGTGGGTGGGGGCGCATTCCACCACGCTGACCACGGCCTCTGTAAAGTGAATTAGGGGCAATTGCCAAGCGGACCAACACCTGCTTCGGCATCTTGAGAAAACCGAAAATAAAAATCGATACGTGTAAAATTAGGCTGTCGTGTGAACCCAGGACCACGAGTAATTGCGGTGTGAGTTCAGGCCGCTGTGAGTCGCCCAAACAGTCCAGAAAACAGCCCCCACCCCCCAAATACATCTGTATGTTCAGCTCCTTCTCCAGCGATAGTTTCTGGCTTATGAAACTGCCCGTGATCTCCCAAAGAGTCTAATTTTTTAAAATCACCCCCTCTTTCTCGGCTTAGCACACACCCGTTTACGCTCTGCTATTTCAAAGCAAGGGGCAGATAATAACTGTGTTTTAGAAATTGGAACCAGAAACTAGCAGATGCAAGTTTAGTGAATATTGAGTTTTAAACTTGTCTTGCTGTGATTTGTGGCCATGTCACGGCAAATATTTTTCAATGTCACCGCCTTAGCCGGTGCTGTCACTAAGGCAGTCAGCTGGGGAATAGAGGGCCGAACACTATGATCTCAATATTAATGGGAGCTGTTGAAAGTGGCAAAGGTGATAAAGTATTGTTTAGTTATTGGTGCCATACTTTGGCTGCGGGACATTATTATAAAACGCAGTCTGTTTTTGTCAGATTTCAATCACGGCTTCAATAACACGTTTAGAAACTTGGAGTCTAGGAGCCCACATAAGAATTATCCACCCTCCCCCCCCAAACTAAAGGAGTTTCGATTGCAATCTGAAGAAACAGGGTTCGAAACTTGGATTTTACTTACCTGATTAATAATTTTTTCCTCCAAATTATTTGGCAGTGTGACATCCTTGTCTGATTTGCAAACAGTCCGTTGGGTTAGATGTGGCTTCAAGGAGCTGGGAAACTGATCTAATCTCTTCCTTCACACTTGCGATAAGGAAAGATTCCTATAGGTCGTGTCAAGGCAGGCCTCGTTCAGCGGGCAGAGTGCCGAATCCCCCTCTCCCCCACCTCCCTGGGCCAGTCCAGGAAGAGAGAGTTATGCAAAGTGCATAATGCTTTAAAAAATAATATCCTGTTTTGCAAAATTACATTTCGTTCAGGAAATAACAGGATTCCCTAGCGTGGCCGCGACCCTGGGGAGAAGGCGAATGAGCGCTTTGGTGGAGGAGGCTGGCCCCGTCATTAATAGTGCATGGGTTTAAACTTATAATTAAAATAACCTTTAAAATTCAATTTTTATAGATGGAGGAGATAACTTGATTTGAAACCCTTCAATGCACACATTTTATGTAGCATTCACCCAAATCCAATGGTACCATAGAAAAACGGGAACATAAAACCAGGTGATGAGAGTTTATATAGCTCTTAAATATCAAGCTGTCAGGCTCTGTGCCGGTAGAAATATTGTAATTGGACAAGAGTAAAGAAAAAGAGTTGGTATTAGCGTTGAGGGTTTTTGAGTGAATTCAGACCAAGCAGAATATAATGGAAACCCCTTTAAAAGAGAGAGGACAGAAAATCCCAAGGTCTGAGCAGAGTCTGACCTCCCTTTCAGAGGAGATCTGCTTGATAAAGCAGACACAACCCCAATAAAATGTTAACAATAGAAAAAAGTAAATAGAAATCATATTAAGCAGTGGCAATATTGCCTGAATTGAAACAAAAATTAGGTATAATAGCCTTGGCGGGTTTTAATATGGTGCCCAATCACATCACGATATGAAGCATATCATGGTGTTTCTGAATAATGTTTATCGTCTCGAAATCTCCCTGCCTAGTAGACAACTTGCATTATTTGAGGTTTGTGGCTTTTTAAAAAAGAACTCATAAATATTTAATGTCCGGGATCAAGAATGAGGCTGGGGGAGGGGAACGTGTCCCCAGGAGTAGTGATGTTTCCTTGTGTGACAGGCCCAGCATTGTCTGGTCTTGGCCATGGCGGTGAAGCTTCCGGACATGGAGGAGCGCGTCCCACGGAGGACCTGGAGCCTGGAGCCACCTGGCGCCAAGGCCTCCGGGTGAGCCCAGATGGTGGTGCAGCCTGGCACAGGTGTACCCACACCTGTCTTCCGTGTCTTGGCAGGACAGGGCTCAGGTTGGTATTTCCCGTGTGTCTCTTGAAGCAAAGGGGCCACAGAGAGAAAAAAGGAAAAAAAGCAAAATGAGATCACATTGGCCGTATATTAATGCTCTTCTGAATTCTAAGAGCTGGTGGCAAAATTGGGGCAAAGGAAAAATCACAGCGGCCTTCACTGGTGCTCTGCTTCTTTCCTTGGCCAGATGATCGGCGCGGCCCCATTGAGGGCCCTCCATGAGCCAGCACCCGCGTACTCGGACGGTGCTCTCTATTGCCGAAAGATTCTTTAGGGGAGGGGTTTCTGAGTCTCGGAAACCTGCTTCGCTTCTGGACTGATGCTATAGGTGTTCAAGGAGACGCTGGAGGCTGGCCTTTTCTCTACTTTTCCGTTCAGGACCTCTCCCAGGTGGGCAGAGCGATGAAGGAGAAAAGGCAGGCGCCTGTGCGCTGTTTCCTCCAAATTCCTACAGTTCGTTTTTAGAAACAAATCTTAGCGACTCCCCACTTGGACTCTGTGGGGTCTGCTCGTCCATTCACGTCACCCACACCAGTCCCCAGAGCCTGCAGTGCACCCGGCACCATCTCAGGCTCTAGAGGGACACAGGGACACTGGGCAAGTTCCTGTTCTGCTGGAGCTTATGTGTCACTGGAAATCGCATGTTGCTTGAAATCTGGCCTCTGTCAAGAGGCAGAAAGAAGAGAAACGAAGTGCCTTTCTGGGTGGAGTGACTGCTTTGGGAGCAGAGACACCTCAACTCGTGTAGGATCTCTGCCCGTCTTTCATTAGAGGGTGGCCAGCCGCCCCACTCACACTGGTGTCCCTCACCAGAGCCCTGCAGGCTTCCCGGAGAGGAGGCCATGGGAGGAACCATGGGAGCAGCCTCACAGGTGCCTTCCTTTGAGTCCGTTTGCTAACTTCTAGCCCCTCGGGGCTGTGTGTGGGCTGCAGCACCCCCAAACATGGGCACCATCAGCTTACAGAAGCGCTCAGTGTCCCATAGGGTTCCCCTCGGGCCAGCCCAGGGTCCTCCCTGCTGTTGGTCCCGGGAGGTGGGCCTGAGGGATGAGCACCAGCTTCCTGGCCAGGGGAGCACTGCGGACTGCCTCGGGAGGATGAGAAGAGGGAGGTGCTATTTGTCCTGGGCCTGGGTCACCAGCTGATTCCCTGGCCCTTCCCATTTGCCAGGCACTGGGAGACAGGCTACGTGCATCGAGGGCTCAATGGACCAGTGACCAAAGGGCAGGCCGGGGGCCACTTGGAGAGGCCACTGGAGGTCGGCAGAAAACGTTAGATAGAAACTCACTGCAGGCCCCGGGGTCAGGGACGTGAGGCAGTGTCATCTCTCCAGCAGGTGTTCGAGTAGGTTCCCCTTCCCGGCCCAGCTAGACCGCCACCGGCAGCGGCTGGAGTCACAGCTGTAGGAGCCTCTCAGGGCTCCCCACGCTCACGGCTGTGCGGGGGCTCATCTGGCCCTGTGACTCTTGGGAGGATGGCTGCGGAAAAAAGTGTCCTGGCTTTGAGTGTTGCCCTTGCCACTTATTTGCTAAATGATCTTGGCGAATCACTTAGTCCTTCTGAGCCTCAGTGTCCCCATCTGTAAAATGGGCATGATCCCCGATCACAGGAGGCTGTGTGAGGTTCAATCCTATGTGTAGGCAGAGGGCTGGGAGCAGGACCAGGCTCTGGGCTAGGGCCAGCAGGGCTGTCCTGTGAGTGCCGAGAGGGTGATGAGCTTTCTCCTCCCTGTTGGGCTCAGCTTTGCCACCAAAGCACAGCGTCTTTGGTGGCCGTTACTGAAATAAACGGGACCAGCAGGCTCTGCCTTCATGCGTACCTCCTCCCACACTCCCTTGCCCTGGACGTGTCTGCCCCTTGCAGCCCTGAGCCCAGCTGGACCCTGACATTGAGAAGGAGGAGCCCTGCTGGGATTCGGTCTGGGAGGGTGCGCACACACAGTTCAGTTCTGTCCCTCGGAGGGATCATTGTGTCTGGGAAACCAGAGGTTTGCCATCGTCGGGGAGAGCAGAAGTGTGGGCAGTATGGAAGCCGGAGCAGGGCCAGGGTGTCGAGTCAGGGTGAGGTGCGGCGTGGATGTCCTGAGCTCTAAGGGCACAGGGGGGCTCCTGCCCTGGGGTGGTCCTTGCTGGGAGGAGGCTGCTGGGGGCTGAGAGGTCTGGGCCCGGGGGAGGGGGTCCTGGAAAGGCCTGCTTGGTGGGACGTCAAACATTTTGCTGCTCTGTCCCTCAGACTCCTGAGGAGGACTGGGTCAGGAAGCAGAGACAGAGATTGAGAGACGAGATAAGGAGACGAGGCAGAGCGAGTGGGGGAGACGGAGCTCTGGGGAGACCACGTGCCGGCTGCGGACGCATTTCCGAACAGCAGCTCGTCTGATCTTTTCAGTAAATAGTATTCTTGCGCTCATTCTACGGATGACTGCAACACTGAGGTTCGGGACCCTCTGCTTCCATGTTCCCATTCTTTCTACTTTTCCCACATTCCCGCCACCCCGAGACCCCACTCTTCCTTCCCTTGACAAGCTGGTGGAGGGGGCAGTGGGGGCCATCACGTCTCCCCCCCGTGTGGTTCAGGTCTGACACATGTGAATCTCATCTCCCTAAGTGTGGTCCTTGTCTTTTTTTTTTTTTTTTTTAAAGATTGTATTTATTTATTTGACAGAGAGAGAGAGCACAAGCAGGAGAGAGAAGCAGGCTCCCCGCTTAGCAGGGGCTTGATCCCAGGGGCTTGTTCCTGGGCTTGATCCCAGGACCCTGGGATCATGCCCTGAGCAGAAGGCAGATGCTTAACCGACTGAGCCCCCCAGGAGCCCCATTTTTGTCTTTTTCTAGGGCAGAGAACATGTCCGAATCTTCTCACAGAGAGGCTCCCGTGGAATTGTGCCTGTGTGTGCCTGTGTGTGCCTGTGGGAATTTTTTGTGTGCCTGGGTCAGGAAGGTGACGCTAAGGGAGACCAGGAAGAGAGGATGTGATCCCCAGGGTGAAGGCGACCCCCAATGAGAGCAAAGGCCACCGCTGTGTGCGCGCATGTGCGTGTGTGCGCGTGGGGAGGGCCGGTCGTGGGACGGGACAGGGGTGGGTGCTCACCGTGCCTGGCTGTCCTGCTTTCTTTCTCCCTGGCATCCCTGGGGAGGTGCTGATGCCCCCAGCAGGGAGGTGGCTTTAGGGAGAAGGAGAGGCCGTTCCCATTTCCAGATTCAGGGGTTCCTGATTCCTGAGATCACAGCCCCTGGACGCTTCTCCACGTTCGGGTTAGGGTCAGAAGGCAGGATGTGAGCAGAAGCCGT
The DNA here is from genome assembly GCF_964662115.1 of Mustela nivalis. NCBI lineage: Eukaryota > Metazoa > Chordata > Mammalia > Carnivora > Mustelidae > Mustela > Mustela nivalis. Next base: position 179,035,603 of record NC_139021.1, read on the forward strand.
TGGACCCGAAGGAGGTGGACTTGGCGGTCTCCTGCCAGCAGCACCCTGGCTTGCGTGGCCTCACCTGGTGTATGAAACTCCGTTTCCTTATCTTTAAAGTAGTGCTAAGAGGAATTCCTATGCAATCCTCATTCCTGGTGAGAATTGTGTGGGTGTGGGTGTGGGTATGGGTTGAAAATTATAAAATCTTAGGCACGTGTCCCTGCTAGTGTTTCATTCCATGAGTCAGTTAATGACGATTCAATTCTTAGAGGACCTGCTTGTCGTGATCCTGCGTCTGGGGATCGCGTGGCAGCTGGGTGAAGAGCCCAGTGAGGGACAGAGGTTGGAAACCCACGGAAACCTTGGCCGTGGCAGCCAGCTCCCGCAACAGCAGTTCCTTCCCTTCGCTCCACTGTTCAGCTTCAAATCCTGTGCTTGGAGCCCTTTGTGGAAGTCACTGCGAGCCAGCGTCTGAGTGCAGGTGTGGGGTCCTGAACGGTCATGCTAGGACAGTCCCCCAGAAGGCCAGCTGGGCCTGAAGCCGGGGGTCTCCCTGCACCCATGTTTCCAGCTGCTCTGGCCCAGGGACTGGTCGGAAGAGACCTCCATGGAGCAGGCGGGCGGGAGGCACGCAGAGAGCATGTGTTTCACCGTCTACGGCTCTGTGGGGCAGAGGACACCGAGTAGGTTCCACCGGGCAGAGAGTGGGGCTCAGGGACAACTCTGCTTGCTGTGTGTGGGTCTCTGGGCTGCTCTGTGGCAGTACCAGACTGTGCGCCAGGTTTCTGCCTCTGGAGTCCAAGCCTTTCCCTCCTTCTGAGCTGATGCCTCCGTCTTCTCTCTGCCCCTCTCCCCAGCGCAACCCAGTCCCTTGACTGTGGCTGAATTTGCATCTGAGTTGGGCCTAGTTTCTGGGCTGACACCAGTTCCTGGGTGGTGGCGGCCTGGAGTCCGCTGTGGAGAAGGAGGCTGAGGTTGCACCTGGGCCCAGTAGGAAAGACGACCGGGATGGGGGAGCTGTGGCGGATCAGGACGCTGGATTCCAGCCTCCTTTCCTCGGGGGACGGCACATGCTATCCAGGTCGCTGTGGTGGCCAGAAAAACCAGACAGTTTAGCCATCACTCAGGGACGCTTGGCTCTGCTGTACCTCCTGGGCAGATGGAGCGGTGACAGCCCAGACATGTTCAGCAGCAGGAGGAGCAAACCCGTGAGCACAGAGCCCCGCTGTAGCCGAGGTCTGGGGCAGGAACATCAGGGACTCCCGCATCTCACCGAGCCGGATTGTCAAAATACCCCCATTTGGGGCGCCTGGGTGGCTCAGTGGGTTAAGCTGCTGCCTTCGGCTCAGGTCATGATCTCAGGGTCCTGGGATCGAGTCCCGCATCGGGCTTTCTGCTCAGCAGGGGAGCCTGCTTCCCTCTCTCTCTCTCTGCCTACCTCTCTGTCTACTTGTGATCTCTCTCTGTCAAATAAATAAATAAAATCTTTAAAAAAAAAAAAATACCCGCATTTGCTCTCTAATCCCTCCATCATCTCAAACGCCCAGGGAGGGTGCAGGTGGCGAGATGGCCCCTTGGTTGGTGTGTCGAGAAGGAGCGGAGGACATGGGAACGGGGCCTGGGAATAAGGCTTGTGCACCCCAAGGAGGAGGGATATTCCTGACCTCACAACTGCCCATCCTCATGACACCCCGGTGAGGTTTCAAGATAAAACACAGGACATTCATTTAGGTTTGTATTTCATTAAACTATAAAAATACTTGTTTAGACCCAAATGTTTTTATTTGTTAAATCTGGTAACACTAAACCCTTGCCAAGGGCATCGGGGTGGCTCAGTTGTTTAAGCGTCTGCCTTCAGCTCAGGTCGTGATCCCAGGGTCCTGGGATCGAGCCCCATGTTGGGCTCCCCCCTTAGTGGGGAGCCACTTTCTCCCTCTCCCTCTGAACCTCCCCCGGCTTATGCTCTCTCTCTGCCAAATAAATAAATAAAATGCTGCAAAAACAAAACCCGAACCCTCACCAAATATACCTCAGGTTCCAAATCCAGAAGGTTCTAGAGCTTCAGCCTCTTGGACTTTATGGAAACTGAGAAAGCCCCCGTGAGGGAGGGCGAGACCAGGCGGCCAGCTCTGTGAGGGGAGGGGCTGAAGGGCAACTCTGCGGCTGCAGGTGTGGGCTCTGGAGCCCCACTACCTGGGCTCAAATCCCAGCTCTGGCACTTGCTAGCTGGGAGACCTTGGGAAAGCTTCTTAACATTCCTGAACTTCAACTTCTCCATCTGGAAAAAGGGTATCGTGGGACAGTTCCCGCTTTATAGGGCTGTTGTGAGCTTGCCCGTGAAGACGGTGTAGACAGCGTACCCAGTCATATGAGGTGACAGTCTAGCAGGGGGCAGTTGTCATTGTGTCATTTTTGAATAGGTGTGAGGAGAGAGTCTGGGCCTTGGGTCCTGGCTTCTGGCCCAAGCCTTGTTATGAACTTGCAGGGTTTCCCTGGACTGGTCCCATTTGCCTGTAATGTTTGACCAAGCTGGACCCAGTCGGTCAATTGCGCACTTATAAGGGTGAGAGGTGCATGTTCCGGGGTGTGGGGGAACCTAGAGCGACCACTCTCAGCTCTCCTTCCCGCCCTGAGTACATCTGTAAGACCCCTAAGTCCCCGTGAGACAGGTGCCCTGGACAAAGGGTTGATTTCTCTTCCGGCTCTGACAACACTCGTTCTGGACATGTCACCCGTTGCTGGTGGTGACCTACTCCGTGAGGGATGCGAGAGAATGGGAAAGAAGGCTCCCTGTCCCAGATTCCACACGAGGGGTGTGGGCTTGGAGACTGAGGAGCCTCGTGCCCTACCCGTGACTTCGTCTGACGCGAGACACCCTCCCACAGTGGCCCGAGGGCCTGTGTCTGGTTCTGCCAGGACAGAGAAAATGAATGGGGGCCTCACGGGGCCATGCAGAGGAGCTCAGGGCTGCCTGGCGGGTGGAGGGGGCGGCCTCTGGCAGGCTGCGCCACACAGCGGGACTTCCTTCCCTCATAAGCGGAGCAGCTTGTCTATTGTCGCCGTCACCTGGGGCCTTCCAGGTTCTTGTTTAATTAATTCTCCCTCAAACCCTACTTCCAGATATTCAAGTTCACATTCAGGTCCCCATTTTGTGGATGGGAAGGCTGAGGTCCAGAGGGGCATTGCCCAGGCCACACAGACGGTCAGGGAAGGCCAAGTCAGAACCTGCTTTTTGGTGACAGGGAGCACGGAGGATTATTTGAATAATCCCAGAGCCTGGTTGGTGGGAAGCTCTCTATCCATCAGATCTTGTGGTTTAACCTCTCACTTTAGACCTGGGGAAGCGAGGTCCGAGGCTCACAGTGACTTACCAGGCTCCTACCGAGGGCCAGAGCCAACAGAGGCCGCGTTCCCCCGGCCGGGTCGAGTCAGTAGACACCCTGCCACCGCTCCACATCTTAAGAACAGAATATTTACAACCCTTGTCCTGCCTCCTAACTCCTTCTTGCTTTTCCTTTCCTTCCTCTGCTTGGTTGCTATATCAGGGGCTCAGAAGTTTTCTGGGTCAAGGCTGCTTTCTCAGGTGATGCTCAAGGCTTGTGGTTTATTGGGGAGACTTCTTGGTCTTTGTTAAGGCTAGTTAACTCCTGGAGATTCAACCCTGCTCGTGAACGAGGCCCTCCCTGGCTTTCTGGTTGTCCTGACTTTCTGGCAGTGGTGCTGGGGAAGGTGGCGGTGGGGTGGGCAGGCGGCCTGTTTCTCTGTTTGCTCAGTCTCTATCGTGGCCATTTGATTGTTGCCAGGGGCAAAGGACCTGATGCCATGCATCCGTTGCAACCTTTTACACAACACGTACTCTGAACCCTTTACTTTGCTGGATGGGTCCAGGCATTAGTACAAGTGGAGCTTGCAGTCTAGGGAGAGACAGGCTTATAGATATCAAATAACCCCGGTGAACGGAAAGGATGAGAGGGACCATGTTCAGACCCGCAAATACGCATGATAAGACCAAAGGGGGAGGAAATGGTGAAAGAGACGGAGATGCCCCAACCTGGAACAAGTCAATCATTTTAAAATTTCCTTGCTGAACCTGACATAACTTAGAACTCGTATCTGGCTAATGCCTCAGTTCATTAGAACACAAAAATACACTATCAAACAGACAATCAAATTTCATGTAAAATAAGCTTCGGCATTAAAACGATTCCTGGTGTTTTATGTGTGTGACTCGGTGGGCAGATATATTTCTTGCTGCGAGAGCAAGACTGATTTGTGTGAAGGCTCCCAACACCAAATCACTTCGAAGGTTGGGAGATAAAATGTCGCTTAGGATAATGTAATTGGCCTTAAGGTACAGGAGTTGAATTATTTTCGGTGATTTATAATGTGGAAATTAAAGACTCACTCACTTTCTAATTTAATTCCATCTTCAATGGAAAAATGTTCACTCTGATCTAAATTGGCGAGTAATGTTGCTAATTCAAATGCAGATGTAATTTCGATTCTGGTAGCAGTTTGCAGTGATTGACGGGTCTCCAAAGAATCATTAAGATCCTTATCTCCCAATCTCACAAATTCCCCGGCAGTTGTGATAATAACTTTGGCTAAGGAGGAAAGGGGGAAAAAAATAAATTCTCCCCTGCCCTGTTGGTTTGAGCCTTGCTTTTTGCGGGATGTGAATTGCGTGTCTCTTTCACATTCACCGTCTGTGGGAGACAAAGCGATGCTCACTTACCAGATTCGGTGGGGGCGTAAACACGGCAGTTTGAATTGTTTACCCGTGCCTTCTCTCTAAAATATGAATGAAATGGCCCAGAGAAGTTATCCCCAGTTCACCGTTAATTATCTGGGATTTTATACCACATTTGGTGCAATTCATTGATAAGTATCAACTACCCAGGGACAGGCAGACAATGATTAGCCATAATCACGCAGGCTTCGCCCTCCTTCTCTCAGCTGTCACATGGCTAGAACATGGTAATGTGTCTTTATCTGAGTAGACCCTAAGAAGCGGCGATGGAGAAATGATGGGGTCAGTCCTTCTGCATGAGGAATGGCCAGGTCAGGGAGATGGTTGTCTCCATCATCTGTTTGCCCAGCGAGAAACAACGGTTGGGTTGGAGCACAGCTTTGGTCCAGTGTGCGTATTAACATCCCTGACCTGGCCAGGCGGTGGCTCTGGTTCGCTCTAAGCAGATGGCTGAAGAATCGATGTCTTTGACCAATAGCTAATTTGACTGAAGTAAAGCCCTAACGCTGTGAGAGTTGGTAGATTCTAGCCAGCATAGGCGGTGAAGTAAAGATTTGAGGTATGTTGGGTATATTCCTGCATTTCTAGCGTTGCTGAGAATCATGAATGCGGAGTGGGACCTGTCTGGGAAACATCCTGACCCCATTTGTCGTCACGAGCTCTCACTGCACACGAGCATTTTCTCCACACAAGGTTTTATAGCAGAATTTGCTGATTTATAGCCTGTGTTGTCTCCAGGGGCACATGGTCATGGTTGAATGACTTTGGAGAGTGGGGGAAACACATCTCAACCAGCTTGGGAAAGAAATAATTCTGCCTTGGAACAGGAATGGAAACAAAAGCTTTTACAAAATATTTATTGCTATTTTATAATCTATTCTTTGATTTGGGGGGTATGAAGCTATCTGGCAAAGACTGCTCATGTTCACCAGCTCCCGTGCTGTGCTCTCCTCTTATTCTTGGGCACCCTGCTGGCCCACATCTCTCTGTCTCCTCTGCTGTTAGATGGAGATGTATGACGGAGTTCTGGCCGGAAGAATGTGTTCATCCATCTCTTGTAGATCTGGGCCCATGAAAAACTCTTAACGTGTGATCCTTGCTCTCTCTCCCCATCTGTTGGATAAATGGAGAAGACTCAGAAGATTCTTTCTCCTGCCTTCAGACAGTAGAATTAGAAAGAAATTTTCTCTGAACAAGACAGAAAAGCCTCTTGGGTTGCACCACGGAGGTACTGCGGTTTATGTAAGCAGTGAACACTGTTCATCCTAATCCAAGCGGCATCAAGCACACTGCTACAAAGAACAGATCTATTGATGTCCTGTAATCCCCGAGCTAATTCCTTGTGGATGTCATGTGTATTACTGCCAGTGATCAAGCTGATATCTGCGAGATCCACAGATGAACGAACAGGGCTTCTGTTTTGCCTTTAATCCCCACGGCACCTTGAGTTAGACTTTGGCCTTAAATATGACGACTAGTAAATGGGGAAGCGTTTTGATTTTACAAATTTGTAAATGTTCCACTAAGATTATGTTTATGTTCAGAACCAGGGTCAGTGGGTAAGCTTTTGATTTCAAGGAGGAAATTTTTGCCTTAAATAGGAAAACTCAACTGAGACATAGTGTGTGTCTTTGGCAGTTCTTCTTTCTGCTGCAGACTTAACCAGTATTTAGATTTTAACAAATTTATCTGGGATGTACAGAGCCAGCTTCCTGGAGATCACCTGCCTCTCCCCGTCACCACCCCCTTTAGTGGACTGGACTCCTTCCTAGACCTCTATACACATAACTACTTAACACGTCATTCTCCATTGTGTTGGGAGAATTTTCTATTGAGGGTCTTACCGATGGGACACACTTCTTGGAAGCTGGAAAGTTGTCAAAGACCATGGAGTAAACTCAGTGTGCCAAGGATATCTATGCGGCTGAAACTCATCCCAGTGCATGACACAGTGTTGGGGGCCTCAGTGCTCATCTTCCCTCCCATGCCACTTGCTTCATGGTCACCAACGAATCTTCATTCCTTAGTATTCACTGGATGAGCTAAGCCTGTTCCCACCTCTGTGCTCGGTTCACATCACTCTTTCTGGCTCACTGTGCCAGCTCCCTGCCACCTCTGGAGTAGAAGCCCAGTTGCTGCTGAAGTTTAGCTCAAGCAGCCATAGGTTCTTGAAGGGCTTCCTACCCAGTTCCCTAGTCACCCACGGTGGATGTGGTCTTCCCTTGTCAGAGGGCTTTGCCCTGGCGCCCGGGGCTTTGGACTTCTCTAGTTTGCTTGTCCATCGTCTCCCCGCTCTGAGCTTGGTGGACAGAGTGGTGATGCTAAATGTTATTGCCGTATCATTCACACCTTGTCATGACTATTGCCACCGGTTACCTTCCAGACATACCCATGAGAGCCCATTCATGCTGTACCCACGGGGTGGGCATCCTGGATCCGGGCTAACTTCCACCCCAGGCATCGAGGCATCTGATGCCGGGCAGTCGGTGTGTCAGCTCCTAGGGACCTTCCTCTGAGAGACATGATTGCTGCTGTTGCTTGAGGTTGTGGCTGCCTGTAACTATGTACAGACCTGCCCGTGTGTCAGCACCGGGTAGATCTCCTATTCGGGTAGATCGCCATAAACCCCCTGGGCCGCCAGATGCCAAGAGGAGTGGTGGAACCAAACGGTGCTGTCGTTCTCCATGCATGGGATTCACCTGACTCATGACCTGCCATCAAGGGTTGTGCAGGCTAATGACATGGCTTGGACATACATATTTCCTTTTGTGCTTTTTAGATTTTCTTCTTTTCAATTTCCTCCAGTGCTCTGTTGTCCCTACACCATTAGAGTCCGGAGAGACTCTGCTTCTCCTCTCAGGCAGCCCTCTCAGCACATGAGAACCCTCTCACACCACCCTCTTCTTCGCTGGAGGCCCAGCCTGTTTTCTCTCTCCTGAGAAAGCCATCTTCTTGCAGAATTTTGGCTCTGAATCTTCAGGCACAATCTCCAAACCCACTTGTTCAGCTCTTTTTTTCTTGATGATAATAACAAAACAACTATCAATGATTCAGGGCCGACTGTGAGCCAAGTGCTGTATGGAGGGTTTGGCAGGCATATTCTCATTTGATCCTTATATCTAATGGGATATCATAGATACAACTGCTTCTATTTGGTGTAGAAAGGAATGGCAGCCCAGAAGAGTCATGTCCAAGGTCACATAGCTGATCAACATCCAAGGCTGTGCTGTGCCTGGGCCCACACCACACTTCTTCCAACTGTGGAAAGAGCCAATGCTGCAGTTCAAGCCTGAGGGCCATCTACTGGAAGAATTACCTCTTGGAAGGGAGAGGTTAGTCTTGGGTTTGATGCAGGGCTTCAGCTGATTGGATGAAGCCCACCCATCCCATGGAGAGCAGTCTGTTTACTTAGAGTCCACCATTTAATCTCATCCAAACACACTCATAGAAACATCCAGAATAATGTTTGATCCCATATCTAGGCACTGTGGCCCTGCCAAATGGACACATAAGATGAACCCCTACAGCCCTCTTGCTCTGTTCTGAGGGTCACAGTCAAGGAAACATTTGGCCATTTACAAGTACAGTGCCATCATCAGGAATGGGCTCAAGCCTACATTCGAACCCTAATCTCTCCATTTACTTAACACAAGACCTCAAGAAGGTTGATTAAGCTCAGTGGTTAACAGGACATAATAATGGCTGGGAAGAATAACGCAAGGGTGATGATGAGATAAATAGCAGTGCCTGTGACAAAGATCTTCGTCCGCGTCGAAGTGACACAAAAGGCTAAGTGATCTGGGGTTATTATCATTTCTTGCTTGGACATGGAGTTCCACCTCGAGCCCATCGGAATGGCGTTTCCGCTAGAACTTCCTGATGATGTAGCCGTCTTGGATACCAAGGCAGCTCTCCTATTATGGGCATGGTATTGAGCACATCAGGTCATGTTCTCAAAGCCACCACATCATGGGCAGCCAGAGTGGCCTGGTGTCTGGTTGGGTGATGTGGGGCAGTGAGCCCATGCTCAGAAATAAGTCTTCAGTTGTGAGTAGGAGCAGAGGATGTGGACCTGCTGCCCAGACCCCAACGTGTGGCTCACACTGATTTTTTTTTTTTTTCCTGAAAAACACTTGGTTGGGAAGTTTTTGAGCACTATGTATACATGAACTCATCCCATCTGAAGTCAGCAGTATTCCTCCCATTCTTTATGGATGGATCCACAGGGAGATTGGATAATCTGCCACAGCCACACACTGGGAACTCTCAGGGCTCAAATTCGAGCCCAGGACATCTAACCTAAGAGCCTGTGTTTCTAACTGCTACTCTATGGCTATCCCAGGGGCTGGCCCATGGCTGGAAACCATCAGAGACAACCAGACCTAAGGGGACTTGGTGATTTGTCCTGTAAATGCTCACTGTGGAGCGGGGTCCAGTCTCCCCTGTGTGACCTTGGAAAGGTCAGTTTTTCTCCTAGAGCTTTACCTTCCCTCTCTGTATAATGGGAGCCCTCCCTGTGCTGTCCTCCTTGGCCTTGTGACTTTCTTCTTCCCAGAAGTGGTTCCTCCTTGACCCTAGGCACCTGCTCTGCAGCTGTCTCTGGCCCCAGGGGGTGCCTGGGATCACTCAGCCAGAGCAAATCCACCCCTCGGGATGGAGAAGCAACCAGTAAAGGCAGGGCTGGGTGCTTGGGTGTGACCGCATCTCAGCTCCCTATTCGCTCTGGTTCTCTAGGGTTGGGACCGCACTCCCGCCGCGTTTAGCATCCGGCCAGCCACCTGGAAACACATGGAACCTAATGCCGGAAGGAATCGGGATTGTAACACAGCATGCAAAAGTCTCATCCTGGGATACCTGTTCTGAGGAACGCGGGGAGGGGGTCAAGGTAGGGGTCGGGAGTCCGTGTGAGCACAGTGTGTTCTGTGGACACTAAGGCCAGCTGGACAGGAGGCCTAGCTGTCCCAAACAGGCACTGTGCTCCAGCAGTCAGCCAGATTAGGAAAAGGGAAAACCTGACACCAGGAAGCGGCTCGGTGCCGCAGCTGGAGGAGGGGCAGGAAAGGACGAGCAGCCCCATCACCTGTAATGTGCCAGGCACTGCACTGGGCGCTCGCTGGGCACCGTCTCCATCATTCTTCTCACCTAACCCCCAGAGTCGAGCTGGTCCCAAATCACACAGCTGGCCAGTCTTGGAGCAGGTAGTAGACCACCTCCAAAGCCACTTCCTCCAGGCTTTCTGACCAGGACCCAAACCGGGGGAGAAAACTCAAGGGGACCGCTGGGAGCCTGACCTGAAACACACCTGCTCCGCCTCGCCTGGGCAGCAGGGTAGAGGCATGGGGGGCAGCACCAAGTGAGGCTGGCTTTGCAGGGTGGTGATGGGGGGAGTCTCTGCCAGGCAGAGCTACAGAGCTGGTAAGCTGTGCGCTCATCTCCTATAACATCCCCCCCATTTAGGAACACTTTGGTCTTTCTGGCAAAAATGCCTGATCAGGGCAGGCCCAGAGCATTGTGCTATTAGTGAAGAATGACCACTGTCCAGGGAGGGGACCCCATCCGCCGAGACCTAGTGATCAGAAAGATGAACTCCCGAGCGCCCTGCTAACTTCCCACCCCAGCAAACTCTCTGCTCTCCGCGTCTGGTCCTCATCGGGCCTTCTCGGTCAAGCCCAGCCGCCCTCTAGGGAACGTCTTGGAAGACAGATGCCGTCAAAAGATGGAGCAAAGCAGGACCGAGCCCCAAAATGAGAACATAAAAGTTTTCCAGTTTACTTATTAGTACAATATGTAATTGGATAGAAGGAGCAGGTTTCAAAAATTTGTCTTACCATAATGACTATAATTTTTTAAAGATTGAAAATGAATCTGACTAGAAAATACCATTAAACTACCAAGTTGCTTAAAATTTAAAGGGTAATTCACATATAATGCTTTTATTTAATAGCCCAATTTACAAAACGTCTAAAATTAATGCGGATCTTTTCAGGACAAAATCAGCCGTAACTGCACCAACTAATTTTTGCTCATTTGAACTGAATTATTAATAAGAGAGAAATATACCATATGTTCCCCAAAGAGCTGGATACATTTATTTCAAATAAAAGCACTGTGTTTGGTGGAATATAAGAGGTTTAAATGCTTTCAGAGAAATGGGTTACTTATACACAGATTTAATAGAGTATAAATCAGGCAACGTAATTAAGGCCGCAGCTGCTTCTGAACCCAAAGCTGGCAGCTTTCGATTCTGAAGTTCCTTTATCACCTGCATGGCTTTCATGAACCACCATTTGTTCTCATGGAATAATACCAGTGATTCGGTGATTTTGCAGTTTATACTACCCTGAATAGGAATTTTATAGCAGGTTTTAGATTAACCTTGGTCATATCTATTGAGCTCATCTGTTTCTCCTCTATGGGGTATTTACTGAGGGCCTACTATGTGTCCGTCAGTGAATTAGTCCCTGAACAAAATGGGCTTGGAGCTTGCCCTCGGTTTCCTTCCCTCCATCCCTTCCTTCCTTGCGTCTTTCCTTCTCTCCTTCTTTCCATTGACCCCTCATTCTGCAAATTTGGGCCCTGGGATTCAGGGTCAAAGTCACTGATTCCTGCCCACACAGGGAAATGGGTCAATGTCATGGCAGGTGCACGTTCAGAGAAGAGGTTTCCCCACCGCTGTTGATGAGTTCTGCAGCCTTCATCCGGCCAAGGGAGGTTTGAGCCCTGCAGTGAGTTAGAAGACCCTAGTTGGTACCTCCTCTGGTCTGGGGACCCGAGGGCTTTCAGAATTAAAGCCTCCCCCCCCCCCAGCCGACCATCAGGGAAGAGCCCGCGGATGAGCAAGGTCAAGTATTACCAGCACAGCTGGGGGCTGGAGATGGGTTTTCTGGTCCTAAAATGTCCCCAGCTGCACAGCAAAGCTCACATTTCTCTCTGTACTGGGTTATAGCGCTTGAGTTTAACTGACCAGATTGCAGTGAGTTTTGGAATAGCTCTCTCCATCCAAAAGCTGTCTGCATGTGGACAGTTCCAGAGACTGGTGCCTGCTGATCTCTGGGGGCTCCGTGCCCCTGACATCTCAAAGGCAGGCAGGGCCCTGCCTTGTAGGGACTCCAAGCCTGCTGCCATTGTGCAGTCATTGCTTTAATTTCTTTCGCTACCCCTGGGTCCCCTGTAAGCCATGGGGAGGCAGTGTCGGGTTGATTACTGTTCCTGTGCCTGTTTTGGTGTCCGGCCCCATTGTGGGTGCCCGAACCCCATGTGCCATGAATGAACCTTTGTTCTTCTTTGATGAATTCTTTAATGAACGGATGTGATTTCCGAATGATGGATTCAGATGCCCCTACCCGCTTCCCAGCCTCTGGCAAGTCTTTGCGGACTCTGGCAACTCTGTGGTGGCAAGTGGAGTTTAATTCGAGAGGATGTGCTTGTTTCCCTACAGGCTGTGGGCCCCAGGGGCTGGAAACTGGGGGCCTTGAAAATCAGCTGTGTGTACATCAGCGGGAGGAACAGCCAGCCTCAAAGCCCAAAGCACTTGCATGTTAAATACATCTCAGAGTGAGTTTTTGTCTTAATGGGAGCAGTTATCCAACCAGCCGGCTTCAAATGCAAATAGCGCCTCTCTCTCCGTAATGGGTCAGGGGTACTCTAATTAATAGCACCGCTTGGATTTTCGTGACGGTGGCTTTGGTTTCCGGCCATCTGATGACCACTTGAGCTCTTGTTTGGGGGATGCAGGGACATGCAAACCGGCCTGAGTCAGCGGGGACCCAGTGGGCATCTCAGGGGTGTTGTGCTTTGTGGATTTACTAAGCCTCACGCCTGTGTCTCGTTTATAGCTCAGGGCAAGCAGCCTACCCCATGAGGTTGGGGAGAAGAAAACCCTCTCCATTGTCTCTTTTATTCTGATGCAGACTCAGACTGGAATTTCTGGCTGCCTATAGAATCACAGCCCAGCTTCCCGTTGATGGATGGAGGCTGCTTTGTCACAGAGAGGCTCTGCTCACAGGAGAAGGTTCAATGGCCTCCCAGCCTCCCTGGGTGCCCGGATGGGCTGGCTCGTCCTGTCCTGGCTCAGATGTGCCTAAGAAGCCAGTTTTCTAAGATCCGGGCCTGCAACTGATGGGAAGAAAGCCTTCACTTCTCACCCCAAGGAAGCCAGGACTAGGGGTGGCGGCTGGGGACAGGGCTGCCAATTAGGAAAAAACTACTCCCATCACCCCCTAACCCCCACCCCAGGTCTTGTGTTGAGGGCCGAGGGTACAAGAAGTAGAAGACCCTCAAGGGGCCCACCGTATGGGAGGAGACAGGCATGGAAGTGAGTGTGCCATAGACACTGTGCGAAGCCCGCGGCTGGGTTCCTACGGGGACATCCTTTGGCTCTAGGGAGGGAGGAAGAGGCAGGCTTTCCAGCAGCTAGGAGAAGCTCCCAGACCTCCTGACAGGCTTGGCCCAGGAGACCCTGCTCTTCTGATGCTATGAGGAGCCCCAGGGATGATGGTCCCCTCCCCATAGGTGCTCCACCAGAGAAGCTCCCAACCATCTCATTCTTAACCCCCCGCCCCCATTGGCAGACACCGCAGGCATTAGGGACTATAGAGGGAAAAAGGTGACTGTTTCAAATGCAGGGGCATGGTGGGCAGGTGGGGCTCGGGCCCCCTGAGACCTTCCTCCTAGATCCTAGTTGCTTACTCCATTAGGAAGGCTCTGATTCCCTAGCTGGGGCAGTCCCTGTATGAGAACAGTGCATGTGACCCTCCCGGACAATACTCTTATTCCCCTACGGAGCCCTTCCCTGGGGAGAGGAGACCCTGGATACTTCCCCTTAGATGCACATTGTAGGATCTGGGAAATACAGAGACATGGGGGCGCTCTGTTCTTTGCTCCCTCTGCCTGGGAGGCTGGAGGGGGCTGTGATGACATTTCCCCCTCTTGCTGGACCAGCTGGGAGCCCGTGACAGCTGGGTCCCCATCACAGTGTCCAGAACTCACAAGGCTGCAAACCGTTGGTGAATGAACAGATAAATGAAGAGTGTGTGTATGTGGGGGCGGGGGTTGGAACACCTGTGCCTGTGGGCTGCCCACAGGACCCACCCCCAGGGTCACTGCTTCCTCTGCCACCTGCCCTCTTGGGTGCACGCAGGAGCCTCGTTGAGACCAGGGAGGAGGTAATTAACAGTCTCAGGTACTCTGGCTTCTCACCCGGGTATTTAAACTTCCCCCAGTCCCTCCATTTAAATAATTAATTATAATCTAAGTACCTGAAGCAGAAAAGGCTGCCGCGGGCTCACAGTGCACAGGTCCTTTACCCCGTAAACTTTGATCTCGGCCCCAAAGGTCAGCCATCAGAGCCTCACCCTGCAGCCTGGCTGATGCTTAATTACCCAATTAACGCATCATTTTATAGCCGGGTAGTTTAAGGGACTGCAAAGAGAGGGTGGGCTGCCAGGGTAGCAGCCTTTGGTCATGGCCTTGTGCTTCTAAAGCACAAATTAAATATCTGTGTCTTCTAAAAGTCAGTGTGTGATTTATTGGAAAATTGGTGGAAACAGCCCTTGGGGGGGGTTGTGTTCAAAATCTGGTTTCAAAGAGTGGCTGCTGGCTATGACTTTTTGATTTCCTCTATCCTACTGAATGCCATGAGCCCTCTTTCATGTAAAATAAATGTTTGAATGTAGCTCGTAGAGGGCTTATTTATTCATCTCCTTCCCTTCACTGCCCACTATCATTATTTCTCTGTTGATTCTCTTCTCTGGGAGAAGAGGAAAAAACCCTTCCTTTTGAGGCCCGGATTTGGGATTCAGACCACATGGAGGCCCCCTGGGCTTGCTCCCCTGACCCCCACCCTGCCCCTCATCGAAGCCAGAGGTGGTGAATTTCAGTCCTGGTCAATCATGCGTAACTCCGGGATGGGAAGGGCTCTGCTGTTATTTTATTTGTGATTTGCGGTTTTGCAGTTATTTATTTATTGGGAAGTGTCCTTTTCCCAGAAGGAGCACACTCTGCCGAAAAACATAAGAGGGGAACCATTTCATAAGCTGACGTGAAGAAAGCCACTGTCTAGCATTCCCAGATAAGGAGGGCGGCACAGGTTTCATCATAAATTTATCCTTATTAACATCCTCAGCTAAATCTGGGAGATGTCAAGGGCCTTCTCCACCGTCCACTGGACCCTCTCGTGACCTTTTAATTGGCTCGTTGAAGACACCAAAGAGGTCCATTCATTTAACTGGTCACCGTGTCCATGGGAAAATGGGTCCACGTATGAAAGAGAGTTAACACCATGAGAGTTTACAGGACAGGGAAGATGGAAAGGGTCGCCTGTGGCCAGAGAGGTTCCTGACACTGGGGGTCATCACGCTGACTTACCGGGAGAAGACGATGTGTCAGAGATCAAGTCACGGCCTTTCCAGTCTCCTTAGACTGGGATCCGCCGAAGTGAGTGTTCATCTTTGCGTCTCAGAGCCCAAGAGCCAAATACTTCACATCTACGAACTGCAAAGCTCACGTTAGCTCTGTCTTCCCAAAAGTCTCAAAAGCCAAAGTGGATGTGAAAGCTTCTTCCCTGGCCCAGGCTGCCGGCCCCTCCAGGATTTGCTTACAAATGCAACTGTGTTTTGCCTTTGCAGAACTGAAGGGACCGCACTGACCGGCACTGGAGGGCAGTACTTTGTAAACAGTAGGTGCTTAGTTATTGCTCAATAAGTACATGACCCAGCGCGCATTATGTGGGGAGGAACCAAAACGGGGATCGTTTTGCCTTGGGTCCTGCCGATGTGTCACTGTTCTCTGACTTCTTTGCTTCCATACCGACAATGGATGGACGGCTCTCCTGGGGCCGAAACCCTCAGCGCCTCGCAGAGGTGACACAGGAAGTGAGCATTTGTGAGCTCGGTTGGAGTGGTTGTGTGGCCAGCAGCACAGCATAGTGTCTTGCTCTGGAGAATGTCTCCTGGAGCCAGACTGCCTGGGTTCCTGTCCCAGCTCCTCCAAGTGCTACCTGGGTGAGCGCAGGGAAACCGCCCAAGGCCCCAAGCCCCAGCTTCCTCCTCTGCGATGCTAGTGCCTACGTCCCATCACGTGGTTCTTGTGAGGATTAGAATTACTCCCTGGGGAACAGGCCAGGTGCCTGGGAGGGTCGCACGAGTGTGAACTACTTCTGTGAGCACCCACCACCTCCGACTTGCCTCCCTTGAGAGCTGTACTGAATTTTCTGGAAAGGATAAGCCACTGGGCTTGGTGCCCGTCCTGTGGGTTGGTAGTGCATGTGCCCAGGAGACTGGGTGAGGTCAAGGAAATGCTGTTTCCAGACACTGGAAGGCACCTTCTAGAACATTTCAGTGATGGTCAGCGGCTCTTTGGTCCCACACAGAGTGGGCCCTTACAGCCACACTTTTGTCCTTGGGTCTGCTTTTCTGATTTATGTGACTTACTAAACTGCCTCCTGTGGCTTTAGCTTCTTTTGGCAAACTTAACACTAGGGTCCACCCCAGAGTGGGTCCTTTGAAAATTATTTCTGGTCCTTTGAAAATTATTTGTCATGTGCTCTGGGCCAGCAGTTAAGATAACCATGGGCTCAGAGTGTAAATTCCTACTAAGTCATGTCTGGGGGGAGAGTGGAAGGGTTCCCTTAAATAGAATGCAGTGGTTTCCTCTCCCTGGGCTCTGGATGCTGTACCTGGCCTTCCACTGGCCTCCCTTCTTCAGTTCTTTCCAGCTTAGATGACCTTATGGTCATTTGGGTTTACATAGAAGAGCCTGTCCCTCTCTGTTTTGAAACTTCAGTGGGTATACCTCCCCCTGAATGAAGCCCAGCACCCAGCCCACAGCAGTCTGGCCCTGGGCCATCTCTCCAGCCTCATGCCTGACCACTCTGTTGCTTGCTCCAACACCCGTTGGCCACACTGGGCATCCTTCAGTTCCTCCAGCATCACTGGTCTTTCCTGCCTGGCTCTTAGCACAGCTGCCTCCTGGGCCCAAGACACCCTTGGCTGCAAGGCACTTAAGTTGTTCCCTCCACGTCTTCTGCTTCTAAGCTTGAAAGCTACCCCCCCTAAGACACCTTTCCTGACTACCCATCCCCTCCCTTTCCGATGGCTGCCCTTGTTAGATTCACTCTTAGTACGTATCACATTTGGGGGTTGCTTTTCCCTCTAAAATATTATCTCCTGCTCATTAACACACCTCCATTGACTGCCACCCCTCCTACACACACTCACCCGGTAATCTGACCCCTGGTTCCCGAGACACCCTCCCAAGTAATCCGCCTGCAGCCCAGCCCTCATTGTGGAGTCTGCCTTAGGGCAACCTGGGCTAAGACCTAGAGGGAAAGAAAATGTGGGAGTATTATAAATGCAACTTGTTTCATTTGCATTTAAAATCACTTTGGCATCTTTCAAAGTACGTTCACATACATTCACCTAAGCTTTGCATGTACTTTCCCCTTTATATGACCACATTAAGATATATAACTTAAGCTTTATATTACTCTTGTGAGGACGAGGTAAGGCAAATGTTATTTATTTCTCTCCAACCGATGAGAAGAGCAAGAAATAGGTGAAGACCTATAAAGTCACACAGCTGGACGATGGCAGAGACGGGGCCTAGCATTCTTGGCTCTGCACTTGTCACCTGAACCAGCCGTTCTAAACCCTGCCTGGTCTGCTCTTTTCACAGAAAGAGCTCAATGGTTGGGAAATTTGCTATTCTCGCTGAATGCCAGGCTTCGAATTGGTGTGTTTTCTACCTCTCCCTCCCATATTCCAACACCCAAAAGGAGACAAGGGTTAGCGGGAAAGAATGCCCCACATTAACTGAAGGTCAAGTGCTGTAGGCATTCCTTCACATGTTTTATGAGTTTACAACAGTCCTATGAAGGTAGGTGATAGAATCCTGGTTTTGCAGACATGCCTGGCACATACTGGGAACGTGTTAAATAGTTGCTAGAGGGGCACCTGGGTGGCTCAGTGGGTTAAAGCCTCTGCCTTCGGCTCAGGTCATGATCCCAGGGTCATGGAATCGAGCCCTGCATTGGGCTCTCTGCTCAGCAGGGAGCCTGCTTCCCTTCCTCTCTCTCTCTGCCTGTCTCTCTGCCTACTTGTGATCTCTGTTTGTCAAATAAAATCTTAAATAAATAAAAAAATCGTTGCTAGAGACCAAATGTTCGTGCTCCCCCAGATTCATCTGCAGAAGTCTTAATCCCCAGTGTGATGGTGTTTGGAGGTGGGGCCCATGAGAGGTAATTAAATTGATGAGGTTGTATGGGGAGGCCCATAATGGGGCTGGTGTCCTTATAAGAAAAGGAACTACACTGGGTCCCTGTCTCTGCCATGGGAGCACACGGTGAGAAGGGGCCATCTGCAGTTCGGGAAGGCGGCTCTCACCAGATGCCACATCTGCCAGCATCGTGACCCCGGACGTCCCCACCTTCAGACCTGTGAGGAATACCTGTTTGGTGTTTGTTACCAAACACTGGGATTTCCTAACAGCAGCCCAGACTGACGAAGGCAGTAGTTACCGAATGAACGAGGTTCAAAGAGGTGATTGCTCTCCTAGATCACACAGCCAGTAGGTGGAATCCCGGTCCTACTCCCAGGACCTCTCCCTGTCTTTAGAGGGCCCCTTTCCCCAAGCTTCCATCAGAGCCTGTCTTCTTTCTCATCAATGTCCTCGTGGGGTACTCAGCTGAGGTCACTCGGTGTCCACGCACTGCATGACACATGGCAGGCCTCCTCAGTGAGGCCCTAAATGTCTGAGTGGCTGGTCCACCGGCAGCCGCTGCCTGATCTCACCCACCCTTCCATCAGAGAGCGCTCATCCCAGCCTCACCTATGGACACAAGCCGGGGGACACTGTCTTTCACGTTCTGCCCACAGATCACTGTCCTGCTCAGTGGGTCACTGACCCACACAGGCAGAGAGATGTGCATGACTGAACTTAACAGTTGCTTGGGATCCATGACTGTCTATGGAGCCCCTACTCCCCCCACAGTGTTTAAAACGTGGCATGGACAGCCTTGCCCCCCACACCTGTGCAGCCAAGGAGCAGCCAGACCTACCTGGCAGGCCAGAGGGATTCACCAGGTGGATGGCAAACCTGGGCCCAGGAAGGTGTCCTCAAGAAGAGCGCGGCGTTGTTGGCCACGCCACTTCGCCTCCCTGAGTGAGCGATGGAGGAAGCCAACAGAATCTGCCTGGCCCGTGCACACATCTCATTGAAGTTGTAATTGATGCGACTTGTAATGGAGGGACATTCCTTCAGCTTTTAAAGAAAAACTGTTGTCCTGAAGATCTCAAAGCACAAAATAAAAATTGGCCCAGGCGTGTGACAAGCAGGTGACAGGAGGAAAGGGCAGTGGAAAGGTTCATTATTGAGACCCGAGGCATCCATGAGGAGCTGTAGCACAGTGGGGCGGCCTTCAGTCAGTCGGTCATCAATATGGCCAGCGCCAGGTGCGGGGACTCGCTGGCCACAAGCCCTGGTCCCTGCCCGGATGGAGCTCACAACCCCACGTGAGACGCAGATGAGCAGACAAGCAACTGTGACTCCAGTAAGAAATGCCAACACAGGAACTGTCATGGCGTCTTCTGAATTCGTCCTGGGGGCTTAGGGCAGGGAGGTGTCCAGGGGATGGGACAGAAAAGCAATTCTCTAGGAAGAATAGGAGTTCGCTAAGCAAAGAAAGGGGTATAACGGTGGGCTGAGTGTCCCGGTTTGTCCCTCGCCGCAATCTTAGGCAACAGATGCTAGTATCATCTGCCTTTTCAAACAGAAGCTTGGAAAAACCCAGTACTTATCAGCCTCGGAATACCAACCTGGGAACTAACAAAGCTGCAGTTAGCAGCCATGGCATATGAAAAAAAGCCCTGTTTTCGCTTCTCCTTGGTCCTTTATGCGTTTCTTTCTCTAAAAGGTCATTGAGTTTGGTGCAGGAGCAGAATCAGTCCTTTTGTCTCATTGGTGAAAGAGTCCCAGCTTCTTCCATTTGGAAATTCAGGGAGTACATTGAAGTTGAAGGGTGGGTGTGAGATAGACCCTCCCCACCCCTTCCCCAGGCGCCCCCCTCCCTGCCAGTTACCCGGAGATGGAGGTCACAGAAACTTGGAAACACGCAGTGTCCTGGGTTTCGATCTTGAGTTGGAGGCTGGGGCATGCCCTCTATGGGAAACTCCTGGTATGTCTGGAGACTTAGCAAGAGATGGCAAGGAGGGGAAGGGCCAACTTGGACTTGGCCCTGAGGATGATGGCAAGAGTTTGCAGATCATGGAACAAGGGAGTGACCCCTTGTCGTTCAATAGCTTGAGTGGGTGGTCCCACTCACGGAGGCTGTTCTCCATGTGCTGTCTTCGAATTGCGTATTTCAATCAAATTAGTCTCAATCTGCTATGGAGAGTTGTGTTTCATACTTGCTGTCTTGAGAGGAACAGGTTGGAGGAGGAAAGAACCAGAGGCAGGAAAGCAGCCAGGAGCATGTGCGGTGGTAACACAGTCAGGGACCAGAGCTGACCCTGGAGAAGCGACCACATCACTGGGCTTTTAAAATATTGAGGAGTTAGAGACATCGGGCTTGCCGACCCACTGAATATGTGGTTTTGGGGGCTGAAAAGAGGATGTCTGCCCCCACTGGGTCGTGGGTGGTTGGGGAAGCAATGAGGCCACTCACCGAGGGGCACAGTGAGGACAGGGGAGGCAGGTGCAGGAAGGAGGAGTCGAATTTGGGGCGGTTGTGTTTGAGGTGTCCGTGAAACAGCAGAAGGGATGTGATGTCCTTGGGGCAGTGCGGTACCGAGATCCTGTCCACAGGTGGCCACGGAAGCCACGGCTATTTTAAAACAACCGCCACAATAGAAGTGTTACAGTGGAAGCTGACATTCTCCTGGGTGGTACCAGAAAGGCAGGTCAGGAGCACAGAGCCCAGCCCTTGACTCGACTCTGGGTGATGATGGCTTTTGTGCCCGGAGCAGATCAGAGGGAGCGGCCGCCCCGAGTCTTCCCTCTGCCATCCGGGCACCCTCAGCCGAATGCCAGGCGTCAAGGAGGGTCTCCAGCCCCTTTGGATTTCCTGGGCTTTGTTGGGCCCGGGTCAGGGCGGTAATGTTATTTAAATCTAGGGTTTGAATGGAACGTTATTAAATGCCTCCTCAACCACAGGACACTTGTGATGGGCCGCGGTGAATGGGGGATTAGGCAGATAAATTGCTATTGTGACTCTAACACTATCACCAGGTTTGCTGAGGACAATAATTATGTAGCTTACAGTGTTTGGAAATACTGCCTAAATCTCCTCCCCACATGTTGTTTGTGATGGAAAACAATTAGACAAAAGGTCCTTTTGGTAAGCTGCCTGGGATTCAGATCAGCTTGATGAATGGGTTTTCTCCTGGACCCTGAGCATTTGTTAGAAGTAAATTATATGTCATTTCAAATCCGAAAGGTCTGCCTTTCCATGTTTATTGGGATAAATTAAATCTTCTAAGGAGGGTAAACAGAAGGCCCCGATAATTATTTGCTTCTGTATAATTTAAGCTGAAAAGATGTCGCCAAGAGGAGGACAGGGACAGCAACACCTGCCTGTGCCCTCCACGGGGAAGGCACAATGGGGAAGTTTAATTTGATACTGATCTACACGCATCACGTCCAGCGGGGCTGGGCAGCCCCACTTCACTCACCAAGGCTGTCTTCAAAGTTGGCCTCTCAGTTGCAAATTTCAACCAAAATCATCTTGATTTGCTACTTGAAGATGAACTTTTATAACTTGAAGAGGCTTCCTTACAGAGAGTGTGATGCTTTTCTGATCAGACAGGCTTTTCGTCCTGAGACTAGGATAGGACTTCCTCCCAGCCTATGCTAAGCCCAGATCGGAAGACTTTATCAGCATTAGTAGGAATCCAGCAACTCATCCATCTACCCGTCCATCCGTCCACCTACAAATCCATCTGTCCACCCACATATTCATCTGTCTGTCTGCCCATCCATACTCACCCACCCATCCCTCCGTCTCTCCCTCTCTCCATCCCTTCGTCCACCCACCACGCTTCCATCCTGCCGCACTCACCTGGCCATCCATTCATTCATTCATTCATCTACCTGTCTCCTCACCCTTCCGAAAATACTAATTGAATACTTCTGTTGAATGCTGGCTCCCCAGATAGGACCAGCACAACCTATTGACAAGACAAAGCTGAGGTGATTTCCTGCCAGGCTGTGAGAGAACACCACTTCTACAGAGCTTTGGGAGGCGGTGTCTCAACAGGGGATGCCAAGGTCAGAATTTACTGAGAATGGGAAGTTTGATGTAATGGTGGGACTTTCAATAAGGATCAGGAAACAACAGTCTAGGAATGTAGAAATCCTCCAGGCAGGATTTTGGAGGTGAGAGATTTGAAGAATTATTGGGGTGCCAACTAGCTGTTGGTGCTTCCTGTCGAAGGATTGATGTATCTTTTGGGAAGTTCCTCTGGTGAACAGTCAAGCCATTTGCCTGGCTAAGAGGCTTCCAGATACACACAGTCATGCTAGTGAAGCAGTGACACACACAGTCTTGTGTGTGTAGGCAGCTGCAATTTGGGGTCTCAGTGTCCAGGTTGAGTGGGGGTATAGGGTTTCATCCCCACCTCTAGGGTGTCTGGCTGGAGGGGAGGGTGCCAAGGTAGTGGACCTGGGAGGAGTTTCTGAGTCCAGCCGAGGTGTTGGATCTGGCAGGGACAGCTCTGTCGGGATTCAGTCCCTCTGTCTGGTCTTTGCGTCTCTGTCCTACATCCCTGCAGTCACCCACCTGACGGCAGTCCCTGAGGGTCATCAGGTGCCCCTTGGCATCGTCATCCTGGTTCGGGTGCAGGAGGAGACTGCACGTGCACCCTGAGGTGTACCAGACCCAGGGAGGAGAAGCGAGGAAGGGCAGGGCAGGGAAGAGAAATGATTGCCAGTCTGTAGTCAGCGTCCCCAGCACCCCAGGCCAGGAACAGCTCCCCGTCTTGATTGCTGCCTGGCGCCCGCCCCAAGATGTCATCTGTGGTGTGAGGGTCCAGGCTCGGGTTTCACTGGTCCAGCCAGTGATAACATCTGGCTCTTGGGGTCCTAGGCCAGTGACCTCTTAGGCTCTCTGGTGCCTTGCAGTCTGCAGGGAAAGTTTCCTTTGCTCCTGGGCTGACAAGCCTCCTTTGCTGATGTGAAGTTAGCCCCTCCCTGAGTCAACTATCTCCTTCACACAGAGTCCTGCAGTGTCCTGCCCCCAGGCTCTGCTTGGCTCAGCTTTGAAGGAAAATTCCATCCAGTCCTTGCTGTTGCCCAAACACCATCTATGCCCTTGGCCTGAGCCTGCAAGAACAGTCCTGTAAAAATCCCAAATGTTACTGTTTCAGCTTCTGTCATCAAGCTTAATCATGGCTGGTTGGAATTAGGAGAGACTAACCAGTGTCTATTAGTTAATGCTGACAGTAAAGTATGACACTTCCCTGTGTGTAGTGTGACTTCACTGCACAAGCTGATTCAGTCTTCAGACATGGTGGTGATAGCCCATTTAACAGAGGAGACAGAAGAGGTTGCTGGTGGAGTCAGCATCCCACGAAACAGGCCCCTGGATGTGCTAAGATTTACAGCTCTCCCTGTGACCCAACTGGGGGGCAGAAGAAATGGGGATAGAATCATCTGGATTGGAATCCAGTCCCTGCCCTACCTCCCTGTATGCCCCCGAGTAGCCCGGTCTCTTCCTGAATTCAGTGACGACCCCCACTCTGAACTATAGCACTGCGTGCAGTCTTCTGCACGTCAGAGCCCGCGAGTCCGCTGTCAGACTTAGACCACGTGTGTTGAAAACATGACGTTGAGCCAAATAGCCAAATAAAACAGGCCTCTCTCTTTTAAAGCCCAGAATTCCTCTCTCTCCTTATTCCTGTATCCTGCCTTTGACCCCCAAGCCTTGCTGGATGCCTCTCCCTGGTTTTTACCTTCTTCCTGTCGGCCTGTCTATGACCTGAGCACATTTTCCCTGTGGAAGTCCGTCTACACCGCCCCTTCCTGGTACCACCTCATTTTGGACCATCTCTGTTTTCCCGAAGGCGGTGCCCCAACCTGACCCTTGGGGATGCTTGTGTTTGATACAGCTCCTGCCCTTGCTGGGACCTTCTGTCTCTGTCCCCACACCTCCCAATCTGACCCCCATCTCCTCTAGTTCTTTTCTCTCACTCCACACCCATGGTTCTCAGAACGTGGTTCCGAGATCGGCAGCATCAGCGTCACCCGGGAGCCTGTCCGAAACTAGACCTCCGAATGTGAAGTCTGGGGGCAGGACCAGCACCCCAGGTTTTACCAGCCTTCCGGGCACCCCTGAGAATTTTGGTGACATGCTCCTGGGTGATCCCTGGAGCTTTGCTAACCTTTTATAGGAGAATGCTTCCCAAAGCGCGTCTCCAGGCCGGCCCTCCCCCTGGTTCCTGGTGATTCCACGACGCTTTCCCAGGACTGTGAGATTCACAGGAAGAGCTGCTCAGCTAAAACAAGCCCCGAGTCCTGGGCTTTGGAAGAGCGAAGGGGCCCAGGAAGTTCACGGTTTCTAATCCAAGGATGACTTTCTTTTTCAGCAAGTAGATCCTCTCTCAAAATAAACCATAGGTTTGGGGGCTTGGATGACCATTTCATAGACTCCAGGAGAATTCAGGGGCCTGACAAGAATGCACGGGTCTGAACCCTCCTTTCCCATGTAGGTTGAGAGCTATTCTCAGAAATCTGCTGGGATCGGGAGCTGCTCGATTTCCACTGAAATATACAAGTTTTAGCGAATGTGGATTCTTCTTCTTTAGTAAATTCCTATACGAAAAAGGTTCAGATTAGATATTAATTAGTCTCATTGTTATAAGCCTGTTAAAAATCTCCCAGGCTGTCCTATGTTCTATATACCTGGTCTAACAGACCCCCTGAAAAGACTAAATCTTCTGGGTGTCAAGGCTTGCTTGGACCTGCTTGGGAAATCTGCTTTCCTGGAAGGCTTATGCTGCTGCCAGCCTGGCCGTGGGATTAGGCACGGGTCAGAGCTAGGGTCACAGGACAGAGATCAAATGTCAGCCCTTGGGGCTAGGCCTGGGCCCATGACACAAGGCAGGTTGTTTTCCTAAGCGACTTGTCCAAGCCCAGAGTCAGGGGCAGGGAAGTGTCTGAGGGACAGGCAGAGATAGGGCCTTGGGGCTGGGATCTGGAGACCTGCCATCTCTGCTTCTCCAGGATTTGCAGTCCCCAAGTTCAGGGTCACCAGAAGGAAGGATCCACTGGTGAGCTTAGCATGATCATAGCTGTGTTCACTGAGGTTGACTCTGCTCCTGGGACTGTACTGCCTGCCTGAGTGACCTTCCTGATTTCTCCTGCCATCAAGGAGAGAGATGCTGTTTTTGTTTAATGAGGTAAAATGGACATGATATAAAATTAACATGCTAAGGTGACATTCGGTTGAATTTAGTACATCACAGTGTTGGCAACAACCACCTCTATGTAGTCTCAAAATATTTCCAACACCCCGAAACCAAACCCTGTACTGATTGAAGCCATTTTTCCTCCTTCCCTCTTCCCCTAGCAACCACTAATCTGCTTTCAGTCCTGATGGGAGTTGCTGACTCTGAATATTTCCTATAAATAGAATCGCACAATACATGGCCTTTATGCTTAGTGTCGTGTTACCAAGTTTCATCCATGTTGTAACTTGCATTGGCACCTCATTCTTTTTTGCATGGCTGAGTAATGTTCCATTGTGTGGCTATGTGGCCGTTTGTCTGTCTGTCTATCCACGGATGGCTGTTTGGGCTGTTTCCACCTTGGCAAGTGCGACTTCTATCACTATTTCACAGAGAGGGAGTTTCAGAGTTTGATGCTCTTTTCCAAGTTCACCCAGCGAGCAGCTGAGCTGGGCATTGAATTCAGGTTTGTGAACTCTTAACTACAGAAGTCTGCTACCTCTCAACACGTCTGAGCAGCGGATCTTGGCTCCATGGTATCATGGTCAGTGCCCTGGACTCTGAACAGTTGATCTTGGGCTAAAAAGACAGAGGAATGGAATTCTCCGGCCCTCTCCTGGGACTCTTTGAGGAAGAGGATTCTTGGCTGGTCTTTGTTTTGAATACCATTTTGTGGGCAAAAAACTAAGAATCCTCAAAGAAGATTAATATCTAACATGATGTAATTCATCACAACATTTCTTTTAAAAAGTCACGCTTGTTGGGGCGCCTGGGTGGCTCAGTCTCTTAAGCATCCGACACTCAGGGTTGGCTCAGGTCATGATCTCGGGGTGGTGGGATAGAGCCCCACATTGGGCCCCACACTCAGCAGGGAGCCTGCTTGAGAGTCTCTCTCTCCCTCTCCCTCTGCTCCCTCCCCTGGCTTGTGCGTGCTCTCTCTCTCTCTCTCAAATAAAATAAATTATTAAAATCTTTTTAAAAAGAGTTCACCCTTGTTGAGGTGTAAGTCAAGGGCAGTAAGGTTCACCAGCATGAAGTGTACAATCTGATGAGCGCTGACACAGGACAGTTGCATAACCACCTCCACAGTCAAGATACAAAGTAATTCCTCCTCCACTGAGCCTCCAGCCTTTACCTTTCCCAGCAGCCCCTCCCTGGGGCCCTGGCTGCCTCCACCCAGGAAGTGCATTGCAATTTACAAGTGTGTGTCTTACTCTTTATTGCCCGGTGGCAGTCCCTTAGTGGGATCTGTCTCAATTTGTTTATCTACCCCCCAGTTGATGGACATTTGGGTAATTTCCATTATTGGGCTCTTAAGAATAAGACTGCTATGAACATTCATGTCCAAGAAGCCGTCTGGACATGGGAGTAGAATTGCTGGGTCATATGGAAAGTTGTACCATCGTATGTCTGCCCAGAGAGGTGGCTTTCCGTGGTGCCGGGCTCCCTCTTTGGGCTCCAAGTGGGTTCAGTCCCTGGACGCTACAGTGAGGCCCCCGAGCCTGTCCTTCCTGGGCTGGGGGAAGCCTGTGCATCACCAGGAGTTGAACTGTTCCTTCCCTGGGGCCATCTCATGCTGCTTAGAGGGCGGCCGTCAGGGCTTCCCAGAGAAGCAGGAAGGCTGGAACTGAGGATGAAGCTTGGATTTAAAACAAAACAACAGCAACCACAAAAAACCTCTCTATAGTCTAAGCTGGTGACTCAGAGCATGTCAGCCTCTGGTTTGTGAAGATATCAAGAGCTTTCCTCAAAGTGCTTCCCCTGGTGGCCTAGGGTCCCCGAGAGTGGCAAATGGTCTACCTTTCTATTTTTCTCTGCACGAGGTGGGGCCCCTGGTGGATTAGGAATTTCAGGGTGCAGGGGGGAGGCTTCTCCTTGTGGCCTGGCCGGGAGGCAGCTGAGCCCTTCCCAGTCAGTAGGCCGGTACCTACCCGCTGCTAGAATTTTCCTACACAGGAGCATTGTGGTGCCCCCACGTTGTTTGGAACAGAAAAGGAAAATGAGCAGGCAAATGTCCAGGCAAATACCTGTGGGTTTGAAAACAGAGCTCTTCTCTCCAGGACTTTTCTAGGGGAGTCATTTGCATGCCCATCTGATAGCAGGGGCCCAGCCAGGCCCAGCAGATAAAGCCCATCTGGGACCTTTGAATGAGAAATAAACATTAGCTTCTTTTAGACCCTAGAAGGTCATTTGCATAAAAACCTGCAGCATTTCCAAGGTCTTTGGAGTAGGGGGTGGAAAGCGAGAGGTGAGGGCGAGTGAGTTTGCATGAACCTGGGAAAGCAGAACTAAGTGGTTCAGGTTAAGCCATATTGTTTCCTTATTATTTGCAAAGATCTGGGCCCCCGAGAAGTGTGGGCTGGGAGCCCTCCCTGATCCTTGCTCTGGTTCCACTTCTAATTTCTCACTTGACCTCTTTGGACCTCAGGTTCCTCTTCTAATAAAATGAGTAAATGGGACCAGATCCCCCCTGGAAGCCATCTGCCTTGCACTGAGTCTGTATGACACACCAAACACTCTGTTAGGAGATCGAGGTACAACAGGATAGATCAGATCCCTGCTTTCAAAGAGCTCCTGGGGGAGTCAGGCAGGTGGGCAGACACCAGCCATGACAGTGCTAGACAGGAGGAGAGATATAGACCTGCAATGGTCCGGCCTGTCCCCGTGGGGGTTATCAGCTCGGGATGATCTGGGCTCACTCCCAAATGACAGCCAGTGTCTCCCCCCACATCGACTGACGTCTTTTACAAATGTAAATGACAAGTTTAAAGACACCCACCATCTGAATTCTGGCTGCCTTCTCCTCTACTCTCCCTGCCTCCTTTGGAGCTCCTGGAAGGTGTCCTAGGAGAGACGTCCCCACTAGACCCTCTGGCAGTGGGAATGATGTCAGTCCCAAGCTGGGTGTCCATGGGGCCTCATCCGTGTTCAGGCACGGCTTCTGGATTTGGTAATCTGTGTGAAATTTTGATGTCATTGGAAGCACGTAAGGAAAGAAAGGGGGTGAGATTCCGTTAAACGTTTGTTCTGTACAAGAACAGAAGTCTAACCCTAGAAAGTAATTGGATGTTTTGAGAGGCCCACCAGCCAAGGCCTTCTCAGCTGGAAGGCAGGGCCAGACGGCAGAAAGAGCCCCGAGAGGGGTCCGGAGACTGGACTTCCATCCTGGCTCTGTCTTTCACCAGGCAAGGCTCTGTGACTCCGTTTCCCCATCTGTGAAATGAGCAGGTTGGACGAGGCAGGCTCGGGGTCTTTGATGCCTGACTTGCCAACAGAATGAGCTCCTTCATGTACCTGATCACGGAGAACCCAATGTGGAGAATCTGGGAGAACCAGCTCAGGCCTAGCCAGCGCCCATCAGATGATGGAATGGACCAGTATAAAGGCGGACAGTATTTCTGGCTGGTGAGTGGGTTTTGTCCTTTTTGAAGGATCCTGTTACCTGGGGACCCTCGAAGAAAAGCGGCTTTGGTTTGTGCAACAGCCCGGAGGCAAGGATGTTTGCAAATGGGGCTTCCCAAAAATGCCCCTGGCTGCCTTGCTTTCTGGACAAGTCCTCCTCAAGAATTTATTTCAACCCAGAACCTTAGCATCACTGACTATCAAAGAAACACAAGCTTTCACAGCTCCGAGACATGGAGACCTCCCTCTTCTGGTTCCCTTTGCCTTTAAGAATTCTTATTGTGACTGGCGACACTCTCTGGGCACAATTAATTAAATCAATGGCCCTCTCATAAATTTAAAAATACATCCCCCATGCCTTTAAATCTCCGAATCCCAGCTGGGGAACTGAAAGGCGTGAAATACACAGTCATCATGTCACAGTCCTGCGAACGGGATCCTGGAGCTGTAATTCTGTGATGAATGTCTCCAAGACACACACCCACAATTTGGTTATGCCCCAGAGGCACCAGGAGGGCCTTGAGTAGGAGAGGGGAAGGTTCTAGAAGGAAAGACTGGGCTGCCCTGTGGTGTGCTTTGGGGATCAGTATAGATTGGAGACTCAGACGACAATATGGGGCAAGTCTCCATCCATGGATTTGGAAAGAAATCCTAGAAATTCCCCTGAGACCACTGGGAGGCATCATGGGCCTCATCCTGCTCATCCCCCTGAGTGAGGAGATGAAGGAAGTGACCAGTGGTGACTGTACCACTCCTGCCGGAAGGCTAGGCTGCTCAGACCTGGCTGAGCATACAACTGTCTTGAAACACCCAGGACCCTGCTAAGGCCCAGGCACTGACAGGGTGGGGCCCTGCCCTTAGGCGGTGAGCGCCCTCCAGGGGCCGCAGGTAGGCTGGCAGGCAGGGCAGTGTGAGGACGGGACTGAAGCAACCTGCCTCGGTGGGCAGCTAGCCTGCTGGGATACAGGCCTCCCAGGTAAGGGACTCCCGGAGGAACTGAAGGGTTATTTGGAACCTTCCAGGTGAAAAGGAAGGATGGAGGGTGGGGGTCCCTGCAGAGGGATGGAGCGGGGAGAGGGTACTGCCCAGAGGGTGAGGGACTGGGAGTTGTTTGGTGTGACCCAGATCGGGGGTGTTGAGCTCTGGGCAGGAGATGAGCTTTCAGACAAGCTAGAAGGCAGCATCTCAGTGCCCTTAGAACCCGCTGGGAAGGAGTCAGGGGGGCGGGGGAGGAGGCCGACGGGCTGCGCGTTCCAGGCGCTCAGCAAATGCCCTTTGGTGCGTTTGGGGAATTCCCTTTATTACCCAATTTGACACAATATTGAAGTTGAGACTTTTCTGTCCCCTTTGGTTTCAGTAGATTCTATTCATTTTTATTTCCTTTTGTTTTTGTTTTTGGTTGATATTGTTCCCAGTTCACTGAGAATTGTATTTCAGAAAAGACTGCTTCCTGAACCCCTTGGCTTTTCATTACAGCAATTATTTTATTTAGGACAAATAAGGGAAAGCCCTATTTCACATGTGCTAATAAACCCACAGTGTCCACCCCACCTCGGCCCCCACCTCTGATCTCACTTCCAGAGAGGGGAAGCCAAGCAGGCAGCTTCCACCTACCCCTCGGTGGGACAGGCTAGGGATTAGCAAGGCCTGTAACCTCTCCGCTTGCCCGTCCATTGCTGGCAGGATCTGTGTCTGATGGCCGCTTCTCATCAAACCCTGCCCGGGAGGTGTTACTTTCCTGATCGGACCGATGGGGAAAAGGGGTCTGAGAGATCCAGCAGCACCCGGGGGGAGAAAGCAGAGCAAGGCTGGTGTTCAGGGAGGGTGTTTCTTCTGTCGGACCTACCCAGTGGGGAGCCACGATCATGGCGGCCACAATCACCCCCAAATCCCCTTTCTGATGGGGCTGGGGAGCCCTTGGCTCTCCCAGAGACGCAAACGTGGACGCTGCATGTTCCAGGTCTAAAAGCATCCCCCGACCCCAGGCTCGGGCCATGCTGAAGGCTCAGAAAGGCAGAGTCAGGGCAGGGAAAGGGGCTTATACTTTTCCCCTATGTCCACCCATGGGCTGCAATGTTCCTGGTTCCTGGACCCAGCCGTAGAAATGATGGGCCAAACTGTACATTTTAAACTTCTTTTTTTAGCAGTGGACTTTTAAGGCGTTTGGAGTGAAAGCAACTATATTTCTTTGGGCCAGTGAGAGGAGAGGAGGCGGTGTCCTGGCGGCTCCGGATTCTGGTGTCCTCGAGGTGAGGCGATGCTGTGTTCGCTCCCCACCCCATCCGCCCCATCTGCATAAAAAGTGTTTGAAACCACTGCTTGGAAATATTCTTGAATCTCCATCTATTTTCAGCTTATGCTCGGTTCTTAGCATTAAAATAAACCCTAGCACCTCATTACACACTGTATGAAGCAGAACCTCCCTTCATTTTTAAAACTGTCTCCTTCAAGCTCCAAAGGGTGCTTTCGGGTTGGCGTAGGAATCTGCATGCTTCCTGGGGAGAAGGGCAGGTGTGCGAGCCCGCCGTCCTGGGTTTCATCGGGGGCTGGGCTAACGGGTCGCTCCTTCCTCTCTGTGCTCGTCCTTTCCCTGGGAGACGTCAGCTGTCCAGATCCTTGATGACCGTTGGGTATGTTGACTGGTGACCCTGTCCCGCCCGCTGTACCTCCCTGCTTGTCTTCTCTCTTTATACGTTGGATTTTAGTAAACACAGAAGTAAGGAATTCCCATTGCTCCTTTGGGACTGTGGTAATCTTTAAAGCTGGTCCTGTTTCTTTTATCTTTGTTTAGGGGGTGGGGCATCTCTGAAAGCTAGTCGGGGCACTGATCATTCATTCTAGTAAGCAGTGACTTGGTCAGCTCAAACATGGGCATTTATTGCCCTGCTGGCTGGGGTCTCAGATGGGCAGTTGCGGGAGCTTTTAACCTCGAGAATCTACCCATGCCCCAAAGCCCCTTCCTCGTGTTTTTCTGCTCTGAGCAGAGCCCTGTGATGTCACCTGTCTCCCCCACTTGCCAGGACTTCTCTCTGCAGGTTGCCCCCCTCCCCCCACCGTCTTGGTCCCCGACCTAAGGACTCCAAGTCCCTGATGGGTCCTGGACCACTGATTTGAGGCCTTTCTGTTCCCTTTGATTCGGTCTTTGGCAGAGCCCCAGGAACAGGAGTCCTTGATGGCACCTGGCCCTTTCTAGTCACCGACAAGGGAAACCTGAGAAACCATTCTCAGAAATGGAACTAAATTGTCAGTGAATCTGTCCCCATCTGGAGAAGAGAGGAAGATTTGGGATGGCAACAAAGGCTCCTTTGATTTCTGTTAATTAACTACTTTGGACTCAGGGGTCTGAAGTGGCTTTCGTTTGACACACAAAGAATCCGGAGCAAGGATGACACCCACGTTCAGGGTGTCTGCACTGGAAAGGGCTCTGTGTATTTACCTGTAGGGCAATTCAATTAAAAATAAAGAAAGAGGTGAATCTATGAGATTAGCTCCAGGAACAATGGCACCGATTGTGGCCGGGTGTAACAATCCCGCCGAAAGCAGATGTTAAACAAATATTTTGATGGCTCCAATCAGCCGCAGTGTGCATCTCACGGTTGTCTTTCTCATTATCTCCAGGGGGTACAAATCCTGAAATCTTCATCAGCGACCCACGCTGGTGATTACTGAAACGCTGTCGTGAGAGCTTGGTTGCAGATAGCCATAGGAAGGAGCCTGATGGATGAACGCGGGGACATTCTGGTGTTGCCTGCTTTCACTTCCTCGTCCCTCCGGTCCTTCTGGGAACGTCCTTCCGTTACTGGGAAGGTCTCCTGGGCTTTCGTGACAGACTCAGGAGAAGGAGGGGAGCAGAAGACAACGGGCCGTTGGCTGGGGCTGGGTGCAGTATTGACAGGAGGACCCTCACGGAGGCCCCTGGAGGTTTTCTTCCATGGTGTCTGGAAGAGAGGGTAGATGGGAGCGGCCGTGTGTGAGGAAACATGATTTGAAGGGAAGGGCGAGTTTCGGGAGTGTCGTCCTGGGCCGTGGAGCCCCTTCACGAGGGCACCTGTTATGAATGAATGAATATATGTAGAAACATATGGAGAGGGACAAGCCCTTGCCTATAGGTTGACCCAAATGATTATTTTGTTAGATTATTGTTTTTCATGAAGCAAGCATGAAACTTGGAATACTTTTTAAGTCCTTGAATAGGAATGTTCAAAATAGATAGGACTTACTACGACTTTGGGATTTGAACGGCATTTCAACCTTCCATTAACACAGAACAGTCACCTGTCTTCTTCACACCTCCCTTTCTCGCTCTGAGCTGGGCGCCAGCTGCGCGAGGACAAGGGCACCCCTGTCTTGTTCGTGTTGGGGCTCCATGGCCATGCCTGAAGCTTCATAGGCCTTCAATATGTATTTGTTCCACGAAGGAAGGAGGCATCCAAGGAAATTCAGGTTCTCCATGGTCCACCCTGTTCCCTGCAACGTCTCTGGAAACACTTCGGAGCAGCTCAGACCGGAAATCCGGTCTTGTGGGACCAGATCCTCCGCGGACTTCCTGCCCTCTCCTGGGCTTGCCATGGCTCCCGACTTTGTCTCCACAATGCAGCCGGGCTGCATTTATTATAATGTTGGTCACACTGAGGCAGGTAATAAAATTTGAGTGGTAGGTACAGAATCATTTCATTTGAACATTTTTAACTTCACATTTTTCAAATGGCCATCTGGCTTTGTATAGACACAATGAAAGAATTACGACCTTTGGCCAACTTTACTGAACAAGGCGATAAAATATAGTTGAAGTATATAGTGCCTTTTGATTTTGGGGGAGGCGGGATGTCATTGTAGCCTGAATTATTCTATTTCATCAAATGGGCCCGAGCATTCTACAGAGACTGAAAAGTCCTTTGGCTCAGTCCGTGAGACTTTGGGAGAGGAAGGGCAGGCGGTCCTGGGAAGGAGTCATTTGTCTTCAGGATTCCTGAGAAAAGGAATTTCACATCTGCTAGGTCGAGTTCCTTAGTTTCCCTGAGACTCAGTATTCCTCATAAAACATGGAAATGACATGACCTGATTTGCCTTCTTTTATGTCACAATTATGTGGGCCAGTTAGAAAAAGCCGTCTTCAAAGTACTTTCCAGACTTTGAAGTGCCATGCAAAAATCTCTCGCATGTTCCGTTTGCTTAAAGCGACCCTTCCTCAGAGGCTTGGAAGATACGTTATATATGGACACATGAAAAGATAAATCTTAATATTCATCTTAAGAGTCAATAACACAACATTTGTCAGCTCCATAATCATTATTTACCTACAGTTGCAGATCACTTTATGAGGATAATGACTGGGGTAATTGCTTTGTTATGGTAAGGTAGCCACACACTTACGGCCAACCATGTAAATTACAGCTTTTTAATCTCACAATTACAGAGCGGTGGGAAGGCGACCGAAGAGGCTGACATGGCACCGCTAATTGCCAACCAGTGCGCTGGGTGGGACTTTTCTTTTTCCCTGTCCTGACCGGTAACGGCGGGATGCAGAGTGAGCAGGGTCATCTGGGGCCTGGCCTGTACGCACATAAAGTGAAGACTCATTGTTTTAGCTGGCGTTTTAATAGGAGGCTTCCCAACGTGAGAAGCAAACATAGGAACTGGAACACTCACCTTCCACTCCACCAAGCGGAGGCATAAGATGGCAGATACAGTGGCCTGGAGGTTACCTCTTGAATGATTGCCTGCTTCCCCTGAGGTCCTGGGGGAGGGGTGGGTGTGGAGGTCAGGCCCCTGCTGAAGAGGGTTTAGATCAATACAGGAAAGGGGTTGTCGGCTGCCATTCATTCTGGTGAGAGTCAGTTGTGCTCTTTCTAAGAAGCGCACAGCACCGGAGTCAGGTCTTTGAGCTTGGATGGCTTTGCTGCTTTTGAGCCATGGGAACTAGAGTCGGTTACTTCTCTCCTCTGGGCTTTAGATTCCTCATCTGTAAAATGGGCACAGCAATAATAGAGCTTCTCTCCGGGCTTATTGTGAGCCAGATTAAATGAGAAGATGCAGATCTAGTGCTGAGAGTGGTGCCTGGCCCACAGGCAGAAGGCTGGCTGCGTTGGCTGGACATCCGTCTGGTGTAACCCCATGCCCACCCCCTGGTACACTAACTCCTTACGTTACCGATTCATGGAACATTGCCCGCCTTTAGGAGTCCTCGCATGTCCCATATGCTGCCAGGTTATGACCGGGCGCTGTCAGCCTAAAGCAGTCTTGCCTTGGGGGTTGGAAGCTGACCTTATGTGAGGACACCCCGCGTCTGGGCTTTCCCGATGCTTGAGTGACACTCTAGAAATGCTTTACTTTTTAAGCCTAATGAATCAGACCCAACCTATAGGGTTTTTGGGTGAACATTCTTAGCCTTTCAGCTTGGTCTATGTGGCCACCAACCTGCCTTACTTCAAAATCCTGCACCCCCAAGCGATTACCTTGACTTACTCATCCTCGCCTTCTCCTCCCATGGAAACCCCCTTTGTTTGCCCAGATTCGCATGAATTCCAGCCCCCAACAGAGCCATTTTCTCTCCGCCCAGCCTGCAGATTCGTGAGCCGTCCCCACACCCCCAAGGGTCGAGGTTCATAAGTGTGCTTACCAGCAACTCAGGGAAACTTGCACAAATAAGACCTTGACCTTGACGCTCAGAACTTGACATTTCTCGGCCCTGTTCTGTCTTCCAGAATCTGAGCCCCAAAATGATGGCTTTCTTTGGGGGATACCAACACGCCTGAATTCACCAATCCCAAAGCCTTGACATGCGTCTTCCTTGTGGCCAGAGAGAAGTTCCAAGAGTCGCACGTTGGAATGGGGAGCCATCCCAGGAAACTCAAGGGGAGTTGTACTGCAGAGTTGATGTTCGCATTAGAATTCAGATTTCTATTTCTCTTGAAACCATAGTCTCAAGAGATTTTTGTTCCATAGAAAAGGGGGATGTGGACAGCTGGAGGGAAGAAGTAAGTGCTTCTGTTGAGAAGACGAATGAGCCGGCTCCAGGTGAAAGCCTTTCCCAGGTTGCAGCCCCGTGTCAGCGTGTCTATCTCGGGAACTATTTTTCTGACCCATTTTCGTGCCCAAGAATAGACGCTTTCCCACGATCCTATGTATTGCCAGGTCTGGAGAACTCGAACTGTTGAGGCACGTAGCTTTAGACAGATGGAAGGGTGTGTTCTAAATGCTTGTCCTCTTAGCAGAGATGCATGCTGAGTGGCTGCGTAACGTTCATCTTTTTAGTGACATCAAAGCCAAGTGCAGAGAAAATGCACTATTAAAGCAGAAAAGGCCAAAGGGTGCAGGTGTACAATTTTAATATTAGGAGAACGAGCAATTTTCTTTTCTTTTCTTTTTCTTTCTGATGCGAGGAAATGGAGGACTATTCGAGGCAGGAGTCCTGAACTCTCTGCATAAGACAGTCACTTTCGAACCAAGGATGTGTAGTTGACTCAGGTCTATGTGTTGGGGCCTGACACCCTCTGGTCTGCTGGGCAGTGTGTCTACGGAGGAGGGTCTGACGGCAGCAGCTCTAGAAATGGACCCGGGACCCAGGTCTGAATGCCTGGTCATCCGCTTTTCACATGGCCTTGGGTAAGCTGCTGATATTCTTAGCCTCAGTGTCCACATCTCTGTAATGGGTAGAGTAATAGGAGCTTTGCGGCAACATCACACAGTGTGTGCGAAAGCACAGGATAGAAGCTGAGGAAATGTCAGGCTCCTTCTCATCTTTTTCCTTTTTTCCCCATACCTCCTCCCTCCCCCTTCCCTCTTTTGAAGTGCTTTTTGGAGTATGGGGGCATGGAGGCAGAAGTGGAGATTTCCGGAAGGTCTGGGGTCAGGGCGCTCGGGTACCCTCTTAGACTCCGCACACTGTTGCTTAGGTGAGGTCTGAGAACACCCTCATCAGAGGCACCTGACGGGCTATGTCAAATGCAGGGCTCTGAACCACGGCAGACCTGCCCGATCAGGAACTCCGAGGCGGGCCCCAGGATTCTGGGTGTTCGGCCCCGGGTGTACCCAGTGCCGCTGAGGGCCTGCGCGTGGCCGTTGCTCTCCCGTTTCCTGACGGAGCCCAATTTTGTTCAGGTATCCTTCCTGCCTTGACAGAATGGAGGGGCAGATCCTGACTGGTCTGGACAGACCCAGAAGCCCTCGGCCCCCCTGCCAGTGACGGGCTTAGTGGAGGGCAGGGGACTCTGTGCTGACCACGGAGATGACAAGGGCTGATGCGGGGATCAGACTGCCTTGTTCTTTGTAAAACTCTTGTCTCCTTCCACTAGATGCTGGAAGCAGGGGGGCCATCTTGCAACCCAGGCACCAGCCAAGGACAAAGCCAGACGGTCCTCACTGATGTGTCGGGCAGGTGGGACATCTGTGTCCATTTAAAAGATTGAGACATAATTAATGGAACATCAAATTTACTGTATTAAAGTATACAATCCACTGATTATATATATATATATATATTTTTTTTTTTTCTTCAGTATGTTCACAATGTTGGGCAACCATCACCATTAATTCCAGAACATTTCCATCATCCTGGAGAGACACCAGTACCCACCACCAGTCACTCCCAGTTCTCCCCTTCTCCCAGTTCCTGGCAACTACTAACTTACCTCCGTCTCTGGGGGGCTGCCTATTCTGGACATTTCCCGGAAATGGAATTTCTCAGTACATGGTCTGCTGGGCCCGTCTTCTTTCCTTTGGTGTAATGTTCTCAAGGTTCGTCCATGCCATAGTGTGTGTCAGCACTCTGTCCTTTGCCATGGGCCAAAAATGTTCTGCCGTATGGATGTCCACTGTTTTGTTCACCCGTTTGTCAGTCGATGGACATTTGGGCCGTTCCCACTCTTTGGCTGCTATGAGTAACGCTGCTATGAACATTTGTGTACGAGTTCCATGAGGAAGTGTGTTTCCCAGTCGTCTGGGGCTGCGCATCAGCCGGTTCTTGTCCTTCCTAAAATCCAGATAATATGGCAGAAGGCTCAGAGGTAGACTCCAGAGTTTGGCCACCTAGGCACAATTACTGGTGCTAGCGCTGACTAGTGAGGGGACATTGGGCAGGTGACAGGATGTCCTGTGCATCAGTCCTTCTTCTGTCAGGTGGTGGTGGTGACTATGTTGTCTCCACAGGACTGCAGCGAGGACTCAACAAATTAATCCAGTAATATGCCTTAGAACGCTATGTGACACATAATTCATGCCCAGACAATGTTGTCATGTTTTTAATAAAGATTTTGATTTATTTATTTGAGAGAGAGAACATGATCTGGGGGGGTTGGGGAAGCAGACCCCTCACCGAGCAGGGAGCCTATTGTGGGGCTCGATCCCGGGCCTCCAGGCTCATGACCTGAGCCAAAGGCAGATGCCCAACCGACTGAGCCACCCAGGCACCCCAGCTGTTGTCATTAATGTCATACCCACACACCAGAAAGAATTCACTGGAGAGCTTTCTGCTGAATTTATTCTTACCTGTCTCCAGGGAGCAAGGTGAGGTAAACAGCCACCATCGTCACGTCCACCGGCCGTCCTGATGACCCAGACAGAGTGCACGCTGGCTGCATGGGTGAAAACAACCCAAAGACTGGCCAGAGTGGTCGGGGGTACCACCTTCTATTTCCTCTGCTTGTCTGTCACTAATTATTGAAAATACGGGCTCTGTTTTTCTGTGCAAGACACAAGCCCACTCCACTTCCCTGTT
Organism: Mustela nivalis; assembly: GCF_964662115.1. Taxonomy (NCBI): domain Eukaryota; kingdom Metazoa; phylum Chordata; class Mammalia; order Carnivora; family Mustelidae; genus Mustela; species Mustela nivalis. The sequence goes on from NC_139021.1 coordinate 179,073,887, forward strand.
CTGTGTCTACAATTCTTGCAAGGTTTTGATTCTTCTTTGGTCGTTACCTTTTATCAGGATGCTCATTTCCCTGGGCTCTTTGTTCCCTACCTCTATACATCTTGTTAGCGTCTCATGTTCAAAGGTCAGCATGTTAGTCAGACTGGTAATGGCCTGCTTCTCCCACCCCACCCCAGTTCCAGCCAGCAGGAGGGCTGATCTGCCCTTAATACCGTGCCTTCGCCACGGCTTCGAGTGAGAAATATGAGACAAGATGTGGCCTTGGGAGAGGTCCACGGTCCTCCATTTCGAGCATTCCCCCGAATGTTATAATTAATGTGTTATAATTAATAACTAGCCCTGCCCCAGCCTGAGCTGAAATTCACATCCCAGTCCCAGGGGGCACATGCATCTTGGCAGAGCTGCGGGTCTGGGCCTGTGGTTCAGACTTCTCTAGCATTACGGGGCGCCTCCTTGCCAGGCCTGGAACCCTGAGGCAGGCTGAGGATTTGATTCAGTCGCACTGGGGCTGTGGACCTGAGAGGCCTCCTATCCGGAACTGACCATTGCAAAGGTCTGATCACACCCCAACCGAAGGACCCCACAGCTCAGCGGCCAGCTCTAGGTCTGCATCTGTGAGTTTTTATCGGCTGTATGGGCCAGTAGCTAAGCAGCCGGGCTCTGGAATCAGACGGTACAGATGCAATTCCTGTCCACATTCTCCTAGCTGTGTGATCTCAGGCAAATTCCTTCCCTCTCTGAGCCCTATGATGTCATCTGCCAAAGAGCAGAGAAGATGACATCCACCTTACCCTGTCATTCTTTGGGTCAAACAGGATGACATGAGTGCTTCGCAGAGTATCAGGTTGAATTCTCACCAGAGATTAGCTGCTGTCACCATTACCTTGGTCACACTCACTGTGTCCCCATCCCTCCTTGTCGCTCACCACACATGGAGAAACCCTGCACTACTACGAGTGCCCGTGGGCCTCTGGCCCTCAGTGCTCCTCCTGCCCCAAAGACCTGGCCTCAGGGCGGCTCTGGACCTTTCCCTGCAGACCTCCTGCCAGGCAAGTGCTTCCCAGCCCATGGGCCCCCTTCGCTCCCCAGCTGTCTCTGCTGTCTGGCGGTCTCTAACGGAGGTTGGGCCTTCAGCCCCCACGTCAAGGGCTGAGACCTCGACTGCCATGCCAAGTCCCAACCCCTACCCAATGCTCCAGGTCGAGCCACTTGGCCCTGGTCTGTTTGGTGTATGAGGGTCCCACCGATGATTTATGAAAAGGAAGAAGACAGAAGCCGTGTTCTCTGTGCACAAAGCCATTCTAGGAACCACAGCGAGGAGCCACCCGTCACTGGAGAGCCAGGACGGAGCCAGGCCACTAGGAGGTATTCCACTATAGGAACAGAAGTGCCTGCAGCTTTCTCCATGGAAACCCCACACACGTGTGTTTTCTACCACTAGGAGGAGGGCAGAGGGGTCGGGGGGAGAAGGTGGCCTGGCTCCGGCGGACGGACAAGGTGGACCAGAGCAGGAGGAAGCAGAGGGCATTGAAGGGCGCGGCCAGCTCTGGGCCAGCCCAGGTGAGGGTCCGACCTCCGTCAGGGTCCGGGCTTCAGCCTCGCCAGGGCGTCGCGTTTGGGAGGCTGATTAGCCGGAGCCTGTAGTTGGGAGGGAAGAACAATGCTGGGTCGGCTCGGCGTGCCCGGGCTGCGGGATCCCGAGCTCATTACACACCTGTTTGCACGTCCAGGCCTGGAATGAAATGTCGAGCTGCCGACGGCTTCCTACAAATTCCTCGGTGTTTTGTTTAAGGGGAAGAAATGCACCCAGATCTTACTCCGGGCCCTCCTTGCTCCGTCAGCCACAAAATAAATTAGACAGGTCAAACGTTGTAGATTTAATCTCACTGTGAACTGAAAACATAGTAGCTCTCCTTGCCATCGGAGAATCTGCGAGCGCGCGGTGACCCCCGGGTGAACCGGGGCGGCCGGCAGGTGCAGCTGTGGGGACTCAATGTGACATTCACGGCAGTTCTTTGTGCCCTTCTGAGAACTGCTGGGGAGCGCTTGGAACCGAATACTCCAGGGCTTTCCCTCCCCGGCTCACAAAGACCTGTGCAAGGCAGAGAAAAGGAGAAATTGAGAGAGGCAGGAGGAGGAGGAGGAGGAGAGAGCGGCTGGGGGAGAAGGAGCAGATTCTCGGGGGGTGGGGGAGGCCAGGGCGGTTCCAGTTAGGGGCAGACATCGGCCCAGGAGCCAACGGGGTAGAAAGAAGCGGTAGAAACAGGGCTTGGTAAACAGATTGCTCTGGGCTTCCCTGCAACACAGAGGCGGCACCTGGTCCCCGCTGGCCTTAGAGGCGGAGGGGAGACAGAGCGCAGCTCTGGGCAGTGGGGCTGGCGCCAGCTCGGTGCACAGAGGCCTGGAGAGTCTGGTGGCTTTGGGCCCGCGACCGGCAGGTGCTCCCAGGGTGGGTTCGCTGCAGCAAATGGGAGCTAGTCCCCCAAGCCGCTCTTTCTGGGGAGAAGGCTCCCCTCCCCACCCTGCAAGCCACTCACTCCTCTGGAAACCCCTCAGAAGGTGCCCCGTTCGGCAGGACCGTCACCAGGGCCTGGCCTCCGGAAAGGTCGTGGGAGAGTCAGAGCGCAGTTATGAACTGCTCTACAGGGGGATTTAGTTCTGCCCAGACGAGTCTCCCTCTCCGTGGGAAGGGGAGCCAGTGAGAGGTGAAGTCCAGTTTGAATCGCAGGGAAGGCTGGGCTCTGGGGTTCAAGGTTGGGGGCTGTGTTGGCTCTCAGATGTGCGGTCCATTATCTGCTATTCTGGTCACTTAGCACCTACCCAACCAGGAGCCCTAGGACCATCACCTTATGCACAGAGCACTGGCCTGGGAGCCAGGACCCCACGTTTGAGCCCCGGGACCCTCACTAATACCTTCACTAACCATCTGACCAAACCCCTTCTCAAGTGTGAGCCCAGTTTCTATCTCTGGGCTGTGACACAGAGCCCTATGGGCATCTGCCCCAGCACTTGAGCTGGTCTGAACTCTGTGACCATTGGGCCACCCCCTCACGCCTCCCCCAAGTCCCAAAGCAATAGGAAGAATCTGTTCTGAACCTTGGGGCCAGGCCCCTGCCCAATAGGGGTGGGAGGATCTTCTGATTTCTGATTTCTGAGGAGCATCTGAGGCTCCTATTTTTCTCTTCCGTGTCACAAGAGCACTGGGGCTACTTATTTCCCAATGACCTCCGCAGTTTCAGATTCAAAATGGTGCTCACTGGAAACACCTTCCAACCCAGGAACAAAGATGCCACCAAAGTGGGGCAGGGGGGGGACATCCAGACGGGGTGCTGAGTTATCTTTCTGTCTCTCAGGGCCCAGACAGCCCTTGGCAGGACTGGGCAGCACATCCCAGAGCCTCTGTGGGTGAAGAGTGAAAGTTCTGTCACCCTTGCTCACCTCCAGGATCTCCAAGATCACACGTTTTCCTGGGCAGGGGTGGGGCCGGAGTAGGTGCTCTGAAGGCAGCAACCTTGTCTGTCTCACTTACCGCTTCCCCTGTGCCTGGCACAGACCTGGTGCTGTCAGTGTTTGTTGACTGACAAAATGGCGTGACACTCCGCTCCCTCCATGAAGTGATGGAGGGATGGAGGAGGTGGTGCTGGTGGGGAATGGTATGCTCCTCCTGCCCACGAGGACAGTGAGGAAGGGGACTTTTCTCCTGGGGCTGGTCACTCGTGAGGCAGAGCTCCACCTTGGCCTGGAGAAGCCACAGAGACTCCAGCTCCTTTTTTGGGCTTTTCCTCTTGGCTCTGGACACTCTAGGTCCATGCCCCTTTTTCTAGGCATGGCCCGAGCCACGGGGACAGAGTCCCAGTCTGAGCACTCATCAACTTTCCCTGTGAGCAGCTGATTGGAAAGATTTGCCAGGGCCATGTGGGTCGGATTCCTCAACATCTTGTCCACATCTTTCCATGCTCACCCCGTGCACATCCTATCACCAAGGGTAGTGATGACCACTAATTTGTGAATACCATGGGTTCTCTGGCCATGGGTAAGTGTCTGGGAGGAGTTGATCAGTCCAAGAGATGTTTGGAAGAATTTCTTTGGAGGCCCAGCCAGGGAGAAGAGGCACTGGCCAGGAAGCATCCAGAAGGGCTTCACGATAACTGGAGAAGAGACTCGGAGCACAGCTGAGCCCCGCAGGTGCAGAGGGAAGGAGGATTTTCGTGGAGGCACAGCATGAGAACAGGCTGTGTTCAAGGAACATCTAGTGGGGACTTGGGTGCGAAGGTGTCGAGAGATGTTGACATGACTGTCTTGATGTTGCAGTTCTGCTCGGTGATGGGCATGAAGCAGGGACAGTAGGGTAACTTACAAAAACACTGCGGAATCATGGCAGGTGAGGACGGAAGGGGGTTGGGGTGCAAATAGCGGGCAGTTTCAGTGCCAGGGTCAGAAGTTCGCCTCTCCTGACTCCCATGGGCAGTGGAAAGCCCCTGAGATTTCTGAGCCTTCTGATTTCTGATCAGCCTTCCATTTTAGGAAAATTGTCAAAAGCGGGTATTGTATCTCTTTGGGTAGATTTGAAATTCACTGGGCAGAGAACTTAGTTGAGAGATGATTCCACCTGGAAGATTGGCCCTCAGTAGGGTTTCCTCTTCAACAACGACTCCTTCAACATCTTGGAATTTAGAATGTGTTAAGACATGCCCTCCGTCCCCTGTCCCCCTGGGGCAGACCTGAGGTTAGGCAGGACTGCGAGGTCTCCTCTAAGGAATGGTGTAGACCAGAGCTCAGCCATTTTTTTTTTCTTGTAAAGGGCAGATAGTTAATATGTTAAGCTTTATGGGCCCTGCAATTTCTGTCGTAGCTACTTAAGCCTGCTGTCCCAGATGCAGAGGCACAGTGAGAAGGTGGCTGTGTTCCAGTAAAGCCCTACACATAGTGGGTAGCCTGGATTTGGCCCCCAGGTCACAGTTTGTTGATTGCTGGGGTAGATGGCCCAAGGGCTTCAGACAAACCCTCTTTTCAAATCATGATGCTTCGCTTGTCTGGCCTGCAGGGCTGTCCCTGGAGACAAAAACCTGCCCTTGGTCTGGCTGCCCAGATTCAGAGCCAGGGCTGATGCTGGCTTCTTCGGTCCCCGGCGATGGTGTCAGACCTGATGATGTCTGTCTTGACAACCATGCTGACTAACTGAGGAGTGACTTGTAAAGCCAAAACATGCCCAAAGATGTTGGCTTTCAGGGTGCATTTATGTGAGCCCCCGAGCTTCCAACCACACCCAGCACCTCCCACTGCCTGTCATTTCACAAAGGGCACTTGCCAGAAATTCCTCCAGTGGCCACTGTTGACATTGCTGTCACTCTCTGGGGGGGGGGGGTGAGTCCCCACCACCAATGTAACAGTTTAAAACAAGCTTAGAAATGCTGTCAACCTTCCTTTTGAGCCAAGCCTGCCAGGACCCGATTAAGCGGGGCTTGTAGCTGAAGCCGCTCTTCCCTTGATGACGCGTAGTAAGTGGCAGGTAATCCGCGTCCTAATCTCCTCGCTGCCCCCAGAGGCTTACGGTAACTGATCCCCCTGTGAATGTCACGGAGTCTGATTGAGTTACCTTGAAAGGCCAAGGCTTCTTCCTGCTCCTTTCCTAAAGGAATGTAGTCAGATAAAGGCACCTTGAAGTTGGCCACGGTCTCCTGAGATGTTGCTCTGAAGGGAAAATTGGATTTCCCCTAAGCTGCAGCGAGAGGACTTTTTGATTTTCCCTGAAGTGTTTCACCATATGCAGCCAAGGCAGCCAGTGTGCACCTGTCTGCAGGTGGGGGGCAGGGGGTGGGGAGAATCCCGGTGGCTAGCCTGCTTCCTGTTGTGGGTTCTGCCTTTGACTCCAGGGTCAGAGCAACGCTGGCCCATGGGGGGGATTTCACGATCCAAATTCTGACTTTCCCCACTGCAATCAAGACCTGCCCCAGAGCCATGCTCCTGTGGACACAAAGCGTTCATGGTGCCCTGAGACTGGCACGCGGGCTGAACGGCTCGATGCAGTCCCTGGCAAGCTTTCCCTGCATCCTGGCCCCTCTAGCTGGGGACCCAGAAGCCAGCCTTGTCGAGCAGAAAGAGTTCTGGACTTGGTCCCTGGAACCTGGCCTTGGGCTTCTGACTGAGTGCGAACGTGCCTGGTGGGTAACCCGGATCCCGTGCCTGCTCTTGACCCATCTATAAACTGATGAATTTTAGTGAAAAGATCAGTCGGGTTTACAGTTGCCAGATTTAGCAAATAAAAATACCAGACACCAAGTTAAACCTGAATTTCAGATTAACAAAGAATTGCCATTTAGTGTAACTGCCCCATGTAACACTGAGGACACACTTAGACTAAGAAGTTATGATTACCTGAAGTTCAAATTTAACTGAGTATCCTGGACTTGATCTGTCAACCCTCTTCCCATGGCTTTCACCTCACCTGGTTTCTGAATCCACACTATGAAAAACATGGTTTGGGTTTTGATAGCCTGTGGCTTCAGGTAACCAACCATAAGCAAAGGGTAAGAGGGAAGTGTCTAGATAATTCTGGAAAGTACCAAAGAGATGCTCTATGAGTACTGGTTGTGTGCAGGCGTGCATGGTCGCCAGATCTCCTCCAATTCGTCACCCACTGCGCCTTTGTAACCTTTATTTGCCCTTTGTTCCGTGCACTTTCCAGTGTAAGAGGACCCTCGTATTCCCCAGACACACCCCATCCTTTCAAGACCTCTCTGTCTTTGCTCAAATGGTCCTCTTCCTGGCACCCACATTCCTCACACAGAAGCAGTATCACACAGGGAGCAAAGCTGAGGGCTCTGGAGGCAGAATGCTTGGGGCTGGGTCTCATGTCTACCATCGTGGATCTTTGCATATTTTTTTTTAACTTCCTGGCCCTCGATTTTAGCATCTATGAAATGGAGGTAACAATGAAACACAGCAAGGCTGTTTTGAGGCACAGGTGAGCCAATATATGTTTGGCATTTAGAACACAAAGAAAGTTCTTCTAATCAGGGTTCTTATTCTATTCCATCTACAAATCCCTAATCCCGGCCATCCTATTAGAGCCCCTCCTGATTGGCCTCCATGAAGCCCTCCTGATTGTCCTCTTCCTACAGGTAGAAGGCAGGCTCTCCCTTTAGCTACATTCCTTGAATGTATCCTCCTACCCAGAGCTTTGGGATAAAATAAAATGTGGTCATTCCTCTCCTAAAGATCATACATTCTGGGTGGGAAGGACGACTGTCTACATGCTGCCTGATCCCCAGAGAAGACCCAAGACATTTTTGTTGACTGAACGAAGTAATGAATCAATTAGAACACACAACAGCTACAGAAAAATTTCCAGGCAAGTTAGAGGAAGTATTGCTACCCTAGGGGGTGTTTTTATCTGGTGCTCCCACCATGTAGCTGGCAGGTCTAGGGAGGTAAACCTGAAGATCCCATCTAGCGCTGATCGGATCCATCGAGAAGGGGCACAGCTTGGTGTGGTAGGGAAAGCAGGGTATAGGAGTCCAGCAGAGGCATCCAAAAACCTAGCTCTGTTCTTGAATGGATAAAGACCTATAGAACCTTCCAGTTCTGCATATATTAAAGGCAGGTAAGAATGCTTCCTCTTGGGGATGGGATGGGAAGGGTTTGGGTACTGAAGAGATATAAATACCGACAAAGGGCTGCACAGAGAAGGGGAGGCCATGCCAATGGGTACTGTCTGGTGTCTAGTTACTGGGTTTAGCTGCTGCTGGGCCTGGGGTGCCCCCAAAAGGTCCTGTTTGAGTGCTTCCCTTGTCCACACAGATGCAGACACAGAGGTGGGGTGCTGAGAGTGAAGAATCTGGTAAATTCTCTCTCCCACTGAGCTTTTCCTGTGGCTCTAAGCCTGATATATGGTGTGCACGTTCCTTACTCCCCCAGCTACTCAACCCAAGGATAAAGGTCATTCTGAGCTTCAGTGGTTTGAGCTAGTAAAGATTTTTATAAAAACTCACTGTCTTGATTTGTGTTCAAGTACTTTAAAGTTCACATATTTCTTATTTGAACTTTGCTGGCTGTAGTCATTTCATCCACAATCAGCCTGGATTGGTTCTGCTTATTCAGAGCCCATCAATTACAGAGAACCGGACCAGAGCACACACCGCCCATTCATTGGCTTCGCCCCAGGCTAGCCGATTTATCTGACATTTAATAAGGAGTTTTAGATTTTGCAGCTTATCAGGAGAGCACCGTGCGAGTGCGGGCGAGCCAGTGAATCCCAAATAAGTGGGCTGCTCAGGAATCTCTTCTTTTTAACCCATTCTTTGTCATGAACGGGTTACCTTCTTCAGTTTTTACTGGGCCTTCTTTCTTTTCTTCAAATTGTTTCTGGGTTGGTTTATTTATTTATTTTTTTAAGATTTTATTTATTTGACACAGAGAGACACAACAAGAGAGGGAACACAAGTAGGGGGAGTGAGAGAGGGAGAAGCAGGCTTCACACTGATCAGGGAGCCCCATGTGGGGCTTGATCCCAGGACCCTGGGATCATGACCTGAGCTGAAGACAGAGGCTTAACAACCGAGCCACCCAGGTGCCCCTGGGTCGGTATTTTAAAATCACGTCCATGTTGAGACACTGTGGGGAGAATTCCAAATCCAGCTTCGACATAAGCAGGGAAACTCTGGAATTGCAAACAAGGATTGGGGAGCTCTGCTGCCCAGCAAAAACTCCAGTCAACAGATAATGCTGGATGCGGATGTTACGTATGGGTGTGGCAGAGATGCGGTCCCTGCTCTCCAGCGACACACAGCAGGGAAAGCAAGGCCTGGATGTAAATAACATAAATCCCAGGGGGACTGAGCTGCCGCTTTAATAGGGAGATAGACAGAGCATAATGGGTGTGGTGGGGGAGGGGGAGAGATTAATAATCTCCCTGATTTGTGCTGTTCATTGGAGGCTCAGACAATGATGCACATTTACACATTTGACTATATAAGGAACTCTGTTTTATTAGGCTACCTTCCTGTTTCTTTCTTTTTCTTTTTTTAAAAGATTCTATTTATTTATTTATTTGACAGAGAGAGATCACATGTAGGCAGAGACAGGCAGAGAGAGAGGGGGAGGCAGGCTCCCTGCTGAGCAGAGAGGCCAACAGGGGGCTCAATCCCGGGACCCCGGGATCATGACCGGAGCTGAAGGCAGACGCTTCAACCCACTGAGCCACGCAGGCACCCCTACTTTCCTGTTTTTTTTTGAACATCCAGACTAACGTGTTAAACCTATTTCTTCCTTATGATGGTCAGTTTGGTTCTCTTGGGCACTTTGTGTATGTTTAAGCCGCCTAGCCTGCGTTTCTATCATAAATGCTCTTGGAGACGGAGGTTTCGCTCAGTGCAAGAACAGCTGGCGCGCAGGGCATTTTGGCAGGAAGAAATAACCTTTCACTGGCTTACTCTACCTGCTTTCTAGGTTTCTTCTTCTCTGGGATTTTCACTGTCATCTTAGGTCTTTCGAGTAATAAGTTCAGTATATGTCCTGACAGCCACATACAAAAGTGTCTCTTCCCCTAACCCCGCACTAATGTTGGTTCCTGTTCTTCCTCTTCCTCCTCCTCCTCTTTCTTCTCCTTTTCCCCAAGAAAGCAGAATTGTGTAGGTTCCTCCGATGTCCCTCTCTAGCACCATCAGAGTTTCTACCAGTTTGGTCCCTGACCATCACTATCCATTAAAGACTCAGGTTCTCCGCAACTATCCCTGAGATCCTAACTGACGACGGTGAGATGGAGCCCATGAACTTTCATGTTAGTGGAGGCCCATGTGGCTCTCACACGTGTCAGAGCTGGGGGACAAAGTCATCTCTCAACAGCCCCATCCAATCCGAAGCTTGGTGCGGACTCCTGCACCTCCTGGCAGAGCACCAGCTCTGGGGATGCAGCTGCTGCCCGCACAAGCTCCCAGGGATGACCCACAGACCCTCAGAGCCAGCGTGCCCAACAGTGGCTGCGTCATCTCCTCCCTAAATCTTTTCTCCTCTGTGCTCCCCACGGGAGTGGGCATTGGCCAAGACAGATACCTCCTTCTCTCTTCTTTCTCACACCCATTAGCTACTAAATTGTGAGATTCCTTGTCAAAGAAGAGAGAAGTCTTCATCCCATCTGTTCCTGTAGCTCGACTGCCGCTTGGCTGGAACGAGCCATCAGCACCGCTCACCTCCGCCGGCCTTCTCGCCCCAGTGTTGGCAGCACATAATCTGTTCTCTTCCCTGAAGGCAGACTGGATTTTTCTCCTAACTGGCCAACCTGATCTTGCTGCTTGCCAGCTCAGATCACTCAGATCCCAGAGTGGCTCCCCACTGCTTTCAGGGTGGAGAACATCCTCTCGGCCACAGCTTCGAGGGCCCTTTGCTCCCCACTCATTGCCTGCTTGCCCATCCTCCTCTCGCACTGTGCTTCTCCTGGTCCACACGCACTAGGTTTCTTCCAGGACCTCACACCACTGCACTCGCTCCTCCAGCCCTGCTGTCCCCTCCGCCTCAAACACTGTCCCCTTTGTCACCTGCACAGACTTCCTGTCCTCACTTCCGGCTTGAGTTGGCTGTCACTCCTTCTGAGAAGTCACTCCCCACCTCTCTAAGTTAGCAGACTTTTCTTGCTCTTAACAGCACCTACCACCTTGATTTAAATTGCCCATGCTCCTCACTCTTACCCCAGTGGACCAGACCCTAGAGAGGCAGGGTCCCACCAGCTCCTGGCACCAACCCTGGCAGGTGGGGGGAATCATATAAAATGGCTGATTTTTGACCTTCAAAAAATTAGCATTTCATAAGGGCTCAACCGAATCCTCGTCATTCATAAATTTTTGTCAAAAGAAGATATGAACACTGTTCTCTCTTTGTGTTAATTAGAATATTTGTGAACAAGGGCAAAGTCTGTAATGGGTATACGCTTTTGAACATAAATTTTAACTGGTGGCACGATGCTCCAAACTGGATTATATGAAGAACGATGCACAGCATCACAAAGGAAAAGACCCCATTCCTTCCCCAGGCATGAGGTCTCACACCTGAGTGACATCGAAGAGGACACTGGGGGTTGGGAGGGCTGGGATGGTGGGAAGATCTGCTTGAACAGGACCTCAGAGAACACTTCCCTGCTTTCCTGGAGTCTACACCACCAGACGAAACATTCAAGTGACGACATTCGGCAAGTTACAGTCTTGTTTGCAGGCTCCACTTTCCCTGGTGAAAATGTGATTGGTGAATACTTTAGAAACACCCTTTTTATTTTCAAGATTAAATATTCCCAATGGCCATGTTAGTCTTGGAGAGACTTATTTGACTTCTGAAGATAAATGACTAATTGGCTGGCTTCTGTTTCCTTTCTGGCCCTATTGCATTTGCCGAGAAAGTATAGATCAACAGAAGCATCTTTTCCTCAGATTTTAGTTAGCAAGAGGCTGCCATCTATAGATCTTTGACCCAACTGCACTGTGTTTTAAGAGGGTGGAAAGGCAGGGCTGTGGCTCTGATGGGCTTTTATGAGTTTCCTACCTGTCAGCTCTGAGGATTATGGTGGCAGGTTTTTAATAGGTTTTCACTTTTAAATTAAAGTTGTTTTATTTTGCAGACAAGCTCAGTGTGCTTATAGTAAGACTGAAGGATCATCTAGTTCCTGTTTTGCAAAAGAAGAAACAGGCTAGCCAAGATTGGAGGACTCTGGCTGCCCAAAGTCGCCCAGGATGTGAGGACAGAGCTGGGACTTGCACCCAGGCTGAATGCTCATACTGTCCCCAGCATCTTTGCCTTCTCAGGGCAGGAAAAACAAAGTTCTGGGCAGGCAGGGGTGCTCGCCTGGCAAATTGAGTCTGGCCTGAGGTCAGTGCCACCAAGGCTGTGTCCTCCAACCGCCCTGTGGAAATGTTTCCCATTTCAGAGTTTGTTCTTTATAGCAGTGACTCAACCCCTTTGTCTTTTAGAGAAAGTAACAATAATGACCATGGTGATACTAAGGATTGCATAAGCAGAGTTGTGACTGGGAAACAAGATTTATAATTAGATTATTTTCATAAAATGCGTCTGAGTTTAGCCACAATATTATAGAAACAGCAGTAAAGCTAGCTGCGTCTAATGAAGGGAAAGTGGAGGGACAACACGACTTTAAAAGAGCACATTCTACAGAAACAAAGGGGTCCGCCCCATCCACCCCCCGACCCGGGCTGCCCTCAACTTTAAGTCTACTGTGTTCCGGCCAAAAATGAAATGCCTGCTCCCAGCTCGCTCCCAGATGCCAGGCCCGTGGACAAAGGCCCACTTGTTCGTTGGGACACGTGCCTAGCTGCCTTTCAGGGGGAGGTTTGGAGGGCACCCGTCACCTGCAGCTCGCCGGAAGAGGACGCACGTCACGAGGCCGGACCCTCCCCCTGCCGGTGCGCTGTGCGGGGGTTACTCGGGTTGCCTGCCCCACGGCCGGCCCGAGACGAACCCCGCTGGGATAGGAAGGGCACCGGGCACACGGGATTGGCAGTCCCCCGATGAGTGCGCGGACGGCCCGCGCCGCCTGCGCTCAGGCCCTCAGGGCAGCTCCTGCCCTTGGGATCGGGGGGCCCAGGGTGGGCGCACTATGACGGGCACAGGGGAGGGATCCTCGTGGAGACTGTTGTGCCCTGGCGAAGGTAGGCACAATCCGTGGGGTCAGGCCCTGCTCTCTGCCCCACGCAGCGAGTTCTACTTTCCAGGGCCCTTCGCGGTGGCCAAGCTACAGCTCTTGTCATCTGTCACCTCCGCCTTGCCCGCCGGAAGCTCCCGGGCCGAACTCCCCGCTCTTCCTCCTGCCACCGCCCGCCCTGAGCTGCCAACTGCGCGCGCAGCGAACGGAAATGCCTGTCCGGGTGGCCCCGCCCCTTCCGGTTCCGCCTTGGATGCCTGGTCCCCTTTGTAGACTCACGTGCGCCTGCGTGCTCGTCGTCCGCTGCTTGTCGTTGGGGGTCCCGGGCCACCGTCCGTCCTCCAGAAGCCTTGCCTGGCCACCGCTCCCGAGGAGGACTGCTTGCTGGTGTCCTAACATTCCATAACCCTGTGATGGGGTGACGGCCCCTTGCACAACCCTGTGATCTCTTGGAGGACACGGACTGTGTCTGTCTGCTTCGCTGGAGCCGGGCTGGAACCGGGATCCTGCGGCAGATCGGGCGCTTGGAAGCATCTCGTGACTGAATGAGCGAATGGGGACGGGGGCGTTCGGAGCAGAGACTGCGCCAGGGGAAGGCAGCTCGTGTCCTGGGCTTCCACATTTGATAGCTTTAGGGCAAGGGTGGGGAGCCTTTTTCTGGGGGGTCAGGTAGTAAACAGTTTAGGCTCTGTGGGCCAACGACTCTGCTGTAGCTACTGAGCCCTGACGTTGTAGAGCGAAGCGAGCCGCAGACCGCATGCTAACAAAGGGGTGCAGTTGTGGCGCAATAAAACCGTATTTACAAACACAGGCGAGAAGCTGGATTTAGCCCACCGGCTATAGTTTCCTGATCTTTGGCTGAGGATTTGGAATGGAACCCTATGCTCCAGGACAGGGGTGATGAGTGGCTTACACTGGGCTTATACTCTCCTTTTCTTTCTTACTCTCTTCCTTAGAGGGAACGTCTCAGAACTTCCTCCAGTCTTCTAGCTAGCTTTCTGGATATATTCTGCATTTTGTTGTCCAGACACCTGCCCTGGGTTATTCTAAGGAGGACCCATCCCTACCAGAGCAGAAAGAAATAGTCTCCAATCATCTGGTCTCTCCCACACATCTGCTTGGTAAGGTTCCTCTCCCCCTCCCCCAAGCCCAGTCTTCAGGGCCTTCCTGCATCTTCCATGCAGAACAATGGCAACCCCAGCAGTGCTCCCTTGCTGATACCTAAGCCTGCATCACAAACCGTCACAAGCTGAAAAACCACAACAGCACTGTTTTTTTCTCAAGGGCAGAGCTCAGCTCTCCTCCTCTTTCCTTGACAAAAGCTGGGTTGCTAGAAGCCTGGGGACTGGAGTCCTGTAGAGGCTCATGGACTCTCCATCTGGGGCCCAGGCCAGGAGGACTCAGTCCCCAGGAGGATGAGCAATGGGAGCCCCATCGCTATCTCTGTCTCTTATGGTGCCGCCACGCCATCTCTCCAGCATGGTGACTTCTGTCACCACATTTCTTAATAGCAGCCCAGGGATCCCAAGTTGCCTGCCCCAGAAGAACCTGAAGAAGCCACGTCACCTTTTATGACCTAGCCTTGGAAGTTGTGCAGGGTTACTTCTGGCACATTCTATTCCTTGAGGTAGTCTCAAAGTTCCACCCAGGCTGAAGGGAGGTGAAACGGGGAAGGATAATGTTGTGTAAGAGCACGCAGGACCACTTTTAGGAACTAGAACCCCCACCCCTCTGCTTCGTGGATCCCACTGTGTGCCAGGCCCTGCACTTGTCACTTTGCTATCTACATTACCTGGAAAGACGTGTTATCAATGCCGGTGTATCTGTAACATCTTACAAAGTCCTTTCCTCTCCTGAGTCCTTATTACCTGCATGCAAACTTTGTGTTGAGTGTTTCCAGTTCTTTCAGAGGCTCCACGTGGTTTGGCAGGAAAACCAGCACGTGCATCCCTGTGGAGTGTGAAGGACAGGAGTCTTGGGGGTCTGGGCTTCCTTCCAGGGCGGGCTTCCTTCCAGGGTGGGCTGGAAGGCGGCGACGGTGGCACTGGAACAGGACAAGTCTCCTGTCAAGTCACCGTGCCAGTGCCGAGCTGGTAATCACTGGGGCGCACACAGTCTCCATCCCCCTCTGGTTCCAGGTGCCCAGGGTTGGTCTCAGGAGGTCGCTGTCCACAGGGACATCTAGAAGCCAGCTGAGTGGGCATCAGTGGAGGAGAAACTTCACCGCTCACTCCGCTCCTTTCTCCAAAGTGAATTGGTCAGAGCAGGAGGACACACCATCCTGCTGTGGCTCCACCCGCAGGGGACCCTCCTTGTGGGGCGGGCTGGGGGCTGTAGAGCGAGTTCACCTCAGCTCCTATTTAGGGCTCCTGAAGGGATGGAGGCCAACTTCAATTTCCATCTTATTTTTGTATTTCCTAGGAGTTTTTATTCCTGTCATCTTTCTTCATTATTACAGCTTTGATGAGCAGAAACCCTTCAGGCCAGCAAGATTCAGGGGGAATTATTAGCTCTTCAAAAGCAAGAACAACTTTATAGGCTTAAGAGACAACTCGAAGACCCCTTGCTAAGCCTGCTTGGTTTTACAAATGAAGAAACTGAAGGTCAGAGAAGGGAACCGACTTACCCAAGGTCACACAGGGTGCCGGGTTTTGCCCCTGGTGCCTGCATCTCTCATGTGGCCTCTGTCTGGAGGGGGAGTTGCTCCCTACGTCTGAGTCAGTGTTTTCCTGTTGGCCCTACTGTGGGTTAGTTCTCTGCAGCTTCAGATGGTGTCCAGAGTATTCCAGCACTTTCTGGGCCACCAAGGATGATGGTGGCAACTCACACACTGGCCTGTGACTTCCCTTTGCTGTCTGTCAGATTACTCTCTTCTGTGGTACCACCTGGTGTTGGGGTGTGTGGCCAAAGCAGTGGTTTGATCCAGGAGCATGGGGGTCACAGTGTGGGCCCCCAGATGCTTTCACCGCCCTGCCTCACCACCTGCCCCCGGCAGCTGTGAAGCTGAGTGTTTGAGTGACCGACGGGCCTCAGGATGGAGGCTCTTCCTGGGCTGCCTAATCCCCTTCTTGTCTCTTCCTGGGCCTCCATTTAGCTCTGCTGTTAGACATTCCCCTGGATGGGCTGACTGTGGCCACGAGCCTGCGCCTCTTCCTGCCACAAGCAGGGTCCAGGATTTCCCAAGTTTCAGTGGAAAGCACAGGCTCTTTTTTCCTGCCACTGGTCCTGGCTGCACAGTCTCCTCCCCAGTTCGTTTGGTTTGGGTGGTGGTGACATGGAAACACAAGCTGTGTTCTACACTTTACATACAGCAGCTTCTTAAATCCTCAGACCCTGACATCCCTCCAGTCTGACGTCTCATGAAGATGGTCTTATTAACTTGGTCTGCATTAGAATCGCAGGGGCTACTTTTTTGAAATGCAGAGTTCTGGGCCCCCCAGGATCTACCACCCCAGACTCTCTGGGGACAAAGCCCAGAAGATCCGCACTTTAACAAACTCCTTGGACAATGTGTAAGTAGCAGGTGTTTGAGACGCTGCACTCAAGGAAGGCTGGGGAAGTCATTTGGTCTACAGCTGTGCACCTCGCAGAACCTGGCACCAACCAGGTACTAATAAACTGTTCATTGGACGAATGAATGATGCCCTATCCCCGAACTTGACCCTGGTCTGTTTGTTTGGGGACTTCCCTCCCAACCCATCCTTCAGACCGCTCGCCAGCTACTTGCACACCTAGTGCAGATGTGACAGGTAATGCTCTCTCCTGCTCTCAAATACTATCATGTTAATGCTGCTTCAGGTATAGTCAAGTTCAGGGAGATGTAACACATAATCTCAGGTTAGAGAGGTTAGTCATCTTTAAAATTATTGTGTGTGTGTGTGTGTGTGTGTGTTGCCTATGTTAAGTGTTTAAGGGGTTCAAAAGAAGGATGTCCTATTAAATTTGGAATTGTAAAATTATTGGAGGAATTAGCTGTCCCTAGCCAATATATAATGCACAAATGCTTCATTGTTACCGTGTCACTTGCTGGACATAGAACACACATGATTTGACAGGAAAATGTTTTTTAGGAGAGCTCACTGTGCTGAGGGAAGCACGGGCTGAGGAGGGGGCGGGCTGGCCCTGCCCGGTCACCGGTGGTCTCCGGGTCGGCGCGGACGCCCAGTGGTGCGTTCTTGGAAGGCCTATAGTTGCAAAGATGTGGATAATTTATACGATGTTTAACTATCTTTTAAATAGCCAGTTTTTCTTGTACAGTGGCTGGGTTTCCATAAAACGGAGACAAGGCCTGCCCATTTGGCTCAGTTCTAGGGGGCCAGGGCTGTAAAGTTAATACCCTGAGAAATCTGTGGTGCTCCGGCATTAAACCCAACACGGGACATAAAGAACCAGGGCTGCTCTAAGCCATGGCGGTGGAAAGAGATGAAGCAATCTTTGCAGAGGAAAATCATCCTGAGTGGATGGGAAAGGGCCTCCGTGCACAGCAAGACGGAGAACTCAGAGAGAGATGGGTGGGCTCTGTACCCCGGCAGTGCGGCGGGGTCCCTGAGAAGCCAGCCACGGTATTTAACCATTGCAGGACCCCAACAGTCAGGGATGTATTGAGAGAGAGAGGGAAAATATTCACTGGATAGTTTGATTCATGTGTTTATCCTTTGTGTGCTCGTTCTCGTGGCCGACTTGGCTTCTGGGAGAGCAGGTGCCGGTCCTCCCTGAAGACAGGCAAGGCCCAGGAGCGCAGAGAAGAGAAAGCGTCTCCGGCCACGGGGCGCTGCAGCTCTGGGTTCCTGACTGGGCTTCCAGGCCGGGAGGGCAGAGCAGCCTGGGTGCTGCGAGATTCGGACCCCGGCTCCTGACCATCACGCTCGATGCTTTTTTCTGCTTCCCCAGACCACTTTTTCCCCGGGAGTGGGGGCAGGGGGAGCTTAGACAGATACAGAGATTTATCTGACCAAGGCACCTTCTGTCCCCAGCCTGAGTGGCTAAGTCAGAGACCTCCAGGTCCGCAGGTATCACCTTCTCAGGGGGCTGTAACTGAGTGCCTCGGCTGTGACAGAAGTATCTGTGAGGGCACAGAAGCTCTGTTTGGGGGCAGGTCATGGCCAAGAGGCTACTGAGTGACCGAACACAGTCGAAGGACCAGTCCTGAGGGGGTGGTGAGGGACTGAGCTGCTGAGGAAGGCGGCTGGGGCCTCTGGTAGCCTCTGGAAAGTCTGCAGAGAAAGAGAGGCCCGGGTGTGCTCTCTCCAGAGCTTTCAAGGCCCCTGACCCTGGCCTCTGACAGAAGTACCTGATAGTTTCTTGTGCTCCTCCGGGACCACTGGTATTTCCTCCCGTGGTGCAAAGCCCAGAGGAAAGTGGAGACTGAGGGACGGGGCGCAGGGAGGGTTTGGGCGGGGGGAGGGGGAGCAGAGAGGGCAGGCGGGGGCAGGGTGGACAATGACAGCTGAGCGGCGAGCGGCAGGAGGGGCTGGGCTTCGGAGGCCAGCGGGGCACAGAGCAGGAAAAAGTCAAGGCCAGGATCCCAGATGTTGGAGGTCTTGACGCTCCCAAAGGCCAGCAGAAAAGGTGGGAATAAAAGGCCAGCAGGGCAAGTGTGGCCGTCCCCTGGAACTCGGCACCGCTTTCTGAAAGCACCCCCCCCCCAGAAGGCCCAGTTGGGGTGGGGGTCTGTGTCAGAACCGGCTCCCTGACCCCAGGGCCCCCCAGCACCCGCAGACTGGAGATGAACCGCTGGGAACATGTGCCTGGGGCTGTGTTTCTCCACGTGCTTCCTCCTTCTGCTGACTTGCCCTCTTCCGGGAAGCCTGCTGGCCACCAGAGCACAGCTCGCAAGGTCTCTCTGGGGCTTCAGACCCTGGCCTCAGTTCTAAGGGGACAAATGCAGCTGCTTGAGCTGCCACCCCTTGCAGTCAAGGTGTGGGCTTCCCACGGCTCCTTGCCATTGGCCATCGCCTGGGGCCCCCAGTCTTGTCTCATCCGAGCAGGTGGGCTCCTAGAAGGGCAGGCAAGGTCTCCGGGAGCAGCTTTGCACTGTGAGCACTACAGGCCGGGTGCCGGGGCTGCACGGCCCCCAAAGATGGTGGTGGGGCATTTGGGTCACTGGGGGGTCCTCGGGTCCCATAGGGACCAGGCTCCTGCTGCCAAAGGGCTGAACTCAGAACCCCTTCGAGGTCTGAATCTTCGCCCTGAAAAGGGAAGAAAGCGTGTTCTGCAGGGAGATCCACCTGTCAGTGGGCTTGTCTCAGTATCTCACCGGGCACGGGGACCCTTTCTTCCTTACAAAACACACTGGACGCCACTCTACTCTGTAAATCCCGAAATCTAACCCGTAACCCACAGATTACGGCCAGGCTGGGGGTTAACTCCGGACTCCGAGAACCTGCTCCCCCAGGGAGCGTCCGCCGAAGGGATCATTCAGGAATTCATAAAGTATTTATTGAGTGGCCCCCGGAGCCCCACCTCCCTTTCTTAAGGTAGAATTGAGGCAAAGTTTCCAAGACAAGCCCGCGATTGCGGCTGTCACCAAACAATGCCATATTTCTTTTTTTCTCTTAAATTCTAGGGATCATTCCCCGTAAGAGGGCAATTTGTCTGTCAGGCAGGCAAAACAGGGGCCGCTCCCTGCCCTCATTAAACTGACAGCACGGTTATTAGCCGAAAACGAAGCCCGCCCGCCATGAAGCTAGCCACTGTTTTATGGTGAGCGCCAGGGAGATATTTTCAGTAATTAATTTGATAAATATATTAATTATGAATTGAGTTGACAGTACAATCAGATTGTCAGCCTTCCAGACAGCCTCTTGTGATAAAGCTCTGTGATGAAGTGCTTGGATTTCAGACCTGTCATCCCGCGGGGCAGTCCCTTATCACCGTCTGCCCATTCACTATCATTTCCTGCGCGTTGTAATTAAATGGTAGCTTTCTGATTGGGAGTGACTCCTCAAACTTAATCTCTCTTTCTTTTCCAGCCCGCTGGGGGAGGGGCACAAAAAAGCCCTTTGTTTCAAGGGATTTTTAATGTTAAGAAGCAGTTTTCTTTCCCCCTCTCCTTTCAGTGCACCTATCTGGTCCCACGGGGGCCCCTCTTGGGGTGGGGAAGGAGGAGCCTGGTGGGGGGGGGGGAGGAGCTCAGGCCACAGAGGGGCCATGAAGGGCAGGGGGCTGCTTACTCGTCCTGGGCAGGTCACTGCTCCTCTGTGGGCCTGTTTCTTCAGCTGGAGGAAGAAGGGGTGGGCCAGAAGGGTTCCGTAGGCTTCCCCGGGCCTGAAATTCTGGGCTCCTGGGGACTGAGCAACTTTGCAGGCTCCCCTGCCCTCCAGAGCCCTGGGAAGGAGAGAGGGGGGAGGGAAGGAGAAGTGAGCCAAGTGTCAGCTGTATTTCTGCAGGACAGGTCATTCAGGGAGTCCCTTGCCAGCACTTTTGTCCCCCCTTTTGATGAAATTAATTATGAACACTGCCCGGGGTCATTTGACTCCGGAGATACATGTCAAGATAAAATATTTCAGAAACACTTATATTTAATAATTTAATATGGCGGTTCGCATTTGGGTGCAACAAAGGGAATTATTGGTAATTGCATATTTTAAAGAGACAGGAGGAAGCCCAGCAAAGTGGGGGGACCACAGGACAAAATGGGGAAGGTCGTCAGAGGTTTTGTTTTAGGGGGAGGATCTGTGTTATTTGGGTACCTTGTATGGAAATCAGCTCCTGACATCTTTTGAGGGGGTAACATCCAGGGCCCCAGGTGGCCCGAGTGGGACAGAGAGAGAGAGAGAGGACAGTGGTCTGAGGGGTAGTTGTTCTCCGCCTGGAAGTCATAGAAAATCTGTTATCTGGGACTCAGAGGCTCGGAGGGGTCACACAGCTGAGGAACAAAAACCCCGAGAAGCTTGGTGCCCCCAGGTCGGGGTTTCCATGGAAGGAAGAGCAGTTCTGCGTCCGAATCCAGCTGCTGCTTGTCTGCTGTGCCTCAGTTTCTCAGAAAACTGCCACTGAACTACCTACCTCAGACTAATGCTTTTCGGAGCCCCCGAATCCCGGTGGAAGCCGAGGGGTTGTGCACAGGGGTCCAGCGGTGCTCGGTGGACACGCACGCGTGCGCGCACAAATGCCCAGACAATGAGCGCCGGGGCCCTTGGCTGCTCGGCTCTCTCAGCCCTGCCTGCCTCCCTGGCTCCCTTGTGAGGCTCTTCTCCGTCCATGGCCGAGCGAGTGGCCAGTGCCCCCTCTGCAGCGTGGCACAACGGGTTAACACCCCACAAGGGCCCAAAAAACCAGACTGGTCCCGCTCCTCCCCCGACTCGTCTTGTGGCTTTGGCCGCATCGCCCTTCGAGGCCTGTGGTTTTGGCCTCTCTGAACTGTGGGCAAACAACGTGCCCGAGGGAGCTACTCAGGTAGGTGCTTGTCCAGGCCGGGTGGGCTCTGATGCTCTGGGGCCTGCCCCGTCCGGTGAGGTGAGCAGGCCAGTCCCTTGCCTGCTCTGGGCCTTTGTCCTCTCATCTTTAATGTGAAGATGTGGCACTCCGCCGTTGGCAGTATCAGGGGAGAGCCGTCATGGCCCGAGGTCCACAGCTGTTCCATACTCAAAACTCAGCTTTCTCCAGAAACCACGCGTCCTACTAGAAAATTCAGTTTTTGTCTATCACCTAGAAAACTCGGGCCCCATTTTGAACAGAGCCTAGGGCCCATGGCCATGAGGAGCCGGGCTCAGATTCCCAAGTAGAGGAGCACCCCCCCCCCCCCAATTTACGGCTCCTACCCACTAGGTTGCATGCACGGGAGTCATCCCAGTGCAAGACGAACCGAAGTTACACCCTCCTGAGACTGCGGCTGGAGGCAAAGCCCCGTAAGTAGGACAGAAAGTTGTAAGATGACGTAAGAAAATGATCACTCCCCCTAGAAGGATTTCTGTTCATGTTTCTTTCATGAACAAACGCACACTTACTTTTTTTCTAAAGTTCCAGATTGTGATCCTTTTCTTTACTTTTCCAAGAAAACAAAGGTACTAGGAGCACAACCCGAGTTGAGTATTTTCGTTTGTCCGGTCATACTCGAATCTGTATTTTAACATGTTCCCATTATATTTCAAAGAGGAGACATGATTGCTATTGGGGGAAAAAAAAAAAGGTAAGACCAAAGACAGGGTATTGTCTATTATCCTACCGTCTACCCCAGAAATGCTCTCGTCGGAGCCAGCCAGGTGTCATTTATTAAATCCCGAATGAAGAATCATAAGCTTCTTTATTTTATACCAGAAGCGACCGGTAAGTGGACGCAAATTGATTCTGGAGAGGATGCTAAGTGATAATCCTTCCCAGGTTCCCAGTAAAGAAAATATACCTATTTAAGGGAATTTTCAACTTGGGTTTGAACTTGCTGATGCCTTTTTAGAGTCCAAGTGGAAACTATGGAGCTTTTGTGTGTCCATCAGATAGCTTTGCTTAATGCCGAGGGAGGAATGGTAAATATGCAGAACGCTTTGATGTTAATACCGACCGGGCCTCCGGAGGGGCGGAGGAGAAGGCGGTTGACACCGTGGTTTTCATCCCTCGGCAGGGATCGAACGGATGCTTGAAAATAAATGGCACCTGTGGAGAAAGTGCTCTGTCCCTGACTCTGTCATCGGAGCCCGCATTCGCCACCGCCAGCTCGAGGGCCCTGGGCTCCGAGCTCTGCCTGCAGGAGAAGGTGAACGCACGCAGGGGATAAAAGGCAGTGACTCACTTCGTTTTGTTCTGTTTGCCAGGGAGCCTTTCTGATGAGCTCAGGCTAATCTTCTGCAGGCGGGGATATGAAAGGGAAAAGCACTCTCTAGAAATGAATAGACAACTCTACTTGGCTCAGCTGCCTGCCTCACCGGGCCTCAGTTTCCCCATCTGTAAAATGATGGGGTTGGGCTGGTTGAGGTCTGAGATGCTGTTCTTTGCCATTGTTTAGGAAAAGGAAGCTGTCAGAGTGACCCCTGGTTGGGGATGGGCCGTGGGTAGCTTGTGCAGGAGCAGGACGGACCCCTGCTGAGGGGTCTGTCTCAGCCTCCCTCCCCCAGCCCAAGAGCCAACCTCCCTTCCCGGTGTGATGCGGTGTGATGCGGTGTGATGCGGTGTGATGCGGTTGGAGAGGGAAAAGTAGGACACAGAGGGGGCGCCTGGCACCACCCTGCAGAGGCTGTACTGCTGTCGGGGGCCCTAGGGCTCTCTCTCTCTTAGCCAGGGGATTCCTCTTCTGCTCCGGGAAGAGAAAATGGGTCTGAGAAGGAACCATCATCCTACAAGGCAGAAGACCGCTCCCAAACCAGCTGACCTTGGCTGTGTGCGGGTTGGACCTTTGCTACGTGACGCCCAAGGCAGGGCCTCTACCCAGCCCCACCTGCTGTCTGGGCCACAGCATGACTTTCCGGGGCCCTGAGCTCCTTTGTCCTCCTGGACCCTTTCCTCCCTAAAAAATACAGATTTTGTTTCACAATTGCCTCAGAATGAAAGTGACTAGGATCCGGGCTGGATTCATTATTATATATCCCTTATTCTCAGATTCATTTCTCTTTTCTGATTTTAAGAAAAAATATTTGTGTGTGTGTGTGTGTGTGTGTGTGTGTGTGTAGACCCTTAAAAAATGTCACAGGCCCTGTGTGTAGCGAATATATTGACCACACTCACTGTGCTCCCTAAGAAGACATCCCTTTTCAGAAGCAGAGAGCCCTTTGGATTTGCATTTCCATTAACTAAAAACCTGTCCGGGACTGAAGGAGATGGCAGCTCTGTGCTCAGCTGACTTGTCTACAGGGGACAGTTGGGGCCACCCTGGCATCAGAGGCCACCCAGCCCTGAGCAGGAGGCCTGGTGCAGTGGGACAGTGTGTGCTTCGGGCTCAGAAAGGCTCTCATTTCTCCTACTGCTCTTCCTATCTGAATGACCCTTGCAACTTATTTTTTCTTGGCCTCAATTTCCTAATCCGGAAAATGAGACTAATGCCACCTTGACCATAGGTCTCCTGAGCCATGTGGCACTGGGTAAGTGGCATTGTTGGAATGTTCCATGTCCTGTGACCTCAGGATCCCTGTCTTTCATGAAACCACAATGTGCATTTGTTCCTAGAATCCCAAAAGGGCATCACAGTCCAGTTCTTTGCCTTGGGGATTAGTAGGCTCCAGCAGGGGTTGACAAGGGGGATTTTTGTTTTTCTTTCTTCAACAAGAGATTTTCCAAGCAAATCAACAGAAATGTTTGTATGGGAACAGAAGCTCTGGGGACTCTTCTTGAATTCCTTCTATTAGTTCACTGGCAACAAACTTCTTATAAGTTAGCCAATCTCAACTCATAAGACACTGTGCACGGTTCAGCCCTGAATCAAATCAGCGAGGGGTTCTGAAGGCTCCTGTAATTTTGTGCAGAAACAATGTCTTAAATTAATATTTTCTTTGGTTCAAAAGTCTGCCTGTGCCTTTGGCTGAGTTCTCGGGCTGCGGAGGACCAGGGAGTAACTCTGGCCAGTGGACCATGCTACGTGGGG
This sequence comes from Mustela nivalis, assembly GCF_964662115.1. NCBI lineage: Eukaryota > Metazoa > Chordata > Mammalia > Carnivora > Mustelidae > Mustela > Mustela nivalis. Next base: position 179,098,036 of record NC_139021.1, read on the forward strand.
ACAAAAGCCCCACATACACATCAATAATGAGAAAATATCTCACCCGGCGGCATTAGTCCACCAAAAATGTTTTACACCAGTTGAGCACAAAAATCAATTCTGAAGTGCAATATATCACGGTCATAAATTACATGTGTCCAATCAAGAAAGTGAGGGAACTGGGCAAAGGTGAGGACAAGAGAGTGCTCACTGGAAGAGGCGGCTACTGACTGGCCCCGCTGTCATGCCTGGGACCCCATCAGCATGTTCCTCTGGGTGACAAACCCGCCTGCCCCTGACTCCGTGGGGTGGGACGCCCAGGCAGGGTGGAGCGCGGGCCCCTGCCTGCACCACTGATTTGTTCTAGAAGAGCCTTGAACTCCCCAAGCGGCCCTCATACCTGCTCTGCCCACTCTGCCTTTGGATCTGTCTCGACTCTAGGTTAACACAAGGGAAGGCATCGTCTTGGATTGCCTAGTCCCCCTTCCCTCGGAGTTTCTGTCTGGGGTGTCCAGCTTTTAATGGGGCTACATTTTAGGATCCGTAGTTGTTGTTGAGTGGCAGCAAAAATGGCTTGCCAATGGGAGGATATGTGTTTCCTTTTTGGAGTGGATGGGCTTAGGAAGTCCTTGAGATGAACCCCCAAAGTGGATTTGCTTTCCCAGTAACCAGTGGGGAGCCCACGTGATGCTTTCCATAGACCAGCTACCCCCCAGATCTGTCCTGCCCCAGGTCCTTTCCAAGGACCAGCCCCCCCTGCCCGGCTACTGCCTATCTTCCCCAGCTCCGGTCAGCCTATAACTCCGCGGGACTAGTTACAGTGGGTGGTTAGTGCTTCCCCAGCAGCCTGTGCAGCGCCCTGTCTGCTCTGGACAAATCAAGAAGCAGCCCAGGCTGGGAAGCAGACGCGCATTTGTCTCCAGGCACAAAGTACTCTCCCGTACCTCAGTGACGTCGCCCCACAGACCCAATCCATTTTATTCTATACCGTTTTATTTTCAGATTCATTCCATTTCAGTGCCAGAATGAACCTTAGAGTTTGTCCTGTCTGGCCCATTCTTTGTAGAGATGGGGAAATTGAGGCCTGCAGTAGGCAGTGACTGCTCAGGTCATAGGTTGAGGAAGGTCTAGGATTAGGGCAGCTGGAGTCCTCCCCAGAGCTGTCCTGTCCTGCCCAGGGCAAAGGTAGGGGTGCTGGGGAGAGCGCCTCCTGCGGGGAGGTGGGGAATAACACCCACAACCACCTATGCCCCATCCTTCTTCTTTTCAGCCCAAGGGGGTCTTCTTTTCCAAGGGAGTGGTGACGCCCTTCAGCTCCCACTTCCTCCTTCCTGAATGAACACCCCTCTGCTCTGTATGAATCATGATGTTAACTGGAGCCCACTGAGCAATAGGATGTCTCCAAGGCTTGGGAAAACATCCCTTAGACTAAGCTTCAACCCCGAAGAGTGACCAGATCCTGTCTGGGTGGTGTCTCTGCCTCATTTAGGAAGAAAGGAATCCAGGGAGCAGGTGACCCACCACCCACCTCTGCCGACAGCGAAGCCACGGAGCCTCTCAGCCTGGCCGAGCTCAGAACCACCTGTGTGGCCTTGACACTGTGAGCTGGGTGTGACCCCCTTTGGGAGGGTGGTTCCCGCCAAACCAAGGGCTCTGCTGACTGCCTCTCCTCTCTGAATAGGGTCGTCCTCTGAGTCGCCTGAAGTCCCCAGACCCACCCAGGGTGGCCTTGCGTGGGCAAGTGCAGAGAGATTTCCCCACTCCCTGAGTCTTCTGTGGGGCCAGGTCTGTGCTGGACCCTGAGGCTCTGTAGAGAGCAATACTCAACCGCCTTCTCGAGGGACCAGAGTTTCACAGAGGGGGTCCGACCTGCAATCAAGATGGGGTCTTCAAGCTCACAAGTCTTCCATGTGGGCATTATTTTCTCTCCATTTTAATTCATTTACTTCTTCAACCAGTATTTATTAGGTACCAGTATATGTATAGGGATGTTGGGTGAGATCCCAGGATTGAAACAGTGGCTGTTACCCTAACTCTACCGCCTTCCTGGAGCCCACAATCTAGCCACCCCCCCCCCATGCCTTTACTCAAACCACACTGAATGAGTACCTTGGGCCCTGGCAAACCTTCACAGGGGCTGACTCCCTGCCTGGGCCACCTTCCTCCTCTGTCACCAACTCCATACTATCCTTCTGAGGTCAGATCAAAAATCACTTCCTGCCTTCCAGTCTGGATGCCTTGGTGGAAGGAAGACCCTTTAGAAATGGGTCAAGCCACCCAAGCTCTCATTTCAAGGCTATGGAATCTAAAGTCCAGGGAGATCCAGATACTCCCCCAAATGTACAAAACCAAGTTTATTTGTTCATTTATTCAACTAAGATATATTGAGAGTCTTCCATGACCAAGCACTCTTCTACATGCTTGGGATTCATCTGTGAATAAAATGGACAAAAATCCATGCAGTTTGGAGAAAGAGACCATAAGCAGGCCGACACATGACCAAACTTACCAGGAGGTTCTGTGATTCTTTACTTAGAAGCCACCTTCCCCGTAAGCCTGGGATGGCGGGGGTACTGTATCTTGAGCCATCTTCCTGCTCCCTATCACTTGCCTGGAGCCTTGCACTGGGTAGTCCTTTTTTCCACATTACTATTGGATTGAATATCTAGTACACACCAAGCAGTTCTAACCACCACGCTCCCTGCTTTGGTATGGAACTGCAGGCAGGCAATGTGTATACGAGACAGTGATCCATTTCTAGACATGTGTGTTTGCATTCTGGGTTGGACAGCGAAGATTAGGGAGTTAAGAAGGAGAACCCAGAGCCTGGTGCCCCACTAGGGTCACTTTCTCCAGACCCTGTCGTATCATAAGGGCCTCAATTCCATGGACGTGAAAGGTGCTAAGGGCCTGCTATTTCTGGGCCACCCACAGAGCCAAAGCTGACATCTGGACACTGGCAGCCCTCTGCTGCCTGTTAGGAATTCAGAACCCCACTAAAATGGGCACCATCTCCACCTCCGTGTGGTCCTTATGTCTGCTCGAACCCCCTCCCACCAGCTCATGAATGGTGCTCAGAGCTAGAAGAGTTTGAAACTCTTAATTGATTATATGAATGAGCGGTTGATTAAGGAAGAAAGTCTAAGCTGAAACAGTTGATGAAGTGAAATTACGGCTCTGTCACGCAGTCATACAGGAAGATTAATGCACCTGACATCTGTGGAGCCCCCAGCATTTCAGAAATGGGTCAAGCCACCCAAGCTCTCATTTCAAGGCTATGGAATCTAAAGTCCAGGGAGATCCAGATACTCCCCCAAATGCACAAAACCAAGTTTATTTGTTCATTTATTCAACTAAGATGTATTGAGAGTCTTCCATGACCAAGCACTCTTCTACATCCTTGGGATTAATCTGTGAATAAAATGGACAAAAATCCATGCAGTTTAGAGAAAGAGACCATAAGCAGTAATAAGTTTGTAAATTACATGGTATGTTAGAAGGTGAAAAATGTAACGAAGGAAAAATAGGCGAATAAGAGGACAGGGAATGGGGCGCCTGGATGGCTCAGTGGGCTAAAGCCTCTGCTTTCGGCTCAGGTCATGATATCAGGGTCCTGGGATCGAGCCCCGCATCGGGCTCTCTGTTCAGCAGGGAGACTGCTTTCCTTCCTCTCTCTCTGCCTGCCTCTCTGCCTACTTGTGATCTCTGTCTGTCAAATAAATTAAAAAAAAAAGAAAAGAAAAGAGGACAGGGAATGCATGTGTGTTGTGGGGTTATGCGTGGGCGTGGGTGTGGGTGGAATTAAATAGTGTGACTTTAACAGGGTGGGTAGGGAAGAGTACATTGTGCAAGTGAGGCTGGCATAAGGATTTTCAGAGAAGAGAGGGAGTTTGTTTCTAGTAACATTACAGGTTCTTTGTGTGAGTACTCAGTGAGTGTGTACTTGGCATGCCGTAAGTGTTCTTCTAAGGGCAGCTGCTCTGGAAATTACTGCTGTCGCTACCATCAGTAATCTTCATCATGATTACTTTGAACTTTTATGCTTCCATCTGTAAATATTTCTTTCCTCCTCTTATATCCCTTTTCCCTCAGAATAACTAGGTGGGAAAAGCATTGGAAGCAATGAGTTCACAGTTCCCCCTTCTGCAGGTTCCACCTCCCAGGGTGGATTTCATGGGATTTCCCATCCAGAGGGATTTCTGTTGCTCCAGGATGAAGGAAATTGTTGGGAACCATTGTGGGGGTGGGGTGGGTGGTTCTGAGATTTCTTCCTACTTGCAAGTTGACGAGTTCTATAAGACCCAGGTCCTATAGGGCAATGTGATGTGGGCCAGGTGATGCCCTGCATGGGGAATGAGTTGCATTACACGAGAGGGTCACTACGCTGAGGAACCTAGAGCTTTTATAATGGGCAACAAGCCTACTTAAACTTGGCACAAAGACAGACATCATCTTATGGTACTTGTCAGTTAACAAACATTCTGTTGGCCCTGGAGGGAGACCTTACCTATTTCCCAAGGCTGTTTGTAACACAGATGTCCTTGGCAAGACTCTGGGACCAAGACAGTCCGTGCTTCCATCCTCAAGGCATGCAGAAACACAAGAGACTTGTGGAGCGTTGTCTCCCACTAGGCTTAAGGAATGAGCTGGTAAGATACATGTAACAGAGTCACTATTGGAGTTTAGTGTTTTTCTGTCTCTTGGCAACTCCAGTGAGAATCCAGGCTCATTACTTAGAGACTTCCGTGCTGCTGGCTCGTCAGGGAGGCAGTGTAGTTCCTGCCTCTGGGTGTAGTGCTGGCTTTGATACCCAGCTCTGTCAGTTTTCTGCCTGTATCCCTAAAATGGGAATAACAAGGGGACCTGCTTTAGAAAGCCATCAGGAGTTCCAAATGATAGGATGTTCCAGCAGTGCTTAGCGCAACACCAGGTATGTGACACCACCCCAGCCAGTGATAGAGTTGGCAAGGATGATGGTTTTCATGGGTCCTAAGAAACCAGTTGGAGCTGGGAGGGCTAGCCAGCTAGTAAACTGTGACCTGGCCCTCTGATGCCAGAGGTAGGAGAGGGAGAATGTGTTTATGCTTACCTACAGTGATTGCTTTGGGCCTTTAGGATTAAGTTCTGTTTCAGACTTTAATGTCCTGCAACTTGTTTATATATGTCTTCTGAAACTGTGTCATGCTCAAAGCCTGAACAAGGGTGCTTATTTCTAGAAGTCTCTTTAATAATCTCAGAGTTGAATCCAGGGTTTTCAACTGTCCTTAGATACAACAGGGTGATACATGGGCTACTGAAGATTAAATATGTCTGCAGATCCCTGAGTGGGCACAGATTTTCATAAACCATATATGCTAGAAATCCCAAGGGGATGGGATTTTGTTTGAGGGGAGAGTCAATCACCTCAATATACTATCTCCTGTACGTCTGTCATGTGCCAAGCAATGCGATGGGCAGAGTAGTTGACCCAACAGTGTGAGGGGCACAGGCCATCTCACAGTGAGCTTGTAAGCACATGGGACCCCTAATTCATACAAAATGCAGAACTTAAATGCCACAAACAGATATAATCGAAGAGATATGCAGGTGAGAGGGAAAGAGAGAATGAGAAAAATAGCAAAGAAATCATAGATGGCCTTGGGCAGGGCTGTGAAGAGCATAGTGTCTTAGAGGAAGCAAGTCTTAGGGTGGGCCTGGATTCAAATCCCGCTTCTGCTTCTGTGACCTTGATCAGATGACCTACCTTTCAGCTTCTCCACAGCTTTCTCTCCACTTGTGAAGAGAGGATGTTAAAACCTACCTTGTAGGACTTTGCAGGGGCGATTGAAATAATTTATAGGCTTGACAGGAGATGGGTTCAATAAATGGCATTTTTATACTTTGTGGGCAAGAATCTTAGACCAGATCCTGGAAGCAGAGGGAACTTTGCTGGGAGGGCCCTTGGGAACTGCAGCACCTGGGAAGTATGGAAGGCTGCAGGATAGGTAGTGGGGACCATCTCTGAGGAAGGGCGTAACCTCGGGCCAGGCAGATCCCTTGGCAAAGGGCAAGTCCAGGAGAGGGCCTGGGCAGTGTCAGCAGACAACTTTGCCAGCTGCTGGAGGAGTGAGTGCGTTGGCCATGAAGGAGGATGTCGGTAGCATGCTGGTGGCCCCTGTGGCAAGGTAGACCAGCAGTTCCGGCTGAATCCAGTAGAGGGAAAGCATTCCTCTCGGTATTTTACCTCTTCCTCTGAGGTCTGAGCCAGAAAAAAATTCAGAGGATGCTTCATGGGCTGGAAACAGCAAGCTCTGCTCTGCTTCTGAGCACCTAGCTCTGGGCTGGCTCTGGCCTCACTCTGCATTCCCTCCGAGCACCTTCCTGCCCACTGGCCCTCCTGGAGAGCCAGCCCCCTTGCCCCTGGCCTCACTTTTTCCTTACTTGTGGACTTTTATTTTCTTGAGAGGATCAGGCATGGCTGAGTATCAAAGAGCCAAGTGCTACTTCTCAAGGAGAATGAAAACATCTCTAGAAAGTTCTAGAAATCACTTCATCTCAAGCACAGACCCCATTTGCAGGGCCAGAAGGGGTCAGGGTTATTAACCTCACCTTGGTCATCAAAGCAGAGAGTGGGACACTGGCCAGCAGAATTAAGGCAGTGTTGGAAGCCACCCCCCTCAGGATCTTCCAATCCCAAACTCCGCTAGTGTCCTTGCCTATAGCTTCCGCAATTCCCTTGCTCCGTCTCAATTCACAGCATTGTGCCCCATTCCTCCCTCTGTTACTGACATGGCGAAATCGGAACTCTCCTCCTGTTTACTGCTTAGGGACTTGGGCATTCTGGACTTAAGGCAAGACTGCCCATATACCGCCCTTCGGGGATCTTCATTTGCATGCCGCGGGAAGAGAAGTCCACTAGCCTAGTTAATAATTAAGCAAAGCCTCCAAATCCTTTGAGAGGCAATCCAGAGTTTCTGGCCCCTCCCAAGGCAGAGGAACTAAGAAGGACTTTTGATAAGTGAAAATGAATCCATTGTTAGCTCTGATTTTATGGGGGTCAAACCTTATGGTACCTGGGATTCACACTCACCCTGACCTAGGACATTTGGCATAGTTCCTCCTTTCCAGTGCCTCTGGATTAATATTTAGCCATTTTATGGAGGTAGAAACTGTCAATTAAGGGCAGTTCTCAAATAGCTAAGTAATATGGTCATTTACCCAAGAAGATCTAAACACTCCTGAGAACTTTCTATCATTCATTCCTGAAATTCCCTTAGGAATAATAGCTCCCAAAACAAGAAATTATCCCTTAGGACCATTTGTCATTGATTAATGCAGTCAGCGGCTGAACTTTTGGCCTCTTCAGAAAGTGCTCGAGTGTATGCGTGAATTTAGCTTCAAGGTCGCTCCTCGTGGGGTTCTTTTCATAAGGAATATCAGAAAGAACTCACCCCTGATAGGGTATTCATTGAACAAACTGTGGCAGAGATATTCAGTGGGAGACAATGCCGTCCCGAAGAGGGCATCACAGGAGGAGTATATTCCAGGGCATGAAAATGTTTATAGGGCAAGCCACGAAGTAGCTTGTACGGCGTGACCCATTCGTGTGAGTACAAGTGCGCCCGCATAGGACAGGTCTGGAGGAAGATCAGCGCATTCCAGTGTTCTCCCTTAATGGCGAGATGACTGGTGATGCTTTTTTCTTCTGTTTTGCTCATCTCTTCCTCATTTTCCTGTACTACATGTGCATTTCTTGCAGAACCGGGAAATCAAAAGTTATGAAAAGGGGTGCAGAGGACGGGGAGTTCTCATTCCTGTTGAAACGTGGGCTCTCAGCATACGGAGAAGCAGTCTGTGTCCCCAGAGCCCGAATTCTCGCCATCACTAGCCTGCCTTGCATTAGGTCCACAGCCCGCAATGTGGGAGGCCAAGCCCTTTGTGATGAATATGGGAGACGGGCTGCGGCAGAGGGCAAAGGAGGTGTTAGTCTGACCGTTTCTACCTTCTGGAATGAAATCTGCAAGTGATGTCACGCCCTCTCAGAAACCTCGCTTGCTTTGATCTCCAAACCCGGGGCTCTTCTGGACAACTCTGCGATTCTCAACAGTGGGGACATGTCTCCAAGGACATTGCCCCACAGGCAACATTGCCACATCCTCTGCCACTGTCCTGGGGGACCTGAATGCTGGGGTCAGGACAGGCACCTGCCCACGCCTCGAGTCTCCTGCTGGGTTCCCCGGCTCTCTGACATTCACAAGCCCCCAGGTGCCAAGCCCCGAGGTGGCAGGTGTCCTCTGCAAGATGCACAGATGTCCCTTGCACACAGGGCCCTGAGCGGGGCGGGCGCCGGCCCCAGCGCTGGAGGCGATGACACCGCTTGCTATCTGCAGATCTTGCTGTGGCTACGGTTGCGCGGTTTGCAATTAGACGAGAGGTCCGGGGGCTTGGGAGATCATTTCCTTCAGCAGGTTATCATTTGGGCAAAATCAGGGACTTGTCAGGCTCAGCTCACTGGCTCTGCCTGCTCTCTGTGCCCCCGCCCGCCCCTGCCTGGACAGCCCTGGTACTTTGTGCAGCAGCAACACTAGCTGCCTTCTCCCCTGGTGGACTCAGGCCTTGGTGTTGTCGGAGCAAACTGTGTTGTTCAGTGGTCCTTTCTGGGATGACGTTCCCCAGCCACCATCTTCTCCACCCCACTAATCCAGGACCCCGTGCCTCCCCTTCCTCCAGCTTGTGATCATTTATTCGTTGGATTTCGTGTCACTATTTCCCCCACTAGACTGTGGACGAGGCTGTGTTCACCCTTGTCTCCCCAGCAGCTCATCTGGAGCCTGGCACAGAGGAGGCTTCCACAACGAGATGAATGACTGAGCTCACGCCCGCGTGTGTGATCTGCACATGACGGTCACGCGTGACATTCTGACCTCAAGACGCTTCTGGTTGGGATCAGCTCCCCTGGGTGCAAGCCCACGTTCGACACATCATTAGGGAGTGACCATGGGCCAGCTGCATGACTGAGATGGTTTCCTCTCTGGTAAATGTGGATGCAAATAAATTTTTTTTTTTTAAATTATAAGATTGAACGGAAGATTAAATGAGATGGTGCCTGGAAGCACCAGGTGCGGGCACCATGTGGTGAGTTGCGTTCTGCTATTGTTAATTCCTGTTAGCTTTCTTGTCCTGATACTCTGTCCTCTGAGCCTTTTCCAGCTAGAGCTGGAGGTCACCCTGTTATAAAACCTCTTTAAAAAAAAAAAAAAAGATTTTATTTATTTATTTGACAGAGAGACAGATCACAAGTAGGCAGAGAGGCAGACAGAGAGAGAGGGGAAGCAGGTGCCCCGCCAAGCAGAGATCCTGATGCGGGCTCAAACCCAGGTCCCCAAGACCATGACCTGAGCCGAAGGCAGAGGCTTAACCCACTGAGCCAACCAGGTGCCCCCAAACCTCTTGATGTCTATGGAGCTCTTGGCCTCTTTATCTGCCTGCATGTCATGTGTCGTCCACACTCAGTGTCCTTGGGTTTGGGAGGGGACAGAGAGAATGAAATAGGCGCCCGTTCACTGGATGCCACCTGGAACTTAGTCTGATTCTGGGGAGGAGCCTTGTGGGGGGTCGTCCGTGCAGGAGCAACCTTTCAGGAAGGGGGCACTGAGTATCACACAAGACGTGCCAGTGGGCTGCCCACTCCTTCCTCCTGGACCGGGCCCCACGGAGGGCTGACTGCTGCGGGTCAAGAAGGGATCCAGATGGGTCTGTTTCCACCTGGATATTACTGTGAGGATGGCGACCCTGGAAAGGCAAGCAGTCTTCAGAGAAATTGGGTTCTGTTATAGGGACACAAGGACCCAGGGATGGACTTCTCTAGGTCAGAACATCAGGAACATTTAAGAGTCTGTTTCCAGCTCCTGAATTCCAGTGGGGAGGCTCAGAGAGGTAACGCACCCTGCCATGGTCACAGAGCTGCTCAGTGGCCGAGGCAGGACTTCTGAGGGGTTCTGCCGTTCCGAAGCTTTCCCTGAAGCCACACTGCTTCTGCGATCAGTATGTCCATTCCGAGTTTATCTGGACACCAGTTTTAATGACTTACCATCCTATGGTGGGAGCACTCGTGCATGCAATGTTTGATTGTCAAGTTTAGTTAATTAATTTATTTAGATTTTATTTATTTATTTGACAAAGAAAGAGAAGGCCCAAGTAGGTGAGCAGCAGACAGAGGCAGAAGCAGAGGGAGAAGCAGGTTCCCCACTGAGCAGGGAGCCTGATGTGGGGTTCCATCCCAGGGTGGCCTGAGCCGAAGACAGATGCTTAACTGACGAAGCCACCCAGGAACCCCTGATCGCCAAGTTTTAAATGCCAGGTCCTGGCTGAAGCCCAAGAATACAAAGACGAACAATACCAGCTCCTGGTCTTGGTTTCACAGAAGCAGCCCTGTGTTTAAGCAAAACTGTATCTCACTTAGATGTTCGCATGGTCCGATGTGGTAAGTGTTTATCTCAACTGTATTCATTTCCCCCCTACCCCGAGCAAGTATTTACTGAGCACATACTTTGTGCTACCCAATCTGCTAGGAGGTTAAAGATAGAACCCCGGACAAGAAATAAAGACTGAACGCTGCCTTCAATGGGACTTAGAGAGAAGAGACATTAAACAAGCATTCAGATCAGTGGGTTAATCATCACAGAAAAGGGGGACTCTATCCTCCCATTTGCTTCCACCTCTGAGGGATCAGAGGAGGCTTCCCTTCAGAGCAGACTCTGAACTAAAGTCTGGAGATTGAGTCTAATGTAACTGCACAGAGAGGGGAGGGAAGATCATTCTAGGACAGGAGAACTGCAGCACAGCCAGGGAGGCAGGAGAGGAGAGGCAGGACAGTCAGACGAGGAAGTTTTGCCTCTACCCCCAGAAAAGTGGGCATCCATCACAAGATTTCAAGCCAGGCAATGACACAATTAGATTTCTATTTCCAAAAGATTGCTCCTACTGTGGAGTGGGCTCCAAATTGGCGGAAGGCAGGAGAGGAGTGGGTGGACCAATTGGAGACCATTGCCAAAGTCCTGATGAGCAGAGATGGTAGCCCAGAGTGAGGTGAGGGCAGGACATGGGTGCGAGAGGACAGTGGACATTGTAGAAGTGTTGTGGGGAGCTGGCAAAGGAACTAGAATGCAAGAGACAGAGGTAGGCGTTGATGCGTATTACACCATGAAGACGAGGCAAGAGGGGGCCAAGGAGGAAATGACAGGGGCACTGGCTGTGGCAGAGAGGAGAGATGATGACCGAGTGATGCCTGTTGGTTCGAGTGACCCGAGGCCACGGGGCCCTTGCTGAGAACTGTTTCAGATGACAAAGCCAGGGCTCAACACGGAAGGGCGACTCAAGAAAGGGCTGAACCAAGTCTTGAACCCTGGTCTTCTGACTCCAAATCCAGTGCCCTTTCTAACATCTGAGGTGAGCATTTAGCCAGGGACCACTCTGTAGTCTACCAGGAGCTGTACGGTCAACCCTAGCTTGCCCACACTAATGCGTACCCCCAAATCTCAGTGACTCATAACAACAGCAGGGCTCTCCGCTCGCATTACCTGTAGATGGAGGGGCTGGGGGTTCTGACCCCGTGTCTGCTCGTGCAGAACCCAGGAGGAAGGGGCGGCCCTGGGTGGGACCTGCCTGTTCTGGTGGCCAGGGGATGGGCGTGGTGTGCCGCCATCAGGCATGGGAAGGCACAGAACGAGGTGAGCGTGGCTGCGTGCCTTCTCAGGCCACGTGCAGAAGCCCCGAGCTGCACGGCTGAGTGGCTCCTCCCACTCGACCCATGACTTTTAGGTAAATGAGCATGATTAGCTTGTGTGTCATCACACGAAAACACTGTTTCGTTTTTAGGTGGATCGGTAGTTTGGGGACCACTCTGCTGTCCATGGGCCACAAGCATTGAGTAACACGTGTTCCTTGTACTGCACTTGCTGGTGCTTGACGGTTGTTTGTGATTTCATATGGGTTTTCCTTTTCGTTCTGAAATGCAAACCTGCTATTAACTTGGAGTTGGGTTGACTCCTGCTGTGTTTGGGCTGAGAGCATGCTTGAATTCGCACGGGGCATCCGGCTGCCTGGCAGCTTGGGGTCTCTTCCCACCACGTGACTGCTTTCCAAGTCAAGCTTTGCGAAGCCCTGGAGGGTCAGGCCAAGGCCCGTTGCTGCAGGAAAGACAGGGATGTGGGAGCTTTTAGAGACTGTCCTCACGTCTCCATAGAAGGGGGCTTCTGACACCCTCTGCCGTGGCAGCTCAGGGTGGAAGACAGGACAGGGGTCAGCATCTCTTGGAGCAGCAGGGGCCAGTGGTATTAGTGATACCCTGGCAGCCATGAGCCGTTCCCAGAGACCCCCACACTGAAGCGTCTGGGTGGGTGCTAGCTTTTTCCGCTTCCTGTTCTTTCGGTCTCTTTTGTCTGCGTGGGCATGCGGGGCTCTAGGGTCTGCTGAAGAGGCCTCTCCTCCCCAGCTTCTGCCCCACAATCTGCTTGAAGAGGTCAGGCTTACCAGTCCCTCATATCTAGAATGTGGGACAGGAGGTGGGGGGCCCTGCTGCGTTCTCCAGTCCAGCTCAGGGAGCACCTGGGGAGCTGTGGGGTGGGCTCTTGGATGCCACTTGATCACTGGGGTCTGTATCTTCTACCAGTCAGAGGAGGGGGCAATGAATTTGTACCCCAAACCTCCAACAGACTGCAGCAGGAGACAGCGACACTCTTCCTGTTTCTCTTTTGTGCTTCTGTTTGAAGGACTCTCTCTGTGAGAAGTTTACTTTGAAAGCCGCAGCACACTGGGCATTTGAGGTACGAGTATATCAACTCTTGGAGTGGAGAGCTCTATGGGACAGATGGAGGACTTTCTGGCCTTTTGAAACCTAAATAACCGGTGTTCTTCCAGGCTCTTAGCTTGGGAAGAAATAAGCCATCCTTCTAGAACCTCAGAAAGATTTATTTCAACATCTGTGGACGTATTTTAATTTCTTCCTTCAGTAGGTTCAGCTTGGCCAACTGGAACAGTGTTTAGAGTATTTTAATCATGTTAATAGGAAAGGCCGCCTGCCAGGAGACCAGGAGGGATGCCTCTCTTCTTCGTGCCGCACAAAAGGAGCTCCCTCGGTCTCCCCTCTGCTTGTGTGTTGCGTGAGCCACAGGAATTCATTGACTTAGTCCTGCAAGCAAATAGACAGGCGGGTATAACTGTCTCAATTTACACCTGAAGACATCTAGGCCCCAGGAGCTTGGCAAGCTACGTGGCTCAGTGGCGCTGGGGGAAGGAAGCACACACATCTTAGAAGGTATGACCTGCCCTCAAAGAACCGACCATACGGTCAAGAGATCCTCAACTAGCAATCAGTTGGTATAGCTTATTCATTTTATAATGAGGAAAGGTGAGGCCCAGGGAAGGGGAGGGGTTACCTGAGGTAGAGTGCAGCAGTAGGTATCCACCAGCAGAAGGTTCCAGCATCCTTTCTAGTGTGGCCATGCAAAGAATTCTGGCCAAGAAGACCTAAGATTTCCAGAAGTACAACAAGGGAGAGGGCGTGCCTGGTTTGCTTTCTCCACCCTCCGGCCTCCTGCTACCTGTGTGTAGAGTTTCAGAAGCCATCTGGGGCCAAAAGGACTGGGCTGTACCCTGGGAGTCCAGGAGGGGAGAGCCAGCAGGACCCTGGGCTCCTGCTGACTTTACTGAGCTACCCTTGACTGGGGCCCTGGACTCTCACTCTGGATTGACTTCATATGAGACAAACAAACTCATTCTGGGCTTTTCGGTTCCATGCGGTTAAACCTGAAGAGTTAACAGGGGACCTTGAATTCTTGAAGGAACCTTGACTATTTGGTGAGGTCTTGGGGAGCAAACCACCATTCTCACGCCAATGACCTTGCTTCCCTGTCCAACGTCCCTTTCGTCCTTATGCTATTTTTTTAATCACTGTTTTTCTCTAAACATCGCTGAAGCTTTCTCCTGCAAATGAAAATGCCAAATGAAAAGGCCTATGAACAAAATTTAAGATGCTCAAGCAAGTAGCTTTGATCTAGAGCCCATCCTGTGTCTCCCGTTCAGTTTGGGTTGGGTGAGCAGCCGGCTGGGCCTCACGTAACCTTCTGCAGCTCAGCTTCCGTTCCTGCTGTTCCGCCGTGGCCTGCTTCCCCTCGCCTTCCCCAGACATCACCTGAGGAAAGGACTCTCTTTCTTTAGGAATTATGCGGAAATAATTCTTGGGCAGTCGATTCAGGGAAATCACAGTGTGAAATCTAGAATCACTCTATGCCCACATGCATCCCACAGGGATTAAAAAGAGTTAAAATGACTTGTTCCAGCTACATCATGAAAAGCAACAAGAGTTACAGAAAAACATCTATCAAAAATTTTAAGTAGCAATGAAACATTAATTGAAATGAATGAAGGATTAAAAGAGAAAAGATAAAGTTAATAACACAAAGTAAAATTTCTGTACGGCAAACCCCAATAAAACAGAACAAACCCCCTCCAAACAAACCCCAAACCCAAACTATGTAAGCAAACTGTTTGCAAAGTAGGACATGAGGCAGATAGATTTAATATATTGTAAATTCATTCAGATTGGTAAAGAATCACCATAATATTGACGAACAATTGGCTTTTTTTGAAAAAAAAAAAAAAAAAAAAGATATATCCACACCCCCAATTACAGATGAACAGATGAATAGTATACATCGAAAAAGATATTTAAATTTACTTTAAAAATCAAATAAATATTATAACATCAGAGAAATAAATTTTAACATGTCAAGTTGCATTTTGGAATGAGAATTCTGAACTTAGCAAGGGCACCGAGACATGAAAACTCTTATCCTGGTACAAATTGGCCCAACTTTTTCATTGGAGACACAATTGAGCAACATATCAAGCGTTCACATCCATTAAATGAGTAGGGCTGCCTCTGGGAATGTATCCCAAGAACGTAACATGAACACAAAAGGAAAGCTCTGTGATCAGAGATGCGTACCGCAGTGTTATTTGTCAGAGAAAAAGGCAACTGCAAAGACATCCAATTGCTGATAACTGCCTTAAAATTTTTTATAGAACAAGGTAAAGCATAATGGCCAGTAAAAAAATGAACAATTATTGCACATCCAGACCAAACACCATTGTACAATAGTCCCCCCTTATCCGCGGTTTCTTGTGCACTAGTTCCTCGTTATCTGCAGTTTCCCTGTCCATGATTTCAGTCACCCGTGGCCAACCTCACGGTCGGAAGGTCAGTAGTAGCCCTCCCTGCACCCCGTTACCGTGCCCGCATCATGCACGTCCCTTCGTCTCATCACGGAGGCCTTTTGTCCTCCCCCACGGCTACACAAAGTAGGGTGAGTGCAGGACAGGAAGTTATTCTGAGATAGAGACCACGTTCATAGAACTTCTATCACAGTTTATGTTAAAATTATTCTATTCTGTCATTAGTCATTGCTGTTTATCTCTTCCTGCGCCTACTTGCGAATTAAACTTTATCAGAGATGTGTATACACCTAGGAAGAAACATAGAGTTTGATAATATTCACGGTTTCAAGCATCTCCTGAGGGGCGCGAAGTTATCCCCCAGACATAAGGGCGGCTCCTGTACCATTCTTTCTTGCAAATCCTTTGCAGAGTTTTTCTTAGTCTTTATTGAAGAAAAATTGACATACCCAAAGCACACGCATTTAATATGTACAACTTGAAAAGCTGTGATATGTGTGTGTCTGTGAAACCTGTACCACAATCAAGATATCCAGTGGATTGCCCAGCCCCAAGAACTTACCTTGGGCTCTCTTCCAATATCTTCCCCCCCCCTTCCGAACCCTCCTCATCGACCTGCTTTCTGTCACTGTAGATTCATTTTCATTTTCCAGAATTTAATTTGGAAACATACAGTATGAATTCCTATTTGTCTGGTCTCTGACTTATTTGTCTAGTGTCGTTATTTTGGCAACCAGCCATGTCGTGTCATATTAATCCTATTAAGTGCTTAGTAGTTTTCCTTTCTCTAGCTGAATCCCCATTTGCGCGTCCGTCCTGTATACAAGCACATTTGGGTAGTTTCCAGTTTTGAAAGCAGCTACCAATAAAGTCACTATTAATAGTCACGTCTAAATAGTCTCTTGCTGTTCCTCTTTTCCAAACTTAATTCATTTATTTTTTGCCCATTAGTTTGTTCAGTCTCGTGGTGAAGGGAGACTCACCTGTGTTTTCTTCCGTCTTCACTCCGGACCAGTTTCAGCCCTGGCTCTGTTACTAACATGGTGTGTGATCCTTGGGCAAGTTTATGTGTGCGTCTAGGCCTTTCTTGTCCTATGAAAGCTTCAGCCCTGGACCAGAGCTTCTCAACGTCCAGAGCATCACAGTCCCCCACAGGAGACTTCCCCGGTTCTGCCCTTGGACTTTCTGATTCAGCTGTCTGGGATGGGCTTGAGATATTGCACTTTGACACGTCTCCTGGGGACAAACATTCATGCTGCCCGTGCAGAGAGCGCTCTTTGCAAACCCCGGACCTAGGCCTTTGAGATAACCACGAGCTGTGTAATAATAAACTTAAGACACAGAGAACGCTTGTTTTTAATATGTGCTTTTGATAAGGGGAGCGTGAAAGGATGCATTTTGCAAGTTGGCTTTATGCAAAATTCAAACATTTCTAAAACAAAGAAGGGAGAAACATTACCTCTGAAAAATTCTCAGGATTTACATATATAGGCAAATCCACCTAAGAATAACTCATCGTATTCAAATGGTGATGTTTACATATTTTTAAGAGCTCCGTTAGAGACAGATGGCTCTTTCAAATCTAATCAAACTGAAGGTAATCACTTCTCTGCTTGTTCTAAATGACCCCCTCATCAACGCTAGTTACATGGCAAGAAGTACTCAGTCTTGACATTGGATTATTCTTCACGATTTATGTGGTTTGTCCTGAAATGTAACTCTTTGCAATTGGCTTTTACTGGGCAGGGACACGATCATCTTTTAAACCAGATAATTTTTATTTATTTTTTTTTAACCTGTGTGACACAGCATGCCCGATAAAGAAACCATTTCTTTCATGCCTTTAATCTCCTCCGAGGGCAAAAGTAGTATTTGCTGAAATAAAAGTACACCCCAGCAGAAACGCGATGCTAATCCTCTTAGTTTTAATGGTTTGGAAATGGTTGGAGTAAGAAGGTAAACATTGTAGTTGATTAATAGGAAGGAAGTCAATTGTCCATGTAGCCACTGCTCTGTGCCATACTGTACAATGGCGCTTTCTTTTTATAAAACCCCCAAACAGGGTCCTTCTCCATTTTAACGTTCTTACTTGAAAAGTGATCTACTAGCGCCGTGCGGTTCTAAGTGTTTGATTCCATTACCCCAAAAAGCAAGCAGTGCACATTTCAAATCGACGTCAAACAAGTCCCACTGATAACTGGTGTCATATCAATGGCTTATCAGGTCTTTTTTATTGAAAATAGTCGGATATAATGAGTTGCTTCACATTTAAAAGTCTTAAGTCTCTGAAAGCTCCAGGCCTAGATGGTTTTGATACTGGCTTATTAAACTTGCACCGGGAGAGAAGGCAGAACTGGGGGCGGGTGGGAACAGGCGGGAGAAAGAAAACCGGAGAGGGACAGAGGCGGGAGCTTTCCTTAGCCTATGGTTTAACCCCGCGCTGGCCACTGAGAAAAGATTGTGTTTGCCGATCGCTGTTTCTGGGAGTCTGTCCAGGTTGTAGCCTCGCAGGAGCTCACCTGCCATTTTTGCAGGATTGCATAGTTTTCTTTGCATAGTGATGAGTCCAGGGTTCGGGACCGTGTAGTCATGTCCTAGCCACTAAAACTGAGCGTTGGACAAAGAAGACGTTTGACCCACTTTACAACTCAAGTAGTGGGAAGAGAGCCCTCAGGACCGAGGAGGGAGAGACCTTCAGGAAGGCTGAGACTCTACCAAGTACCACATGTGAGAGATGCCCTTTTCCTCTGTGTAACCCCTCCCATGTTCACGCTGGGTCGGTGTTGACACCTGTTCCCAGCTGAGGAGAGTGAGGTCCCGAAGACGGGAGGGAATGTCTTATGGATTGACCAGATGCGTGAGTCTCAAAGTGTGGTTCCCCGATCAGCCCAGCAGCACCCCCTGGGGACCTGGACCCCACCCAGACCTGCTCATTCAGGAACCCTGGTGGTGGGTCCTGGTGGTCTGCGTCGTGAACCCTCCTGGAGGTGTTGATGTGTGGTCAGTGCGGGTGCCCATGTGTGCCCAACTTTGCAGGTGCCCTGATGCCTAGGGCCCAAAGTGCTGAAACCTCCTTACGATCGCAGCAAGTAGGAAGCAGCACGTTTAATTGGGAGGGATGGGGGTGGGTGTGCACCCTCCAGAGCTTTGCCCCTTCACATGGTGGGTTTGGCAGGTAACCAGGAAACTGAAAACAACAAGATAGGATTTTTTATTTTTTATAAACAGGTATTTTTATCCCCAGGGGTACAGGTCCGTGAATCACCAGGTTTACACACCCCACAGCACTCACCAAAGCACATACCCCCCCAATGTCCATAACCCCACTCCCCTTCTCCCAACCCCCCTCCCCCCAGCAACCCTCAGTTTGTTTCGTGAGATTAAGAGTCACTTATGGTTTGTCTCCCTCCCAATCCCAACAAGATAGGATTTTAACGTCCATCTGTCATATGATGGGCACTCGAGGGTCCCATCCTGCCCGTCACGTTCGAGTTGAGAGGTATGTGCTGCTTTATGGGAGCAGAGGAGGGAACTGAAGGCTTGATGTGATTCCCTCTCTCCCTGCCCACATCATCAGTGCCTTGCTCATGGAGATGCTTCTCATGCGGGTCCCAGAGGAGCCACTTGCTTTAAGGATGATTCCGAGAGCCGTGGGTCTAAGGGCGCCCGGAAATAACTGTATCATCTAGCAAATTCCTAAGTATGATTTCTACAATATCTGCCATTGCCTGGAGCAAAGTGTGGGTTGTGATAGTGAATCAAGGTCCCACCAGGCACACAGAGGAACTCATTTCTGTTTATTTCCTTTCTTAAAAAAAGATTATTTGTTTGAGAGAGAGAGAGAGAGGGAGAGAGAGAGAGAGAAAAGGGAGAAGCCAACTTCCTGCTGAGCAGGGACCCTGACTTGGGGCTCGATCCCAGGACCCTGAGATCATGACGTGAGCTGAAGGCAGACACTTAACCGACTGAGCCACCCAGGCGCCCCTCTGTTTATTTCCTTTGCTGCCGTTCCACCACCCCCCCCCCCCCAGCAGCCCACCCTCCAGCTCTCTATCTCACTGGCTCCCTCGCAGGCCAGTTGAGTGCTGAGCGAGCACCTTGCGGGAACCTGGACGTCAGCACCACACCCACACCCAAATAGAAGCTTGTGTTTCTGATGGAGTTCACACCGCCAAAGACAGAGCAAGGACAAGTGGGCAAAAGTGTAGACTCCGGGTGCCCATCCTGCCCATCCCAGCGCTGTGACCTTGGCAGGTTATGGCTTCTTCCTTGTCCCAGAATCACCGCGATGGCCTTGCCTCTCCTTGCCCACCCAGTGCAGATGTGAGGGTCAGGTGAACTGTGTGCGGGTGGGTCTCTGAGGCTCCATAAGGACAGTAGGTGTTCCTTGGAGCAGCCTGAAGAACCCCTAAGAGAGCCCACGAGAAGGGCCTCGAGCCACCAGTTGGAGAGTAGGCTTCAGGTCAAGGTTGCAGTGAGAAGACCAGAAATGCAGGCATAGCCCTGAGCAGGGTGAGCGACTTGACCTGGTCTGCCTGGGACTTTCTTGGTTTTGATACTGAAAGTCCCAGGCAAAGTGGGATTGTTGGTCACCCGAGCTCAAAGCTCCCTCCTTCCTTTACTTGTCATGTAACCTGGCCTCTCAGAGACATGGTTCCATCTCCCGAAAACGCAGCGGTAATAATCATACTAACACCAACTGAATAGCAGGCACTCGACACGCTCTGCTTATTCCTGCCCGGGAACCTCACGTGTCTGCCGTCCCCTGCTTCCTGCAGTGCCCCAGATCCCGACTTGCTTTGTCAGGGCATCAGCCTGCTTTATGGCAATGATGGGCTTCGCACCTGTGACCCCAAGTCATGGAGGAGCTCCTTGAGAGCAGGGACCAAATCTTGTTGGACTTTGTTCCTCGGTGCCTAGCTCGGCACCTGCTGCCCGGAAAGTGCTCAATAAACGTTAGTTAAAATGTCCGTTCCTGACCTCTCACACCACGAGGACAGCCGGCGTAAAGCTATAACCTGGAAAATTCTGGGTTTCAAAGAGTCAGCGGCAACAGCTGCATTTCCTCAGTGATACTGAGTGTCCAGCAATCTGTTCAGCCCTTTACTTGGTTGGATTCACTTAACCCCTCCCCACCCTTGAGGAGATAAGCAAAGATTTAGGATCACCTTTATTTTATGTCCCAGAAGCCCTGGACTTAGGTGAAGCGACTCACCCAAGGGCGCACAGCTGGCAAGTACAGGAGTCGGGATTCAAACCCAGGTGGGTTGTCTTTGCCAAACAACCTAGAACGACCCATGGCTCTGGGCAGAGTGGCCCGAAGCACTTTGTAGGGCGCTTACAGATGCCTGGAAAAGCCCCCTGGTGTCCATGCTGCCCCCCCCCCCCCAGCTCTTTTCTAGTAAAACCCCTCTAACGAGGGCTGCCACCCTCCCCAGCTGTGCCGCTGTGGCCCTGTGGCCCTGAGTCCTCAGTCAGCCCTCCTAAAGGACAGCCTGGCAGGTCGCCCCGACTCGAGAGCACCAGAGACCATTTTCACCACCTAATCAATAACCCTGTTATTGACTTGGTGTTCCCGGAGGACAGGTTTATAACTTTATTGAGCACTATATGCGGGGGCAATTATAAGGATAATGGGAAATCATCGACAAGAGGAGGCTTCTGCATTGCAAATTAACATCTGCTCCAGGTAAGAGAAGAGCCGTGTTTTAGTTTTGGAATTGGGAAAAATGGAAATGCCTGTAAGACAGAGTGTGTGATCCATGGTGGGTACCCAGAAGGGCACCACAGTCTGGGTCTTCTGCTCTGGCCTTGTCCTGAGTTCCCTGTGAGCGTGACAGTCCCCACGTGATGAGCTCGTTGGGAGTGTCCAACCCCTTGTCCACAAACACCTGCTGTCATCCTGATTTCCTGGGTCCTGAAACAACTGCACCCAAAGTCCTCCTGTCTCCATAGTGGGCAAGCCTGCAAAGACCTTGGCCTCGTCCCCTGGAGGGCAGGTGTGGCTCAAGCTGCCACCCAGTGCTCCTCGCACAGCTGGGACGTACTGGGAAGGGGGACTGGACCCAGACTAGGGGACCGTGATCCAGTCTTGGTTCCACTGGCTGTGTGGCTCCAGGCAGGCCGTTTCAGCTCCTTGAGCCTCACTGTGTCCATCTGTAGAGTGGGGTTATGACACTGTCTGCCCTGGAGGGTCCTAATGAGGTTAGAGGAGCTCATACCTTTGCAACTCACAGCCTTATATTACAGACTCTGTGTCTAGCCCCCGGCCTCCGGCACGCTCGGCATGATCGTCAGCATCTAGAACAAGAGAACAGGATGACAGATAAAACCCTTGCCTTTGTTAGGTCATTCCAGCTGCAGAAGAGTTGATCCGGGGGCTAGCACAGAAACAAGACTTACGAAATACCCCCCAGGGGCATCTGGGTGGCTCTGTCGGTTAAGCGTCTGACTGTTGATTTCGGCTTAGGTCACGATCTCAGGGTCGTGAGATCGAGCCCTGCTTGGGGCTCTACACTGTATGTGGGGCCCTGAGGCAGATTCTCTCCCTTGCCCTCTCCCTTTCTCCATCCCCCATGCCCTGCTCACTCTCTTAAAAAGAAAGAAAAAAAAACAGACCCCCCCAAAGAGCAGGTCTACAAAGCACACTGAGCTCTTCCCAGGGCAGACAGGCCCGGCTGGGTTTCTCCTGCGTCTGTTTGTCTGGCACCGGTGTTGTCTAGCATCCTGAGGCACTTCCTCTGTGCCTGGTGCCGTGCCCAGGGCTGTGGGCTCATTCCGTCCGTGGGTCCTCCTGCCAGCTCGAAGAGGCAGGTGTACGCTCCTCATTTTCAGGTGTGAATCCCAGAGAGGGAAGCTGGCCTGTGTGTGTCCCACAGCACGTGAGTGGTGGCTGGGGCTGGATTCTGGGGCTCTCCTGACTCTTAGACAAGGACCCAGGAGGCCCCCAGCGCTGCAGGTGCCTTCCTGCCATGGCAAGGCAGAGCTCCCGCCGGCACCCCATGCCCTGGCCCGCAGCCCTCATCCTCCTACAGTCGCCCTGCGCGGTCGGCCCCATTTTGATCGCTTCAGTTCCTCCAGGACCCGCGTGAGCCAGCCAGCCTGCTTTCAGAAAGTCTCTGGTTTGGTTATGTCAGGGGACAAAGGCTGGTGGGTACACAAGGAGGCTCTGGGGTGTTGCTTACTGTCCCTTTGAAAGAGTGCCACCGTTGTTGGTGAATGACCAGAAAGAAGCAGGCTCTCCAGCTGCAGGAGGGGGAGCTGACAGGGAGAGTCGGACTGTTGGCCCTTTGCATGAGGCTGTAGTGAGGGCTCTGGAGAGACGATGGAGGCCCAGAGAGAGAAAGGACTCGGGGCTATTTGGTGTGACTGCAGTCAGGTACCTGCAGCCCCCTCCTCCCGTCTTGGGGCTACTGACTTATCCCCGTGTCTCCTTAGCCTGTACCCAGCTCTCTGGTTCAGCCATAGTTATGACCCCGTGCAGCTGGGGTCCTGTGGGCGGCCCCAGCAGCATCCAGGAAAAGCCAGCATCCAGAAAACCCGAGAGCCCCAGGAAAGGCCCCCACTGGGGGAGCGGAGGCTGGTAGTCCCCAGGCCTACCCGGTGATCCCTTCACGACTGATCCTGCAAGACCGAGTTTTCCTAGGGCATCCCTCTTGGTTTTTTTTACTGGCCACATAGGTGGCCTCAATTCTTTGTGCCTTTCCATGACCACAGTTGCTTGGTGACGTGGCAGTTTCTCCCACTAAGGAGGTGGTGTCGGGTCTCTCTGCCCCTTGGATCTGGGGCTTGCTCTGCTCCATAGCCTGTGGCAGATACTACGGAAAACCGGTGCTAAACCTGGTTCTGAGGGACTCGCGTGTTTCTGCTTGCTCTCGCTTGCACTGCTGGGGTCTCCCAGGAGCCCTAGAGAGGCCAGTCTGCACCAACCAGCAGCCAGCGACTCTCAGATTTGTGACCAAACTCCGCCAACATCAGCTAAACCCAGCTGAGATCAAACAATCCCCAGCCTTGATTCATGAGCTCTACATAATAAAAGATTGTCATTTTAAGCCACTGAGTTTTGGGGCTGGTTGTTACTTCGAATTAGCTAGCCAGTAAACCCTTCTGAATGTACCTACTGCCCATTGGGCACTTACCGCTGGTTCAATGGACAGAAAAATGTGGGATTGCTACTCACCACGTTCTGAGCATCCTATGACCGTTGTCGTCATCATCTTGGTATGGCCACATACTGAACATCACTGGTCCAGGCTCGTGCCCCAGACTGTGTGTGTACTCGATGCTCTGATCTTCTCTACATACTTCAAGGCAGGTATGATCGCTCCATATTTGATCCATAATGAAGCGGGAATGCAGAGATGCTCACTGGTTTCCCCGAGGTTCATACACCAAGTAGCAGCATTAGGATCGGTCCTGTCTGACTCAGGCGAAGAGAACATTCTCTCGACCTGAGTCAGACAGGACCGATCCTAATGTTGCTACTTGGTGTATGAACCTGGGGGACTAGACAGCAGGGTTGGAAATGGCCTCTGCACAATTAGAACCAGAATCCCTATGTTAAAAAGTGTGAATAAGATTTTTACTTTTTTCGGGGACAAATGCACTTATCAAAAGACCTGCCTGGTCGCTCTCCCCAGAGCCCATGTGAACCCCGTCCTTCCCCAGGGGCTGCCTGATTTCAAAATCCAGGCAGGAGCCTGCTGCGGTTCCCCTCGAGTGACTCGGAGTGTCTGAGAGAGGCTGTGCTCAGGTCTGGTTAACCTAATGTGCACAATAAAAATTTTTATTAAAAAGAGAAGAAGAAAGCAGGGAAATGGCAATTGGCCATGGAAGGACATTATTTTTTATTGGAATTAGAATTCCTTGATTTAAAAATATATAAACTCTCAATCTTCTTTCTATCCCTTGGCTCAGCAGCCCGTGGCAAGCTTCCGAGGGCAGTTCAGTATTGGCGGAGGGAACAGCCCTGGACTGGCTCACTTTGCCTAAGCTGTTAGGAGGATGGAAGCCGTGGCCCCACGGGACACCAGAGCGCAGGACCCCCCAGCGAATGCCACAGAGCCCGGCTTCGAGTGGCCAGCCGTGTCCTCAAGCCTGGGCCCAAGAATCCATCCAAAGTCGCCCCTGCGTTCTCACAGACGTGCTCAGGGTTTATTTTGCTGAGATTTGTTGGATTTTAACAAATACATCTCCAGAGGTTTTGATGGAAAGGTAGAATTCCTGTGCTTTGCAAAAAGGCAGCAGAAGGGGTGGCTGTGCTCACCTGAGAATTCCAGGTCCCTGGGAGCCACGGGCTCATCCGGCGTGACCTGCCCACACACCCCACGACCGTTCCCCGGGTGGCCTTTCCCAGGCTGCGTGCTAGGCGCTCGCTAGTCCCGCATCTCACCTCATGCCCACAGCTGCCCCTTCGAGGCACGTTCTGTTATGAGACCCCTTTGCGGCGGCAGAAACTGAGACTCCACAATGTTACGTCATATACATTCAACTGACAAACGCGTATGAGCACCTCACACGTCAGCTGCTGTCCTGGGCACGAGGGACATGGTGGGGACGGAACTGACCCGGCAAACGGGTCCCGCGACCGTGGAGCCGGCAGCGGTGGCGCAGGATACCAAGTCTGTGGGGCTCCAGGACACAAGGCTGTCCCTGCTGTACGGAACCCCTGACTGAGGCCAGGTCAAGGACTTGGGCTAAAAACCAGCATGGCGTGCGGGGCGCATTTGGAACGGGCAGCGCACATCTGGATTTACACCCCACCGGTTCCTCAGCTTTCCAGCTGTTTGAACACGATTTCAAAGGGAGTAAGGGGACAGAGACAGCGTCGGATGTTTGCTGAACACCGATCAGTGGTCAGGTAGACGGGGTGGAGGGCATGTGCCTCCCGGAGACTTTCGGCCGTCCCGGGGATAGATGCCATTCGCCATGTGCGTTTTGCAGATGGCAGAACTGGACGTGGGGAGGCACGTACTCCGCTTGGAGATGCTGGGCGGACAAGTGCAGAAGCGGGGTTTGGACGGAGCCCGTAGGCAGCCTCACCCTGGGGCAGCTCACCCCCCTGAGGATTTCCCCTGAGGGCAGGGTCCCGACACCCCGGGGTCTTGAGTCTGGGGTAGTCACCCGGGGTATAACCCTCTGCTCCCCAATAAGACCCCCGGCTGGGGAGGAAGAGGGGGATGGGGGAGAAGCAGGACCAGCAGGGGGAGGGGGAAGGCAAAGTTGGGGAGGGGAAGGGGGGAGGGAGGGGGGAAGGGGGGAGGGAGGGGGGAAGGGGGAGGAGGAGCGGGAAAGCTCTGCTCCTTCGTCACACTCCACCCTCGCTAACACCCCATCTTCTCATCCTCCAAGGCACGCGGCCCCCAGGTGTAGTGTGAGGGTCCCCGTCCAAGCCGCCATCCCGATGCTTGCTGCCTCAGTGGCTTGTTCCGTCCCAGTTTCCGCCAGTGCTCACCAGGCTGCCTGTCCCGGGCTGGGGACCAAGAGGGTTTTGCAGCGAGTCATTCGTGCTCAGTGACTGGGTGCGAGGGACCCGGGGGGGGGGGCAGGAGAGCCACAGGAAAGGGGGCCGAAGGGGAGGCGGCAGGGGCTGGCCTCGGGCTGGGCCTTGGGGGTTTAGAAGCAGAGGAGGGAAGTGCCGCAGGCCTGAGCTGGTTCCAGGTTCAAAGGCACAGCCCACAAGGGAGAAGAATGGATTTTGTCTTTGTGGCTGAAAAGATGTGCAGCCTCGGAGGCAGCAGCCCGGCTCCCGTGGGAGAGCGTGGAGCGGGTCCGCGGAGCACACCCTCCCCTCGGACGGTCCTCTGAGAACCAGCAGGCCCCAGTGCCCTGGGAAGCTCCCTCGGAGACAGGCTCAGCGCGTGGCCCACCTTCTGCTCTGCAGCGATCACACGGCACATTCTCTGGGAGGCACGTGGGACCTGCAGACAGACGTGGCTTCCCCAGCCGGTGACTACGCAGGGGTCGGCCCTGCACCCTGCAGCCAGGGCCACGTCTCAGGAATCTGGACAGGATCCTCTCCTGCTGCCCTGCCAGGCTCACGAGGACCTTCAGGAGGGCCGAGCCCCCAGGCCCTGGGGCCCGTGGACGCCGGCGTTTGGGTGCCTGGCCGCCCGCGTTGCCACCCAGGAATCTGTCTCCCTGTTGGTGTTTTCCTGCTCATCTCCATGGCTGGCCTCAGCCAAGGGGTGGGCCTGTGGGCCACACAGAAACGTCTGTCGGCAGCGATTACCCACGGAAGGAGTGTGGGTGGAGTGGAGTCATCCCTGATGGGCCCCAGAGGGGACCCCGGGAGTCTCAGCCCCCTGCTCCCAGTGTCCTTCTGATGTTCGTCTTAAGCTGCTACCAAGAATCCTACCTGAAACAGAACTTCAGGGGGAATGGTCTTCCCCGTGGGCTCTTCCACATCGTGGTGGGGCCAGGGAAGGCTCCTGGAGGCCAGGGCTAGGGGCTGAGCTCTAAGGGACAAAAAGACTTGGAAGTAGGGACTGGGACAGGGGACGCTGCCCTCAGGCAGGATTGTGGGGCCTGGCAGCAGTTGCTGACGCTCTATCAATGTCTCTGAACTCCAGCCAGAAGGAGGGGCTGAGGGAGCCGTCAGGAGCGGGGGGTCCGTGCTCCGTCTATCCCCTGGATCCTGAAGCCCCTAGGAGGTGGGGAGACATGTCGCTGTGTCTGCCATGGACTGGAAAGGAACCGCCTTCCACTGAGCCTGCATTACACGCTAGCTCTGTGGCTTCTTGGCGAGCAGGTGTGCAGCCTGAGGGTGGCGATCTGACACCCCACCGCACAGCTCAGGGACCCTCTTGTCCTCGCCACCCCCCCCACGCCTCCTGGAGCGCCAGGGTACGGGGAGCCCAGAAAGTTCCAGTGAGACCCCAGCCCGAGACTGGGAGAGGGGGTGGGGTGACTGCCTTGCAGCCTGGCCCAGCCCAGCAAGCCGTGGCCGTGGGCTTCAGTGTCCCTGAATAGCGTCTGCTCTCCACCTTCATCACAAAAGGGATGAACAAATTAGATAAATAAACAAACAAGTAAAAAATGCAATCTCGGCACCAAGCACCGTCTTCTCAGGGATATTATTATAAGATCGAATTACAGAGGTTGCTGCAAATCACAGCTGGAGAGAAGAGAGACCTCCTCAAGGCAAGGGAGACTCAGGACGGTGAGCAGAGCCACCTGTAGGTTAGCAGACGCGGGGACGGCCGCCTCGGGTGGGGGCCAGAGCCCCATGGTCTGGGACTGAGGCGGACAGCCCTGCTCTGACCCGGAGGTCTGCCCTGGGCCTCCTGCCTCAGCCTTGGTCCTCCCTGGGAGCACCAGGAACAGACCCACCCCACCAGCCAGCCGGCACTTTCAGCCAGTGGAAAAACAGGCTCAGCTTCAGGTTCAGGAACGCAGGGAAACTTCCCCCTGTGGTCGCCTCTGTCAATCTCATCAAGGCTGCTCATCATCCCAGAGGAGGGTTCTTTTTGTATTTTTATTATTTTTATTTTTTAAAGGTTTTATTTATTTAGCGAGAGCATACACACCATGTGGGGTGTGCAGGGGGAGGGAGAGAGCGCATCCAGCAGATGCCCCACTGAGGGAGGAGATGATCAGGGGCTCAGTCCCAGGACCTGAGCTGAAACCAGGAGCCGGTCACTTAACCAACTGAAGTTTGTATTTTTAAACCCCAGCATGAACTATTTTAGCAGTCGTGCCGTGTCCCTCAGCACAGAGTGTGCTTTCGTTTTTATGGGACCAATAGTCCTGGACAGTAGAACCTTCCATGGCCCTGTACGAACTGTCTCTTCTCCTGCAGAAAGGCAGACTAAGACACCGCCAGGTGACATTCCTCACCCTCCTCCCACACTACACTCCTGTTAGGAAAATACACAGCCCCTTAGGACACCCCAGCAGAGCACGTCAGTCCTGCGTGGAGCTCTGGCTGCAACCCTTTCCTGAAGCATGGGCTCCTTTCTGTCCTCACCTAAAAGCGGAGGAGGCTGAGAGCCAGAGGCAGCTCAAGGGCAGGGCCCGCTGGGATTGAAATCTGGGTCTGTCCAAACCAAAGTCGTGCTCAGAGCACTGGGGCCGTAACTGCTCCCACTGGGAGGTCGGGGTGGGCTCAGTCGGGGTGGGGTAAAGTGGAAGACAGCAGGCAGAAGCCGTCCCCTCTCCAACCTTTGGTGGATCACATTGAGATCTTGCGCTGGGGCTGAGGCTTTTCAGGACAAAGACCCTCAGCGATACTGAGAAAAGACAATCACTGGCTTCCCGCTCCAGGGTTTTCCAAAGGTGCTGGAGGCTCAGATCCACCACTTTCCTCAAAGAGGAAATGCAGTGATTCGCCGTTATGGTGCCTGTGGGGCCCCAGGTGCAAGGAACCAGGTAAGGCCCATACAGCGGGCTTGGGACCCGGGCGCCCTGTTCATGAGACTCTCAGGGCAGGCAGGGATGAAGGAGCAGCTCAGACTCCTGGCTGCCCCGAGCCACAAGAGCCAGTGCCCCGGGTCACCTTGCTGGCCTGTCCTTCAGCAGAGATGGCCGCCCAGGCCTGGAATGCAGATGCTATCACCTCCAGCGTCACAGATGGTAAACTGAGTCCCAGCAGACTTGCCCACGCCCACACTGCTGGAATCTTTGATTTGCCTTCAAGTGTGTGCCCGTCCATCAGACTCTGGTGCTGCCGCTCGAGCCCGGTGGGTGGGCTTTGCTACAAGGCAGATAAAGCTTGACTGGGGCCTCGGAGCCTAATTTCTTTCAGGCTTAGACTTATTTCCTGACCCGGGCCCAAGGCTGATGCTCAAGATGGAGCCCCACTTGGGTGGACTGCACACTCTTCCACCTGGAACGGAGTCTCCGGGCTCAGGTCAGCAGTGTCTGCCGCTGGAGGCCAGCTGGGAGGGGGATGGGAGAGCAGGGAGGGGGTGGAGGGGCGGGGTTCACAGCTGGAGGAGCTGCTGTGCTTTCTTGAGCGGAACTAAACCCACCTTCACAAGCCAGGACAAATGGCTTCTCTCCGTAGACAGTGCCAGGGTCTAGGCCCAGCCTGGGGGCTTCCGACAGAGTCCTGGGGGGCGGGGAAGACAGATGGGGTCTGGTAGGAGGGATACAGCAGGAGCCTAAAAGGCAAGTTGGTGGACAGCGCTGGGGAGAGGGAGCAGCAGGTGCAAAGGCCCTCAGGTGGAGAGTAGCCAGGGAGTTGGGAGGGTGGAGAGAGGCCCATGGGCTACAGTGAGTCAGCGGAGTGGAGGTGAGGTTGCCATAGGGACTGGCGTGGCTGATCCCACATGAACAGAAGTCCCACAGCCTGCGCTCACCAAGAATATGTCCCTGAGCCCTGTCCCTCCACTGCAGTGGATGAGAAAAGGAGATGGAGCTAAAACCCCAGCTCACAGCACTCGCTCACCAAGTCCGGCTGGATTAAACGGGGTTAAAGGAACCAGATGAATCCCTGAGACTAGAAGAAGGAAACTCCAGGTGGGGGCCGGCTGGCCAGGCTGCGGGAGCAAGACAGAGTCAAGGGCACAGGTGAGAAGCACCCCCTGTCAAAGATGGGGGGGTGGCAAAGGCGGGGAGAGGAGAGAGGGCCCCGCAGGGGTCCTTCCACGCCAGCACCCCCCAGGGATGACCAGCAGAGAACCGTCCGGCCTCCAGCCCAATCCCAGTTTCCCTGGGCCATGGCTGGAACAAAAGGCCTCAGTACAGACAATGGGCTCTTTATGTGGATGCCTGCCCCAGGCTGGGCACAAACACGGATTCATTAGCGTTTCAGGGCCCCCAGGACCAGGTAGGGTTCAGCTAAGAAGGATGTGTGGATGGAGAGAATTACAGCCTCTGGCCTCTTCGATGGGGAAAGGCTACCCCCTGGTGTTCTACAGGGGAACTGCGCATGACCAGGCCTCCAGGACCCTTGGGACACAAGGATGGGAACATCATACAGAGGGGGAGACTGAGGCCTGGGACAATCCAGGAACTCATCTGAGGGCATTTTCTTGAATATGAAGTGGGATTCGGGCTGGGGGGGCGTACAGCAGAAATTCTTTCCCCTGCCGTATTAAACAGTCTAGCACAGGAAGGCACAGCAGGGAGATACCAGCTCTTTCCCAAAACCTGTGGGACACATGTCTTCCCAACTCGGCATTCAGCGCCGTGCCCATAACTCGAAATCAGCGCCGGCAGAAGTACTTACACAACGGAAACCAGCAAATGCAACCAGGACCTGCCCAAAGCCTTGTCCCTGCCGGAGAGCTAGGTCTTCATTGGCTTGCACACCATGGCCCAGGGACCAGTCTCAGGTCCAGAGCTGGGGGTTAGCAGCAGAGCCCATGGTCTTCTTGAACCTCAGTTTCTATACCTGTGTTTCCAGGTAACCAAGTGCCTCACCTGTGCTAGGCCTCATCTTCTGTGTTAGGGATATAAGAACAACAGGAACAAACTAAAAGTCCCCACCTCTGTGAGGCTTGTATTCTGATGGGGGGACAGAACATAACCAAGAGAAATTCAGTATGTCACAATGCACGCAGTGATGACAATACAGCAAGGAGAGGAAAAGCACGTGATAGTGATGAAATGAGTGGTGGGCGAGGGGTGGGGTCAGGAGAGACCTGTCTGAGGAGGGGGCATCCGAGCAGGAAGTGACTGAAGCAGAGGAGTTGGCCATGGAGGGGAGACACCCTCGTGGGAGAACGGTTCCGGCCAGAGGGAACAGCAAGGGTAAAGGCCCCAAGATGGTACGAGCTAGAGATTCAACGTGCAGAAGAAGCCAGGGTGCCCTTGGTGCTGGCACTGGGGGACCCGCCGTGGGAGACCAGGTCTCGGGGGTGGAGAGAAGGGGGCATATTGGGACTCAGCATTTCAGTCTCCAAGGACAGGAGCCCAGGGTGCGGAGCAGAGGGAGGCGATATGACCCCACCCGGCCTTTAAAGGGGGATCCTGGGCTCCTTGGGGAGAAAGGACATGGGGTGGGTAGTGGGGGTGAGGTGGGGGCTTTGAGGCCTGAGAGCGAGGCCAGGGCCTTTCTGCTGGTGAGCAGCGTACAACAGTACCAGGGGGCTCCCGGGCATTTTGGGGGAGACCTTCAAGGTCAGAGGGGGCCTCGCATCTCCAGGCATCCCCAGAAGCCTCCTGCCCTCCCCTTGGGTGTACAATAGTCTTTACCCTCTCCCACGTATCCTTCCGTGTGCATTTTGCCATGTTTCTTCATGCGTGTCATTTTCCCCATTTGCTGGCTGAGGACCTGGGGCTCAGAGAGACTGGCCTGCTCAGAGGACACGGTCGGCCAGTAGAACCTTGATCTGCCAGGTCCCCAGCCAGGGGGCAGTAAGCCTGCAGGGGCTGGCCTCAGAGGGCCAGGTTCCTCGCTGTCGCCAGTCAGGACCCCAGCTCGGGGGCCCTCTCCCCCTGTGCTCCCCCCGCCCCACATGGCTTTCTCCAGCTCCCGGGACCACCCCCAACTCTCTCTCAGCTTCGCCCCCTTTCCTCCTAGGATCCTTCCAATCTCCTCAATCCCCAACAAAGATCAAGAACTAGGAGGTGTGCCTTGGTCTCCCCATGGGGGCATCTCACGCTGTGATCTTCCTGGACCATAAAGGCCCGCAGGAGAGGCGCTAGGCTCGCTCTCCTCTCTGGCCCAGGGAGGCCCCGAGCGGGACGGACGTGCTGGGAGCTAATGGTGACACCGGCGTTCGTGAAGCACGTGCTGTGTTGGGCGTGAGAACTCGGTGAAGAAGTCGAGGTTATCTCTGCTGGGGACCTGCTATGTTGGTGAGTGGAGTGAAGTACAAAATGCAAATGTGGGGCCTCATGCTAAAAAATTCTGAATTTCAAGTTGATGAGCCAAACAGGGAACCCTTCTAAGTATGCCTGCACAGGTGTTTTTTTTTTTTTTTTAAGTCTTTGTTTACTTGAGAGAGAGAGTGAGAGAGAGCATGAGAGGGGAGAGGGTCAGAGGGAGAAGCAGACTCCCTGATGAGCTGGGAGCCCGATGCGGGGCTCCATCCCGGGACTCCAGGATCATGAGCTGAGCTGGACGCAGTCACTTAGCCAGGCGTCCCTGTCAGCACGGTTTAAACACCTGCGGAGCTGACCCCGTTCTTCCGAACAGGGTGGGACTCACCCAATTAGGGGAAGGCCTGAATAAAACAAAAAGCGAGGCCCGTCTGCTTGCCCAAGTAGGAGGGAGCTCCGCTTGCTTTCCTGCAAAGGAAGAGCAGAAACACGGGCTCCCCCTGGGGCTCGAGGCGCAGGCACTCGCACTGCAGCTGTGCCCATCGGCCCTCGTGGGGCTCCAGCTTGCCCTGACTCACACTGTAGATCTTAGGGGCTGTTGGCCTCTATAATTATGTGAGCTGATTCTTTAAAACAAGTCTCTTTTACACACACACACACACACACACACATTGGTTTAGTTTCTCTGGAGAACCCAAATACAGCCCCATCCAAAGCTATATCATACTGACTGGGGTTGAATCAGTATAAATCAAATTAGCAAAAAAAAAAATAGGTTTACTCAAATTAGCAAAAAATACAATGGCCATGTCTACTCATAACCTGGGATTTTCACGTTCACAGTTATCTGCCCATAGTGGCTGGCTGCATGACTCCTGGGAGACACCAGGCCCCATGCAAACTCCAGACTATGGCCATCAGAGCTCTCCGCCCGCAGCTCTCAAGCTCATTCCCACGTTTCCAACCACGCCAGCCTCCTCAATATTCCTCAGACAGGCCAGGGAAGCTCCTGCCTCTGGGCCTTTGCACTTGCTGTGCCCACTGCCTGCTCTTCCCCCACGGGTCTGCAGGACCCCTTCCCCCTTTACACCTTTACTCTAATGCCCCCTTGTCCCTGAGGCTGTTCTGGCCTCTCCTTCTGACAGTGCCCCTCCTCTCTGTGGGTCTCACCCCTTCCCTACTTTGTTTTTCTCCTTAGCTCTTATGACTCCTTGAGTTGACCTATTTTACTGCTTTTTCTTGTTATTCATAAGCTTCCGGTAAACAAGGATCTATGTCTTTTTTGTTCATTGCTCTACTCCAGAGCCTGGAACAGTGGCCAACAGGGTAAATAATTATTTGCTGAATAAGGAAGGAGTTGGAGGCAAGACTTGGGCCCAGACTGAGGCTACTGCTTCAAGTCTGTGCTCTTCCGCTGCCCAGCACCTGCCTCACACCATGAAGCTGCCTGAGGTGAGGGAGTGGTGGGAACAGCTGCCCTGCCCACCACGCCCTCCTTGGGCATTCCCATCAGGTGGGGAAGGTGCCAGGTCTGGCCCCCCAGGGCTCCTCCAAGACCCCAGTACTGGCAGGCAAGGGTGTCTTTGGCCCCTGGGAGCCTCAGACCTCTGAGAAATCAAGAACCAGCCCTGCTCTAGGGAAGGGTGTTGGCCCCTTATGCTGGAGATGCTGTGAGGTCTTTCTGCCCACAAGATAACATCCCAGATGTCCTCTTCTGAAGGGCCGTGAGACTTTGGGTCTGGGTCTTTACCTCCCTGGGCTGGCACTGCCCCAGCCCGGGACCTTGATCCTGCCTCCCTGGAAACACTGGACCAGTTCATTTCAGCGGATCCAGGCGGTTATTCACTGTTCTGTGCTGGGAGGTGGCTCTGCAGACCCTTTGATGCCACAAGTCCCTGGGTAGCGCGGTATCGCCACGCCTATCAGTCCCTGCCTGTCAAAGGGCATGTGGTTGGGGATTGTTTGCAGGGCCCTGCGCCCTCGATGGCTCACTTTGCTCCCAGGGCACCGGCCTCTGAGTCTGGGTTGGGTTGTTCCCCTAGTCCACACCCTGTGTTCCTGGCTTCCTCACTGCCCCCTTCTGTCTTGTCCTGCCTGGATCTGAGATCCCTGAAGAGGAGAGGAAACTCCGAGGTACACCAGCACTGCAGGAGCCATGAGACCTGGTCTCATGTCCACGGGATGCCAGGCCCCAAGAAGCGCAGGGACTGACCTGAAGCTACTGTGTCCCTGGATGGGGTGGGGTGGGGCCTGTGTAAGTCATGACACACCCCTAGTTTTTACACCTTCTTCCGTCCTTGAGAGGATGGACAAGGTCAGGATTTTCCAAACATTTTGTTTAAGCACGAGAACGTTTTTGTTCAAAGTGAAACTCACGTGAAAGCTAATTTCTAATCAGATGTGGTCAAAGTGGTCATAGAAGAGCCCACACGAATTGGCTGGGCTCCTGGCTGGGCACTGTGCTCGGCTCTCCAGGGACCAGCTTGCAGCGTCTTCCCTGCAGCCCCATCGGAGGAGATGCTTCATCCTTGTGAGAAAGAGAGAGAGGCCCAGCCCAAAGGCACAGTGGCAGAGCTGGAGGCACAAACAGAGCCAGGGGAGTCCCTGCGAACAGAGGGGCCACCATGCCTAAAACTGCTGATGAGAGGACCGGCACCCTGGCCCCGAGAGCATCCGCCCAACAAGCCCCGAGGCACCTCCTAACACAGTTTAAAAACCCACTGGTCCATCTGGACCTACTTCCCTTTGCAAAGGGACGCACTGTCTGCTTCGGGTTCAAATCTGGTATCAGCGCTGTCGTACAGTGTGCGTTCTTCTGCAAGAAGGGTTTCCAGGCAGTGCTGGGTATGGAATTGGTCTGAGCTGATGCATGTACTGCTGATTCAGTCATTTTTACTGCGGTGTAATATTCCATTATATGACATTTCTACAATTTATCCATTCTCTTGAGTAAAGGTTGACATTCTAAAAGCCCGGCATTTAAAACATTCCCGGTGGCACTTTTCAGCTCCTTATAGGATGTCTCTTCCTATCAGCCAGCTCTGCCATTGTCTTCTGTGTCCTGATCGCTCCCAGGGACCACCGCATCTCCCCCCACCACCCCTGTCCTCTCATCCCTGTTGTGGGAAGTGGACTCTGAGTAGAGGCAAACGCTTTCCCACCTGTCCAGAGCCTGGACTAATGCGTGTAGGGCTGGGGGCCTCTGTGCACCGTCTGCCCACAGACGGAACCAAGGAGGACTGTAGGAGCCAAGGTGAGTGCATCCTCGGGGGCCTGAAGGTCTTCCTACGGGCTGCTGCTGGCATCTCTGGGGTGCTGAAGAGCTGAGCTCCTCCTGACCGGCAGCAGGTCATTCTGTGTCCCTCTGAGATGCTCGGCAGGGTGAGCTGGGTGGGGCCTGGGGGGGGGAGGGGGTTGGAGAGACAAGTTCACAAGCATGGTTTTCAATACCATGTGCGTATGTGTACACACACACACACACACATACACAGTTCCGCAGGAGAATGGGTATGGTGAAATGGTGAAAACTTCATAGAATAGAATATTTACAGTGATTAAAAGGATTAAAACAGAACTACATGTATCCACCCAAATAATTCCCACTAACAATGTTGAAAGAAACACCGTAGCTGTGAAAGAATGTGTCGAGCACAGTATACAAATGACATCATTTATATGAACCTTAAACAGTATAAAGTAATACTAACTGTTGTTTAAGCTGCAAAAATGCATGGGATTGAGCAACACCTGATTCCAGGGTCCCCTGGCAGAGTGACAGGACCCCGGGGGAGGGTGGAGACACAGGTGATTTTAGGGTACCTGCAATGTTTTATTTCTTAAGCTGGGTCACGGGTTCATAATCATTCATAGTCCAGGTTCCTAATTTAAAGAGGGTACAGCTTTTTTTTTTTTTTTTTTTTTTTTTTTTAATAAAAGTGAAGAAGGAAGGGCAAGAAAAGAGAAAAAAAGAGAAAGAGAAAAGAAACGGGGAATTGTTAGGACCAGAAGCAGAACCACCTTCTCTAACTTGAAAGTGTTCAATCCGGAGCGCGGGAATGTTCTCTGAAATAGACAGACACGTCTCCATGTCCACCTCTGGGACAACAGCCCGTCCACTCGGGCATCTGGGCCAATCCGAAATTCCCCGGCAGCGAGTGGGGCCGGCCAGCGACACCCAGCAGACGTGGGCCTGTCCCCACGGGGCGATGGGCCATAAACAGAGCTCGCTCCGAAGCGGTCGGATCTGGTGGAGCTGCAGAAGCCGGACAACGCGTCCCCTGCTTCCTCTCGCGCACCGTCCTCGACACCCTCGGCCCAGGGATTCTCAGGACCACTGGACGCTGATGTACAGCACGAGCCCGTTTTCTTCGAGTCTGTTCGGGCCAGAAGCTGCCCTGTACCTAGTCCACAGCCTTTACCCGTTGCTGTGTGAGAAAGGATTTTAATGTCGAAGACTGACACCTGAATTCTATCCATTTTCCCGTTTTATTTCTGTGCCGACCACATCCAATGGGCTCGCGCACGTGGTCGACGGGGGATGCAGTCACCCCCCCAGCTTCTCCGGCCGCCGCTCCCCGGTTGTCTCCAGCCTGCGAGCTCCGTGGCGAGATCTGTTTTCGGGGTGTCCTTCAGCGGGCGGCCTGAGCCGCGAAATCAGTCACACAAATGACCCACCACGTATGAAAAAGCCTCCCATACATCAGCAGGCCTTAAACCAAGCAACAGTTAAAACAACTACTAGATCAGCAGCGGCGAACGCGCCAGGCAGACACAGCGGAAAAGGCCGGTCCGGGGCGCTTTGCTCCTGATTGATGCCCCCACTTCATTCTCTATTCAAGGTATGAGACATTCTGAGCAGCAGATGCTAAACAACGGGCAGAGATCGCCATAACAAGATGAAGGGTGGCTGCCGGGCCATCAAGAGGGAAATATTTATGTCCCCGAAGAGATAATTCTCACGACACCTTGCCCATGTGTCTTCCACCGGGGCGTGGAGGGTGGGGGAGGTCAGGGGAAGTGGCGGCCTTGCCTCCACGGGCGCATCGATGCGAACCCGTGCTGCTCTGGCCCTTTGAGTTATGCCCGGCCCCACCAGGGAGCGGGGGTCCTCCACGTGATGTCACAGAGGCAGCGAGTCAACGTAATCCCGGACTTGGTGTCTGAAGAACAGCTATGCCATTCATAAGTGCCGTGACACTGGGCAAGTCATTTGCCTCTCTGAGCCTCAGTTTCCCCGTCTGTACAATGGAGTCGATGATCCCCATCTCACAGTGAGACAGGGTCCTGCACAGGAACCTTCTCTGAAACCTGAGAAGTTACACAGGGAGCTATATGGTGACCACACAAGGACTGGGTGCCACCTCTCTTCCCCGATCAGCCCTCCTCTCTGTGCCTGGGGACCATCCAAGCACAGCTGAACGGAAGGACCTCGCCGCTGTGTGTTCTTGGGCAGGCTGTGTTCCCTCTCTGATCTGCGGCTTCCTCACACATACCATCTAGGGAAGAGGAAGTGAATTCATGGGTAGAAAGGGACTGGGAGATAGCAAACATGCAACATATTTGTTCCTATGAACCTCTCAGAGGCTCCTGGGCCAACTGCACCAAACATGGAGAAATCGGTAAAACTAACACACGAGCCGCAGAGACAGTCATTTGGCCCTGTCGCTCAGACGCAGGCTGTATCGCCAGCATGGGTCATGGGCTCACAACCTGCATGACCTCATCTGTGACCCCCAGCTAGTCATAACCCCCCTTTTACAGAGAAAAGAGCTGAGGCTTGAGGGCATTTATGAAAATCCTGGCAACAGGTACACAACCCAAGCAAAGAAGCTGGGGCTGCACCAGGGGCAGGTGTTCATCCCCTTTTAACATTTGTGCCTTGCCCACGGCAAGCTGGGGGTCCCACCTGGTGAGGTAGGAATGCCAGAGGGGACCCCTGCGGCCCTCACCTCACACTTTGCCCCTATCCCTCAAGGGAGGAGGGCTTGTGAACCTGCTTGGCGGGAGTCTGCAGCGTTGCTGGTGGGCAAGCTTCCTGTGCACCAAGGAAGGTCGACTCCCAGGCACCATCCGAGCTCACGAGTTTTCTCCATGGGGGATCAGAGCCCCTCATCCCTTGGTCTCCTGCAAAAACACACCCCTACCTGCACATCCAGAGCTTGTCACCTTCTCCCAGGATCTTGTGAACATGCAGGTTCTGCCTTGGCTGCTCTGAGGAGGAGCCAAGGTCTATGCTTTTCCCCTGTCTCCCAGGCGAGGCAGGATGCTGGTTGGGGAACTGCATCTGAAGGGCAAGGTTTTATGTTTTTTGGTTTTTGTTTTTTTTAAAGACTTTATTTAACAGACAGATCACAAGTAGGCAGAGAGACAGGCAGAGAGAGAAAAGGAAGCAGGCTCCCTGCTGAGCAGAGAGCCTGATGTGGGGCTCGATCCCAGGACCCTGGAATCATGACCTGATCCGAAGGCAGAGGCTTAACCCACTGAGCCAACCAGGTGCCCCTGGGCAAGGTTTTAAAGCAATATTTTACATCCTCAATGCAGCATGAGAATTGCCTGGGGGAACTTTTACAAAATATTGGATCCCCAGCACGACTCAAACAAATTAAATGATAGTCTTTTAGGGGCAGAGCCTGGGAAATGGGTATTTTTTTTAATGCTTCCCAGGAGAGTCTAACATGCAGCCCACGTTGGGAACTACTCTTCTAGAAGCAGGCCTGGCTCTGTCCACCTGCGCCTAGGTGGGTAGCAGGCTGATTTTAGTTCGTGTGCTGGCATTCTGCTCTCTCTCTCTCTCTTCTCCCCCTCCTCTCCCTTGTGTGCTGGCATACTTCAGAATATGGATCCCAAAAATACGAGTTGCCCTTGAGCCAAAGCTTTTCTCTCCAATGGCAGTTTTTGTGTTTTGTTTTACCAAAGCTTTGCATTGGCGATCTTGGGCATCTGACATTTTCCCAGTGACAATTAAAGAAGCTCTTTCTTTCCCACCTGGCTATTGTGTGTGTGTGGGGGGGGGCTTTGTCACTCAGAACCCTGCAGGACTGATAGGTACAAACATCCAACCCCAAAACACCAGCACCCCACATCTGTGTGCTCCCTAAAGCCCCGAGTTACCCAGAATGGGAAGCTGGAGCCTTTCCTTCTGCCCCAGGCAGGGGTGAGGCATGAAATAGAAGCGGTGTGGCCCCATCAGCCCCAAATGTCCTTGGTGCTCCATCTGCCCCCCAGCCTGGTAGTCTCCAGGCTGGTCCACTGAGCAGCAAGTAGGTGATTGAACAGATGCATGAAAGATAGAGCAGCTGGATTGAAGGACCCCTGGTGTTAGCCGAGCATTCCCACAGGCCTTGGAGTAGGAGCTGAGCAGTTCTCATAGGTCCCAGTTTCAAAAGTGTTGAGGGACAATTCCTCCCTCCTGGAGTCAGGGCTGGACCTCCAACTCACTTTTGAGAAACAGAGTATGGGAAGGGGAAAATGGTAGCTAGTACAGGGTGGCATCAAGACATGGGATGGATTTCAGTAATATATCATGTTGATTTCATACACGCTCGCTATGATGCAAAGGCAAAGGTAGTCACTTTGTGTACACTTCTCCCAAATCCATAACCACACTCTATTCATGAGAAAACATCAGACACACCCAAATCAAGGCACATTCTATAAAGCACTTGACCAGTGTTCTTTAAAACTGTCGAGGTTACGAAAAACAAGGGAAGACTGAGAAAGTGTAACAGGTGGACTGTCATATCCTGAACTGGACGCTGGAAGAAAAAAAGGACATTAGTGGGAAAACTAGGGAACTCCAAATGAAATGGGTGTTAATAGTACCAATGCTCACTTCTTAATCGTAGTCCGTGTACTCTGGTAGAAGACGTGAATGTCTAGGGAAGCTGGGGAAGCGTGTATGGGACCTCTCGGTAGTATCTTTGCGATTGATCTGTGAATCTAAAACTATTTTTGAGTTAAAAGTTGTTTTTAAAGTATTGAAAGAAAATAAAGTTGAGGTATGGTCTCTCTGTCTGTCCGTCTGTCTCTTTCTCTTAAACACCGTCTGATCTACAAGGTAGAATCATGAAAAGAGAGAGCTGGACTGCTAGCTGGAGCTGAATTTACTGCCAGAAAACAGGTCTGCTTTACTCTCTTTCCTGTGATTTACAGCCCAGGACCTGGACCCCCATCGATCCTCCCTCTGAGCCCCCAGTACAGGCGCAGGGTCCTCTGGGCAAAATCGATGCCTGGCGGCGACTCTGTGCATTTCACTGCCATCACAGGAATCCAGATTTATGTTCTGGGCAAAGATATATCCCACGGCAATGGGAAGGGGGCTGAGTGAGGAGGCCTGGGTTCCAGGCTCAGATCTGCCAGTTACATCTGTGTGATTTAGAACTATTTCCTTTCCCTCTCTGGACCTTAGTTTTGGGAAATGGTCTCTATGTCCTCTTGGAGCTCATATCACCATGTTTCTTTGATTGCAAAGAACAGTATATAGCCATGGGTAGAAAATCTTGAGTACAAAAGAATGTAACTGGAAGCAATCTATGGAACAGCTGGGGGCTCAGGAAGGGACACAACCAGTATTCATCAAGGCAGACTAATGGCTGAAATGAGCAGCCCAACATTCAGTGGCTTAACACCATTCAGTGCATCACAGCCTCATCAGGTGGTTGTTGCTGTTGGTGGTGGTAATTGTGGTAGCGGTGGTGGTAGTTGGGGCTATTTGCCCTACACAGTCATTCAGGGACCTGGGTTCCTTCCACCTTGTGGCTCCTCCCTGCTCTATGTCCCTGGCATCGTCTCCGTTCAATCGTTAGATGATGAAACACAGTGAGGACCATGAATGGGAGGCTCATCATGGGCCACGCTGGAAGGGCACACACTTCCATTCACATCCCACTAGCTAGACCTAGATGCAAAGCACCTTGGGAATTGTAGTCTGAGTGTGTTCCCAGGAAGACATGGAGGCGGGGACCCTACAGAACACCTGTCATTTCTGTCACAGGCAATGAAAACTACTCAAGAGATTTGCTGAGGTTTGACCAATGGGATACATAAGTTCCCACCACTGAAAAAATTCCGATCCTTACATCTCTGTGCCCAGATTTAGAGTCCAAGAAGATAGTGCAATTGACCCAGCTTGGGGCAGGACTCCTACCCAGATACTTCTCAGGTGGCACACAATGGGGGTAGGGGGAATTCCTCAAAAAGAAGCAGACCCACCAAATCCCATGAGATCTGGATGAGAACAAGGGAGGACACGCGAGCCTACGCACACTCCTCTGGCCACAGGTAGGAGCTGGAGTCCCTAAGAGAGAGTCCCAATCCTTCAAGACCAATCAAATGATCTGTTGATCAAAGAAGATTTAGAGATCACAGGAGAAATGAGGAAGGTCCCCACAGAGACCCACTTGGTTTCCATAGAGCAGGGCTTGGCAGACTATGGCCTGTACGTGGAACTTTGTGTGAGGGAAGTTTCCTTGGGACTCAGCCAGGCTCATTCACTCACATACTGCCTGCGGCTGCTCGCACATTTCAACACCAGATCTGAGTAGGCGTGACAGAGACTGCACAGCTCTCAAAGCTGAAGAGATTTACTTTCCAGCTCTTTAAGGAAAACAGCTTGTCAACCTCTCCCACAGGGCAGGCAGTGGGACAGACCGAAGGTGGCCTCAGCTTCTTAGACACTTCTCGCATTGAGAAGTGCGTCTTCTTGCCTCCCTTGGCCTGGGATGGTGGAAGCAATGCGTTGTCAGCATCAGCCTAGACTTTCAAAGACTTCTTGTGTCAGAGCCCCAAGTCATCAGGTCTGACTACCCGGCTGGAGAGAGCGTGTGCAAGGAGAGAGAGCCCCAGAGAGCCCAGCCTCCTAATTGTCCCGACCAAGACACCAGGCCTGAGAAGCCATCCTGGACCCTCCACGATCAGACTAGCTACCAACTGTCACTTGAGTGACCCCAGTCAGTGCCACCAGGAACAGAAGATGCTCCCAGCCAATCCTGCACCAAAAGTCTTGTCTGTAAAACCATGAGATGTGATGAAATGGTTGTCACTTTAAGTCACTAGTACTGCTGTTTGTTCAGCAGCATTAGAGACTCAGGGCCGGCAGGCACAAGAGCAGTTGTGTTGACACGTCCTTCCTTGTGTCTATGACCAGGAAGAGGTGAAAGAGAGGTGGAGGGTGGTGGAGATCACTGAGTTACCCCATGGGGTCCCTGGAACTTTGGAGATGAACTGTGGACCAAACCCATTTTCCAAACTTTGAAAGTAGAGGGAAGCAGACTGCTCCTTAAGAAAGCTCATGAAACACAAGGCCCCGTACCCAAGGCTGCAGACCCCCAGGTCCCCAGCATTGGCCAGTCTCTCCTCCAACATGTTGGGAACAACAGCAGAGTCCCAGGGGAGTACAGGAGGAAATCCTACAAAACCAACAGAAAAGAACAAGGGTGTGAAGGGGATTTAGAGAAGACGGAGACAGAGAAGACAAGCAACAGCAACATCACTGGGCATAAAAGGGGACAGAACCATGTCTATTGCACCTCTCTGAGCTGGCAGGAAAAGCTCTCCATTTTGGAGGACCCTCTCAATTACACTGGGCACACCCACTCCCCAGAGAATCCAGAAGAATCTCTCCATCTCAGAGTCCTTAATCTAACCCACCTACAAAGCCCCCTCTGCCATGGAAAGTAATGGAGTCGTAGGTTCTGGGGGTTGGCATGTGGACGTCTTTGGCAGGGTCTGTATTCTGCTCAGTGATGTTTATTTCTTAGAATGAGAATTTTTCTATTCTTTCAGATTTTAAAGATTTCATAATGACTATGTACCATTTTATAGGAAAATTCAGATTATTGTTTGAAAGACAAACCAACTTCCTTGCCTCTCTTGGGTCTGGTTACTTCCCCCAGTGAAAGCCTGCATCAAAATATCCATAACCAGCAAGTTTCTGTCTAGATGTCCCAGATCATTTGGGGTAGTGTTTCTCCGTCCCCATCTCTCTGGATGTGTGAGTGGGACACCTGGACAGTACAGGTCCCACATGAGCAAATCTGGAGGTTGAGAAGGTCCCCGGATGTCACAGCGGTAATTGCCAGCCTCTGGAAAGAATGATGCTGGGTGAAATACTCTCCCTGCATTGTCGCACCTGAGCCTCACAACAGTTGTCATGAAGACTAGGTTCTGTCATCACCTACTTTACAGCGGTTCAGAGAGGCTGAGCCTCTCCCCTGAGACCTGAGGTCACTCAGCCGCAGCATCTGCCAAAGGGCATGGAAAGGAAGTGGCTGCCTCCTTCTATTTCCACAGTGCAGAAAGGGATCAGTCTTCACCCGGTAGGGCTTGGGACACTGGTCACCAAATGTCTGGTGACTGATGTCTGTGCAGCTTCTCCAGGACCTCACTGATTGTCACCACCGTGCTGGACATTGTGGATAGAAGTGAGGATAGTGACAATCTTCCTGGCCATCTTTCCTCCTTTCCCTTCAGTATCAGTGGACAGGTGGGGAGTGGTCTCTTTCAAAGGGGCTCTGGATGTCCCCGTAGCTCCTCTGGAACTTGACCTTTTGGCAGGAGCCCTCTCAACGCTGCCTGATCCCCCTTCCCTT
This sequence comes from Mustela nivalis, assembly GCF_964662115.1. NCBI lineage: Eukaryota > Metazoa > Chordata > Mammalia > Carnivora > Mustelidae > Mustela > Mustela nivalis. Next base: position 179,141,526 of record NC_139021.1, read on the forward strand.
CTCACCATTGACGACATACCAGGTCAGGCTCCTTTCGCGTGACAAGCCATCCCTCGTTGGCCTGGGTCCTCCGGTAGTTCCCTTTCTCTTCCTCCTCTTCTCTCAGCTCAGATGTAGGTATCTGCCCACCCCCGACTTGTTCACAGCCATCTCAGACTCATGCGCAAACAGACTTGCCTCCCCAGACTTCCCCTGGGACCCCTGACATCGGGTTCCCTTCTTGTGTTCCCACTCTTGGATGTCACCTCCAGAAGCCAAACAACCCGAGGGAGAAACTGGGTCCCTCCCCCAAGCTGTCCCAGGTCCTGGGGATTCCAAGCCCTGAGAGCTTCTCACGTCCATCCATGATTTTCTAGTGTCCCTGTCACCTGCAGCTCCACCTTCCTGGCCCTCTAGCCCCACCTGGGCTCCTCCATTCTTCTTGAACTTCATCCTCCAACGAGCTCACAGTTGTTGAAGTTTCCCATGAAGACTCTGATGTCACTGGTTCTCTCTGGTCCCTCTAACAGGAGTCTCCAGCCCATCACCCCCCCCCCACACACACCCACACCCACCCATGGGCGGACAGATGATGGAGATAGACAGATGGATTTGATATCCACGTCTGATCTCTCCCGCACTCTCTGTCTCCCCCTGACACTTTTCCACCCTCTGCTCTCGGCCTCATCTCTCTTCTCCTCCTTCCCTTGGCCCCCTTCTCTCCGCAGCGTTGGTGTCCCTCCTCTCTGCCCCCACAGCACCTTGACCTTCTCCTGCTGGGATACATACTGACCTGTATCTGTCCTTCCTGCACAATTGTAACCTCCTTGAGACGGAGGATGGCGTCTTATTCACCGCGGTGCCCTCAGGACTGGGCTTCGCACAAGCATTTAGAGGTTTGCGTGTTTGCGGAGTCAAGTGTGAGAGCAGACCCCAGACCTGGTCTCTCAGCCGCTTCCTTCCCCGGCCCTGGTCTCACCTCTGAGGACAGAACAGCGCACCCATCTGCTGCTCTTCCTCTGCACCGCGCATTGAGCACAGCACCCCGCCAGCTAGATACCACCCAAAGCCCCTTCTGATGGAGGGAGAAACTGAGGCTCAGCGTCCTTCAGTGAATCGTGCACAGCAAGAAGGCAGAACATGCGTGTGTGTGAACACAAGTGTGAGAGCATGTGTGTGATCACGAGTGTGAGAGCGTGTGTGCAAGACCACGTGTGAACATGTGAGTGTAAAAGTACGCGTGTGTGTGATCATATGTACATGTCCGTGTGTGCACACAGCCCGACCTCTTTGCACGTGCCCGTTACTTTTCAGCAATCTGTGGACTTCCTGTGATGCCTGTACTGAGGAGAGGAGCCTTGTCTCTGTCACCGCACCCGGGACATGCAAGGCCTTCATTTAGGATCCAGAGAGTGACAGGGGCTGGTGCGGGGCGGGGAGAGGGCCCTCCAGGGGCCGGGTCAGGGAGGAGCCTGTCTAGGGATACAACCCAGTGTCACCATTGGAAACGCTGCTTGTGTCGGTCCCAGGGCCTTGACCTTGCCTGACCTTGCATGGGAGTCGGAGCTGAAGGTACATACAGTCCACCCTCATCCCTTTCCCTTATTAGGCTCCCAGGCTCCCGTCCAAGAAATCGGAAGTCAAGGCCTCCCCGGCATTGGGCTGCCAGCAAGACAGCCACTGGGGGGAGCTCTTGAGCCGTAAACAGCCAAAACCGTAGTTGGCTGAATGGCAGAAGGGGTGTGTGGCTGAGGGGGAACGTTTGTAGCCCTGGAAGGGACTAGGTGCCTTATTATGTTTGCGGTTCTCTTGTGTCCCACAGCAGCTGAGAATCCGTCACTACTCCTTCAAACATGCTGTGGCTCTTAACAAGTCCCCTGTGTCCTTGGGCTTGGGTGTGCAAAAATCAGGAAGGATGCACTAGCTCACCTTTGCCTCGGGGTGGGGGTAGGGGGGAGGACCAGGGCCGGTAGCCTAAGCAGGTGGAGGGCAGCTCTGTCTGCCACAGACTTGCTGGGTGACTTTGAGCAAGCCCCTTGCCCTCTCTGAGCTCCAGCATCTCGACACCACTCAAGATTCTTAGGTAGAAAAGACAGAATGAAGTCTAAGTGAAGCTGCTGGGAGCTTACATAATTTAGAGAAGGCAGAGAGCTGGGCAAAGCAAGAAATGAAAGTGGCTGACAGCCCAGGACCGAGCTGGGTCACCCCAGCGCTGCGTGGCTTGAGCTGCACCCACCAGTCCTGCTGAACGACCCTGGCTCTGCCACTGCTGCCAGCTGTCCCTGCATCTGTGTGTCCCTTCTCTGGGTGGGGTCACATGGTGACGGTCCCTCCACATGGGGATATCTGCTCCCTCCGATTTCCACAGTTCAGGAAGGGGCTAACCCCCAGTAGGAAGGGTTTGGGAGACAGGCAGCTACAAGTGGCCGATATTTGCCACCCGTCTTGTCCCTATGGCAGGTGGCTGGACTGGCAGAGCGCTGGCACCTGAAATAGTCACTACGACATTCTCAGACATTATACAGCATCTACTGCGGGTCCGGCATTATTCCAAGTACCTTACGCATATAAACTCATTCAATTCTCACAATTTTACGAGACGGGTTCTGTGATCATTCTCGTTCTGCAGATGGGGAGACCGAGGCATGCAGAGCTTAAATAACCTGCCCGAGCTCACACAGCTAGTAAGGGGCAGAGCATGGACTCGAACCCAGGCCATCTGGTTCTCTTCACCCATGCCCGGCTACTGGGCCGGACGTTCTCCTGAGGTGTCTCCAAAGACTCCTACTCCCCAGGAAACGGACCAAGTGGCAAACACACACAGCAGCTTGGAGTCTCTCGGTTTTCCTAAGCCTTCCTTGTCTCTCTGGTTTAATGACAAAACCACTTTTGTCTTTAGGAGAAAGCATTCTTATTTTGCTGAAAGGAAGTCAGCAAAATGTTAAAGAAACCACAGTCTGAATCGGGAGCAGGGGTGAAATATATGTTTGTTGGACATTAAATCAACAAGTCCAGGAGGTAAGAAAGAACACGAGCTTTTTTCTCAAAGGCTCCCCGCGATCTGCGGGGCGCGTCAGGTGGGGAGCTGGTGTCTTTGCAGGGACTGACCGCCAGAGGGCGGACCGTGCCTCGACTCGACCCCCTTGAATTTTGACTTGAGAGATGAATCTACAAGTCGGCTTTTTCCAGAGCAGGCTATTTGCAAAACAGCCAGGAGGTGTGGCTCAAGGGACTAGAATTGTATTTTTATCTGCTGCTCATTCTCAGCGATCTGGCAGGAGTCTCTCTGGCGCACAAAGGATGTGCCCACCCCCTGCGGAGAGGACTGGCATTATTTGGGAGAGGGGGTCTAGCGGGGTGGACCCAGGTTCCCAAGCATTATCGCCAACCCCACCTGTCACAGAGGAAATGATCTCTGCCCCCCGCCATCCCCACCCCCCCGTGGGACTGGCTGGGTCTGATGCCTCTGCCCGGCTTTACAACGTGGCCGGGGGAGCTGGCTCAGGGCAGGCGGCCACTTCCCCGCTGCAGCCTGTCCGTGTGCCAGCAGACGCCTGGCTCGGCTCAGCACCAGGCTCCGGGGCCCAGACGGAGCCCTGCAGACCTCCTACCTGCAGAAACGGGAACGGACGGGCATCCCCCAGCTGGAGAGCGACGCGGGGCTCGAGTTCCAGGCGGGAGACTCTGGGGCCTCCAGGGACACTCCAGGCAGCCAGTCGTGTGCTCTAGTCCTCCCGGGTGCGTCCCCCTCCGAGGCCACAGCTCATGTCCCTCGATGTTTTGCTCCTAAGACCCAGGCCCCAGGTCCCACCAAAAGGACCAGAGAGTCACAGGGCAGAGGATGCCTTACCAAAGGTGATTCCCGTGGACCCACCTTTTGTTTTACTTTACCGGCCACCTGCTAGGAAGAGACACCTCCTCCAAGAAGCCCCCCTCTGAATCCCTTGTTCCTTTGAGGTAAACAACCATGCCTGAGTCCTCTGGGTTCCCTCCTCCTGGCTCAAGCTCAGAATAGACCAGGACTAAGGGTGAATGAGTGAACGCCGCTGTGTTCACATTCGATGGTAGATGGGGCTGCCCCCGCCCACCACTGCGGCCATGCGCTTGATGTGAACACACACACGTGCACACACACGCATCTATCCATCCCGTTTTCCTACACAGCATTGCTCCTCGGTGTCATCTGCCACCTGCTTTCCTATTGAAACCCCTGCAGCTGCCTCCTGGCCCATCCCCTGTCTTCAGCCAAGCACCCAGCCAACCAGTCTCCAAGGTCAGATCCCTTTGGTGGCTCCCCTCTTGCCCACGGCTGCATCTTGGTCTCCCTTCCCCACCCCTGTAGCCCAGCCACAGCGGGCCTCTGCCCTGCTCTCCACACCCCTGTGCTTTTTAGCCCCTGCAGACACTTCCCTTCGTTACGCTGGAGGAATGCGAGCTCACCCTCCAGAGTTCAGTTCCAAGGTCCCCTCTCCTGGGAAGCCTCCCAGGATTCCTCCAGGACCACATGTAGGCAGAAGAGTCAGGGCTATGCCTACACAAGAAGTGGCAGAGATGCCCTGGGAGACCCCAGCCTCCTGGCTTGGATGGAGAGGCTGTCTTCGTCCTGCCCAAGCTTTGGAAAGAAGTACTAAGTTTCTGCACATTCTCACTCTGCAGAGCCTACCATGTTACTAAGCCAGAGAAGAGAAGAGAGACCCTGATTCATAGGCCCAAACACCTGCAGCGTCTTCTGCACCTGATAAGAGTGGGTATTTATGAAAGACCTACTGTTGTTCACGGACGGCCAGGCCCTGGAGGAAAATCAAGAACCTGCCTTTGGCAAAGGCTCCATTCAAGTGTTAGTTCATCAGATCATACGAGGAGGCAGGACAGAGGATGAAGAGAGGGGAGCCCCCGAGAGGCTGGGAGGCTCTTCAAGTCTGCACTGTTGGAAGACTTCTTACCCGGCCCTGTATCCTCACCCCTTTCTCTCCCGCACACCCGAGTCCCTGTGCCGTGGGTCAGTGGGGGCCTCTGAACAGCGCCCTGCGCGGTCATCCTGAGTCTCATCCTGCCCCCAGCCAGCATCTAACACCTGCCCGGTGCGGACCAGACCCGTGCATCTCGGGAGCAAAGAGAACTGGGGAGGCTGGGGATCGCTCTCAACGTTTGCCATGGCTTGACCTGACAAGTGTAGGGCAGAGGGATTTTCGGAAAAATGAGATATTTAAAATGCTCTGGTAGATCTCCCGATTCAGAGGAAGTGCGTGGTGACGACTTCTCTGATGCAGAGATGTCCCGATTTATCTGTTTGTCAGTTTGCCTTTTTGTGCCTTGATTCGAGGAACTTTGTTCTTTCTCGCAAAGTCAGCGAGGCCTCGATCCCTTCTGTCCAGCTTGTGGGCTCCTCTCGAATCTGTGCAGGGCATTTTGTACAGAAGTTTCCAACTGTTCGGTAGAGACATTTGTCAGCCTTTTCCTTTGTGATTTCTTCCAGAGCCTCAAGGTTTAGGAAAAACCCACCCTTCGAAGGAAGTTATAAATATTTAATTTCATCAACTTTTCTAGGATTCAATTTCTGCCGTTCATCCTTTTTTGAAATTGTTGAAAGTTGTGTTTGAGATGCGACTCTGGATATTGTTTCGTTTTTGTCAGCCTGCAAGTCAATGGCCTCAGTTGTCTCGTGTGCCTGCTTTGGCACTGGCTGCTTAACCGTGTTCTTTTTCACTCCCCCCCTTCCTTCCCGCTCCTCTCCTGCCGGCTGTGTGCACATCCTCCACCTGCCTGTGCATTTGCACACACACGTGTGCATAAACACTCTACCTTTTTCTTGTACAAATAGAATTCTATTCTAGGCACTATTACCGCTTCTTCTCCTCACTTACTCCCACTTGGAAGCTTCCCATGCTGTGCACAGAGCCCGCTCCATTTGTTAATGACCACACAATCTTCCAGGGGACAGGTGTGACATATTTTATCTAACCAACCCCCTGTTAATGAACATTTGGATTGTTTCCACTTTCTCCCTATTGTAAACAATGAAGCAATGAACGTGTTTGTTACATGTGTCTTTGAAGGCAGGCGAAGCATTAGAAATGGATTTCAAGAAGTGGAAATGTTAGTTCTGGAGTTTAGCTAGATAAACAGTATCAAGAGTTTTGATAGATATATATTACCAAATTACCCTCTACAACCCAGTGTCCATTTCACTTCCGTGACAATGTACGGACATGCCTCTTTCCCCAGAACCCATGCTAATGTTTGATACTCTCCTTCTCTTAAATTATTGATTATGTTATGGGTGAAAATAACCTCTCATTGTTGTCTTAATAAGCATTTCATTTATTGCCATTGACTGTTGTATTTGCTTCCATGTGAAATGTTTCTGTTGAATGACTAGACAGAAATGAATGGAATATGAAGTTCTTGGCAGACATGGGGCACGGTGAGGGTGAGAGAGAAGAAGGAAAGTGGATTAGACTCATCTCAGTAGGGGAGGAATGGATGAGTCAAGGGTCCTTCACAGGGACCACCCCACCACTCAGAGAGTCCTTGTGGATAGGGCTGAGTAGAGCACAAATGCTAAGGGCGATGGACAGGTGGGACCAGCCAAGCAGCCCTCTAAGCTGTAGCCCGACGACAGCTGCCCTCCCAGTGGGGTCCAGGTGCGGCTGACTCCAGCCAGAAGTCAGTCGTGGAGCTTGGACCCTGGCCAGGGGTTTCAATGCAGAGGAAGCCGAGACTTCTGAAATTCATCTGCCTGCAAGGGGGCGCCTGTTTCTAATTCCTGCAAAAGCTCCCTGTGTATTAATGATGGCTCTGGGACATCAGCAGGTGAGTGCATCCCTTGGGCTGCCTCTGAGGCCCATTGTTCACTTGGCTCCATCTGCTGTTGGAGACCCATGTAGTTGGGGAGCAGGTAGAGACAAGGGCTGCAGGGCAAGGAAGACCTTGGAGGCTGCTGCTTACCTCTGCTAAACCTCTCCCCACCTTCAGTGGAGTACTGAGGCATCCGCATCCCAACATGCAAATTCCCCATCCAGACCCATGTCTCATTTTTTCCAATTTTGGAAGAATATAGCTCAAACTATAGAGAAATGCATGATCTGGGTGCATCTTGAACAATCTGGGGTAGGGGAATGAGGTGAACCTCCCAGCACCCAGCACACAGACATTCTAAGAGAGACCTTTTGCTTGACCTTGAACTTCAACAGCACCATCTGTGTCCTGCAGCCAATTTTAGCTATCTAGATTTCCTACGTTTCTCAAAGACACTGAAAAAAGATTCCATCCTTTTGCATGCTTCGTAGACGTACCAATATTTTATCTCATTAGCATTTATTTACTTTCTGGAATACAAAGAGCTAAAACCAGAACAAACCAAGTTCCTGTGACTGTGGGAGAACAACTTCCTAAAGATGTTTGGTTAGGAAATTCAGGTTGTTAGTTGTGTGGGGCCATGTGGAAGGCTGCCATGGAAGAGATAATACTTTGGTATGACATTTAATCAATTCCATTATTGTCCAGTGGAAAAGTGTAAAGAATTCTGCTCTGTTAAAACTTGGGAGCAGAATGTTAAGGGCTTGTGGTTTCCCAAAATTTATAACATGGTTTTATCCAGACATTCAAGGGATGGACTGAAAGAATTTTGGGAAGTATTCAGCAGGCAGTAGGGTTGGCATAATGGACAGGATCCTGAGCTCGGCGGTGTGGACGACAAAACGGCATCTGGCACTGATACACTGATGGGTTTGCACAAGACTCTTCCCTACTCTGGATCTCGGTTACGCGGCTCAAAAAATGATAGAGACTATACTTCTAGTCGTGGTGGAGTGACAGTACCAGAATTTCTCTCTCCTCTTAAACAAACAGAAAACTGCACAATATATGTGATACAGGAGGCAGCAAAGGACATTGATGTAAAAGAAAGGAAACAAACAAGGTGAAAACAACAACAAAAGCAGAAACAAAACAAAACAAAAATAATAAGACAAAAACAAAAAGCGGTGTAGCCGAAAGCTGGTCCTTTGAAAAGATCAATAAAATCGATGAACTTCTAGCCAATCTAATGAAGTAAGAGAAGACACAAGTTGCCAATATGAGGAATGTGAAATCAGACATCATTTTAGATGTTACAGGCATGAGGAGGATAACAAAGGAATAGTAGAAGCACTTCACTGCAATAAATTCATTAGCTTCTAGGAAATGGGCCGGTTTCTTTAAAGACACAAACTAATAAATCTCACTCAAGGAAGAATTGATAACCTAATGTCCCACATCTATTTAAAATTGAATTTGAAGTTAAAAAATCTTCCGACAAAGAAAATCCAGGCTTAGGTGACTTCAGTGATTAATACTACCAAACATTTAAGGAGAAAATAACACCAACGCTACAAAAACTCTTCCCCATCCAGAAAATAGATGTTAAGGGAATACTTTCCAACTAACTTTATGAGGCCATCATTATCTTGATACTAAAATCCGACAAATACATTACAAGGAAATAAAACTACAAATTAAAATTCCTCATAAACATAAACTCTAACATCCTTGACAAAATATTAGCAAATTGAATGCAGCAGTATATAAAAATAGCATGCCATGACTTAATGGGGTTCATCACAGGGATGCAAAATTATGTAATTCAATGTATCAACAGAAAACCCCTCCACAAATGATTAAATCAGTATATGCAAGAATGCATGCAACAAAATTTAATACGAATTCGTGACATAAACTCTCAGCAGATAGAGATAGACAGGAACGTCCTCAATCTTATTTATCTTCAGACTTAGTGGTAAAAGCCAAATGCATTTCTCCTAACATCAAGAAGAAGGCAAGAATATCTTCTCTTACCACTTTTATTCAACATTATATTGGAGGGCAGAGCCAGTGCATTAGCACAAAAAAATGAATTAAAAGGCAGATCAAAATGAGAAAAATAAAACTATAGCAATGCAATTGTCTACATAGAAAAATCGTTGAAAAAGATTTTTTAAAAAGATTTTATTTATTTATTTGACAGACAGAGATCACAAGTAGGCAGAGAGGCAGGCAGAGAGAGACGAGGAAGTAGGCCCCCCGCTGAGCAGAGAGCCCGATGTGGGGCTCGATCCCAGGACCCTGGGATCATGACCTGAGCCAAAGGGAGAGGCTTTAACCCACTGAGTCACCCAGGTGCCCCTTAAAAAATATTTTTTAAAAACTAGCAGTAATAATAAGCAAGTTTAGTAAGATCCCAGGATACAAAATCAATATACAGAGTTACTAGTATTTTTCAATACTAAGCACAAACAATTGGCAATTGAAATTTAAAACATCATACCCTTCACAATAGCACTAAATATTAAGGGATAAAGTAAACAAAAGATGTGCAGGACATGTATACTGGAAACTGCAAAACTTTACTGAGAGAAATTAAAGATCCAAATAGAGAGATACACCATGCTCATGGATAAGAAAACTCATTATTGCTAAGATATCAATTTTCCCAAATTGGCCTGTGGGTTAAATGTAATCTCAATCAAAAGCCCAACAGGTTTCTTTGTAAACATCAATAAGACAATTCTAAAATCTATATAAAAATACAAATGATGCAGAATATCCAAACCAGCTTTGAAAAAGAAGGCCACGACGGCAGAACTTACACTATCTGCTTTTCAGATGTACCGAAAAGCTTCAATCATGAAGCCAGCATGGATTTTGGCAAAGAGGGAGAAACATAGGTCAAGAAACATAGGTCACTGGAAAAGAAGAGGGAGCCTAGAAATAGACTTGTTACAGTTTCCAAGGCAACTCAACAGGTCCTTGTTGCGGGAACACATAGACATCTACATAGAACAACAGCGACGAACCTTAAACCTTCCCTTACATCAAGTCAAAAATTAATTCAGATGGTATTAAACTAAATCTAAGCACCAACATTTAATCTGCCTGGTAGGAAAAAAAAAAAAAAAGATGCTCTCAGTAGGCTTCCAAACATCCTGAAGGTCCAGCCTTGCCAGATTCTCACCTGCATCCGTCAGCCCCGGGGCGGGGGCTTCCCTGGGCCTGGCGATCCCGAGGCTGAGAGGCTAGAAAGGGATATCCGCTAGGGAAGCCTGGGCTCCTGTGGCATCCGCGGGGTAAAGAAATAGCGCACAACTGACTATCGAGTCTCCTGCATGCACTGGGAGGTAATGGGAAATCCTTCTTCTTCTTCTTCTTCTTTTTTAATCAGAGAGAGCAAGAGAGCGAGCCCAGGCAGACAGAGAGGCAGGTAGAGGCAGAGGGAGAAGCAGGCCCCCTGCAGAGCAAGGACCCGCCACCCCCGCCCCCCTCCCCCCTGCCGATGTGGGACTCGATCCCAGGACACTGGGATCACGACCTGAGCCAAAGGCAGCCGCTTAACCAACTGAGCCACCCAGGGGTCCCGAAATCCTTCTTTTTGAACCATTTCAAAACCCCCTCACCTCAGAGTGAAAAACAGAAGTATGGGGTTTTTTAATCCCAGAGAGTTTGGGGAAAGAACTCCTGAAACCATCCTCTCTCTTGCAGCGTGAAGACCTCGTCTCGACGATGGCTTTTGTCTCACATGGGTCACAACGGATGGTGCTCTGTGAGCCTCATGTCAGCAGGTTTTCTGCCCAAGGAGGGAGAATCGCAGGTTCCTTCTGTGGCTGGGAACGGAGGGAAGCAGCAGGAAGACGCTGGGCATCTTGCCTCCTGCAGGCTGAAGCTCAGTGACGGAGGTGTCCGTCACAAGCAGCCCCCCTCTGGGCATGGACAGAAGCTCTCAGCCCCTGAGACACCAGGGCTTTGCTCTGAAAGCGACTGCTTCTGGCCTCGAGGAGCATTTCTTCTCCAGCACGAGGCTGGGGCAGCTTATCTAGTTTAATTTAATTTAATTTATTTTATTTTAAGATTTTATTTTAAGTAATCTCAACGACCCAATGTGGGGCTCGAACTCACAAACCCAAGATCAAGAGACACATACTCTACAAACTGAGTCAGCCAGGTGCCCTTGGGGTAACTTAGTTTTAACAATAGGCCGAATGGCCTGGATGGTGCAAGTTTATTACCACCTTTGTCACCACTCAGGGGCAAATTCCACTGTCCCCGCCCCCTTAATCCCCACACCCCCCAGGGTGGAGATGACTTTGCAGCCAGGGCTTCCCGGGTGTAAGAAGCCACTACCAACACAGCAGCTCATGAGCTCACATTTCTGAAGGTGAGTAGCTCAGCTGCAGCGTGGCGGGTTCCTACCAGGCTGACATCTGGGTGCTGACTCCTGTGTCCTCATCCTCCAAGCTCCTGCGAGTGCCTGGCAGGGCTCAGGTCCCCTGGAACACGACTGTGTGGGAAATAGCAGCCCCTTACTTGTGTAAGTCACGATTCATCAGGCCGTCTGTCCCCGTCCCCCGAGCGTGATTGCTGGCTGACTTAGGGTACAGTTAGTGTCCTCACTCCACAGGGGCAGACGTTGCGCCACAAGGGGTGCTGGTAGACCCTCCCCCTGGCGCTGTATTTTGGTGATGGAACTAGGTCTTCTCGGCCTCACTTCACAACTTCACACGGTATTATTTCATTAAACGCTTATAGCTCTTCTGATTTTTTAAAATCCCTTTCTTACAGATGGAGAAACTGAGGCCCAGAAAGACGAGGTAAATTTCCCCAGGACCTTTAACCGCCTAGGGGAGCTCAAAGACGGGGTTGGGACTTTCTGACTTCTAACACAGAGCTGGGTTTTCACACCCCATTGCCACCCCGGCTCTGACCTCCAGCCCAGCTCCCCTGTTGGCCACCCATGGTCCAGCCTCAGCACCAGCCCTTAGCCTGGAATAGCAGCGAGGACACAAGAGGAGGAGGCTGGTGTGTCCGGCCTCCTGGTGGCAGAGGGCAGAGTCTGTCCTTGAACATCTCCAAAGTCAGCATTGTGTGCCCTTGCCTTGCTCTAGCTGAGGTGGCCTCACATCAGAGGGGAGTGACAGGATCTGACCAGGCTTTTGTTGGCAGGGGTAGGGGAGGTGCAGACTCAGTTCCTACATCCCCCAGACTGGCCCTCGGCTGGGGCCCCAGAGGACCATTTTCCAAGTGCAAGCAGATCCTTTGCGCCTACCAGCACTTCTCGGAGCAGACTGTCAGAATGAATTGCATATTATGGGTTCTGGGGGGCTGGGGGGACCAGCTGTTACCAAAATGCCTGGGCTAATTTTAAATCTATTCATTACGCATGATTAATTACCAAAGCCCTGAGAGAGAGAACTGAACAAGACTCCTATAGCACGTGTCAAAGTCACTCCAGGAATATATTACCGGAGTAACCGGTCCTCTTCCTTCATTGTTGCTGTTGGGGCAAAATGGTCATCTTAGGATAGATCTAGGCTGATACAAAAGTCGTGAAGATAATACAGAGTTTGCACTTACCCCAAATCTATCGCTGATCAGCCTGTTGGCGAAGATCACCTTACTCACATCTCACAGTGTGTAAGTGGTCACTCTTCATGCACCTGTGTTAGGAACTAAAGTGCATATTGTGTTCAGATTCCCTCCATCTTTGCTAAGGCCCTTTCATGGCCCAGAATCCCACCCAGGATCTCACATCACCTTTGTTGTCATGTCTCCTTGGGCTGCTCTTGGTTCTGACAGTTTCTTCAACTTCCACTGTGTTGAATGACCTTGACACTTTGGAGGAGTGCTGGCCAGGCATTTTGTAGAAGGCCCCTTTACTGGGTTTGTCTGATATATTTTTATCACGGGTAGACTGGTGGTATGGGTTTTGGGAAGGAAGTCCCCAGAGTTGTGTCATTTTCATCACATTGTATCAGGGATGCATCTTACCATCATGCCATCACTATTGACCCTGACCTTTGATCTTTGATACCAAAGATCTCTGATCTTTGATACCAAAGATCTCTGATCTTTGACAGTGATCACGGTGATCACTATCAATCTTTTAAAAATATATTATTTATATATATATATAGAGAGAGAGAGACAGACAGACAGAGAAAGTATGAGCAGGGGAGGGGGAGAGGAATAGGGAGAGGGACAGAGATTTCCCCATTGAATGAGGAGTCTGATACAGGGCTTGATCCCAGGACCCCAGGATCATGACCTGAGCCAAAGGCAGACACTTCACTGACTGAGCCACCCAAGGGCCCCTATCAACGTTAATTTGAATCACCTGTGGAAAGTAGTGTTTGTAAGATTTCTCTATTATAAAATTACTCTTTCTTTGGCCATACTTCCTGGCCATACTTTACTCTTTGAAAGAGAGTCACCACATGAAGCTCACTCTTCACAGCTGGGGAGTTACGCTCCACCTCCTTGAGGAGAGAACATCTATATAAATGGTTTGGAAGTTTTCTCCATAGATTTGTCTCTCCTCCTATTTATTTATTTGATCATCTAGTTATACCCATACGGACTCATGGCTATATAGTCTATACTTTGGGTTGTAATCCAATACTACAATACTTATTTTGTTGCTCAACTTGGGAGCACTTTGGTAAGATTGTATGAATCGTGCCTTCCCTCCCAGTGTCCCCAGAGTGCTAGGACCTGGACCAGTGCCTGGACCAGAGCACTAGGGAGGGGCGAGGTGGGACTGGCCTCAGAGAAGTATCCCACTTGTGATCATCTGATTTTTGCTAACACATCACCCATCAGCCTGTGTGGTTAGCAGTGCTACCCTGTGATGGCAGAGGTCAGAGGTGACAGGTTTTGGAGACAGAACAGTTTGAATTCATCCTTTGCCTAGTACTAACCAAGTAACCACAGGCACTTCTCTGAATCTTTGTGGCTCCAAGTGTGGCCGGCGGACCAGCAGTGTCAGCAGGCCTCTGGGAGCTTCTGAGAAAGCTCAGACCCTGCTCCAGACCTACTGAATCACTTTAGCCAGATTCTCAGGTCATTTACAGGCACATTAAAGCTTTAGTGAAAAACTGAGCTGAGGAGTTTCAGCATTTGTAAGATGGAGGTCCCAGTGCTCCCTTGGGCTCCCATTCCTACCGCTAATGCGATGACATACCCATCACAAACTGGATGGGTATGGCAGAATTGAAACACAACGCTAGTTCAATGTCCCTGTATGCCAGTGTTTCCCTGGGCTCTAGACTGAAATGGCCTGACAGAGAGGACCGTAGGGGACCTCCATCTCCCGTTTTTCCCACATAGGAAAACTGATGGGGCAGAACCTTGCTCAAGATCCCAGAATGAGCTCACAAAGCTGGGCTGTGGGAAGATACCCTCCAGATTCTTCCATCCCAGCATTCATCAGTCACCCCTGCTTCCCCAGCCTGGCTCTGTCCCTGCTGGATACTGACCGAGGCCCCTTACCTGTGGGGGGGGGGAGTGCCTGACCACCACGGGGTCCTGGCCGCCCTGCATTCACATGTTGGGACATCCTTCTGGAGTTATCTTCTGCTGCTGTTGTTTTTCTGCTCCCCAGCTCATTTCCAGAAGGTCATTCTCACAGAAGCTAGAGATCAACGCATCTAGATGGGAAGGTCTATGCTTCTGGTAAAGAAATGTTACTTGGAGAATTCTTCTCTCAGCATCTGTCCTTCCCCAACGGGAAGACACCGCACCCCAACCTGTTTGTCACAATTATCCTGTTGGCAGCCTTCCAGTATCATGGGGTAGGGGCTCAGGGAAACCTGAGCTTGTCATCTTCTCGCCACCCCTTTGTCTTTCCCTAGAAGGTGGTGATCTCTGCCAGAAGCACCTGTTGCACCCACTTTAATCTGTCTCTACCCCCAGGCATGACATGTCTTCCTTAAGCGGAAACCAGCTCTATTCCACTTTTCCTTCTCATCCCTTCCTCCACAGAAGCACTCCTATTTTATCTGAGTCACCTCCATGGTGTAGACAGGAGGCATGTAGCTCACAGGGACCTTCCTCTGTTCCAACTGTCCCAGACACTTGCAGGCAGAGGCACACAGGATTCCAGGATTAATTCAACTTTTCATTCACAGATAACCAACATGAGGCTCAGAGAGGCAAAGAGACTTGCTCAAGACGCGTGGCTTTTTGGTAAACAAGAATTGTCTAGACCAGCTGTTCTGTCATGAAGTTCCATACCTATCTATCTGTCCAAGCATCTATCTATTCAGATGTCCTCTCAGCAAGCTTTGCTCTCTCCCAGAGTGGCAAGTGCAGTTATAAGCAGGCAAGGATGCTCGCTCAGCCCTGGGGGATCTGAGAGGGCTTGTGCACCTGTGGAGGATGAAGCCCCATTTGGAATCCTGAAGGAGAGCTTCCCTCCCAAGCCTTCTGTGTCCCCAACCCCCCTGATGGTCTGGCAGCCATCAGGACCCTCACTGGTCTTGGGTCAGATGTAGACATGCCCCTGTCCCGGAAGTCACTGGAAACTGTGGGGAACTTTGGGTCCCCACCTTGCCCAAAGAAAAAGGACTCTCAGTTTCCTTATCTGGACAATGAGGAGGTTGCAGAGAGCGACTCTGAAGAAGACCTTTGAAAACCATTGCATTCCACCTGTTAGAAATGCAGAACATCTGCTTCTCTCTCAGTTCAGGTTCAGTGGGGTTGATATGGGATCCCCTATTTCTTCCTACCAAGTAATCTCAAGGGTTCCAAGACCTGACACATCTGGAGATCACAGTGATGGGCCATTTTGACCTCAGGAGAATCTGCAAGGAACAATTAGCTATTGTGAAGATCAGGGCTGATAAAACCACTCGGCTCCCCCAGTCCACCTGCCACCAGCTATGGGCTGGGGTGCACAGAGACGGCTGGCCTGGGGGGCTAGGTAGCCCTGACTTCTGTCATGTGTGCTTCTCTCACATCAGAATCCAGAGAGCCAGACTCTCTGTTTCCAAGCAGCTGCAGCTCCTGACTCTCTGCAGCCAATGTGCTGGAGTCAAGTGCTTTGGGAATGTCCATTGCCCAGATTCAGTTTGACGCCATCGTGTTCCTAAGAGCACTTGCGACTGACAATTAACTAACGGAAGACAGATATTTGGAGAAGTCTTTACAGAAAAGTGAAATTGCCTGGATTCAGGGAAGCTACTTAGTTTGCATATTTTCTCCCTCCTCTTCCTCCTCTCCTTCCTCTTCCCTCCTTCCTCTTCCCTTCTTCCTCCTTCCTCCCTTTTCCTCCCTCCTCCCTTCCGTATTCTTCCTTTTTTCCCCTTCCCTCCCCTCCCTCCTCTTTTACTTCTATATCCAGAAAACATTTTAATTTTGGAAAGAAATGCTCTGAAAGCCAGTTATGTGATATGTGAAAGTATGGGATGTGGGAGGGGAGATGCAGAGGGAGGCATCTCAACACCTACCAAGGCAAGGAATTCGCTTTGAAAAGCATTCTGGAAAAACAACAAGCTAAGCCACCATCTTCAGAGGCATCCTAGAGACGGCCCCAAAGTGTCAGAACAGGGAACTGTGCAGTGGCTCACTCAGATCCTAGGAACGGACTGGCCCTCGTCCTAGGAAAGGCTGGGGACAAGAGGGAAAAGAGTGCATCCAGCCCTCCACCAGGTCATTCAATCAAGTGTCGCTGCACCCCCAAATCCTCCCGCTCTTGGCTGAGACTTTTAAAACATGTGACTGATAAATCCTAATCTGAACATTTGGATTGTGCAAGAAAGTCCTAGATCTAGAGGTGAGGGTGAAAACCAATTTCTCAAATAAGTAGGAGCAGCTTAGCTCCTGGGACTGGAATGGCAGTTGATGGGTTAATCAAAAGGCTACACTATAGGGAGTACTGGCTTGGGTGGTATCAGGTGACATGTTTTTCTAGAGAGAAAAGGGGGGTTGGTTGAGCTGGAAGCTAGTTATGCAGAAGTCAATTAAAATAACACCCATTCCATTTGAGAATTCCCAAGTAACAGCTCTCCTTGGTCTCTAGCTTGCTGCCAACCCCCCAGTGGGCACCCCAATGACCACTGTTTCATACACCTGTTCCCTTTCTCTTCCTGGTTGGGCTGAAAGCCTCCAAGGGTCAACTGTGCTTGTTGTCAACAAACAGTGTACAAACCCAGTGAAATAAGAGGGCCTTTGGGGAGTTGTTTCCACAAAAACTTAAGTTTAATTCTTTGGAAAGTCTCCTTCTATAAAGGGAAGTCACTAAAAATAACGGCAGTTGAATTAGGTGTGGGCGAGGTGACTTTAAAAGATGGAGGAGAATGGTATAAATCTAAAAATACCTGCACTTAGAAGACTTTATCTTAAGTTCTCACTTGTTTTAGAGAAACCAAAATTGGAAATTAGAGAGATGTGTTTGGGGTGGGTTTATGTAAGAAAGAAGACTGGAAACTCCAAACAAAGGACTTGTTCTCAAAGACAAGCTCTCGATCATCCATGAAATCATAGGTTTTAAGTTAAATAAAATGTTGAATATACTATTATTTTATGATTAAGGGGAATCATAAAAATCATAAAAATTATGACGGGTTGTATGTGGCTTATAATGTTTAGATTTTTCCTGCAGCAACGGGTAGCATGAGGAAGAATTCTAGAGAGGTAGTGAGGTGATTGGTTTGGCTTCCCAGGTAGAGAGCACTGACTGTGTATGGGGAATGCGTTGGGTGTGGTAGAGAGGGAGAGATCAGAAGAAAGGGATCAACAAAGGAGCAAGAATCTCAGGTGAGTGGAAAGAGTTTTAAATCAAGAAGTTGGAGACGGGAAGAAGAAGACAGGATAGAGGGATATTTGGGAGGGAGAACAGACAGGAGGAGGTGACTAGATCTGGAGATTTATGGTCTAGGTGCCTGAGTGGATGGGGAAACCTGTGATTCAAGGTGTAGCAAGCAGCAGGGACAGAGCAAAGTAGCAGAGGCAGAGCAAAAATGGAATGAAGACAAGACAGGGGTTGGCACATGCCATGTGCTGTATCTCAGAGGAACTTCCCTTTCCTATCTGTCTTCTCCCAAGCCAAAATGGCTGTTCAGATCCACATGGAAGCCTCCAGTCTTTGAAGCCCTACCCCCAAAAGGAGAAGATCCCCTTAAATGGAGCTGCACTGCCACTTTGCCTAGAGCTTTTACATCGTACCACTGAGCTTACTACCCTGAATTCTAGAGTTCTTTGCTCATCATTCTTTCCTACTAATTGTGAGTCTTGATGCCAGGGGCAACATCTTCAACTTTGTGCCTTTAATTTATAAGTCCATGTCAAGTGCATACTGACATCTCAAATGTGGATGTCATGAACTGATCAACGGTGTCATCTTCCAAATGATTATTTGAACTATATTTGTTTCTCTGGCAGCCTATGGGTTGTCATAGCTGTCTCTGCTGATAGTAACTTTTATCAAAAATTTATTAGTTCTCCCTATCACCAACCTCCAGAAAGAATATGATGCAATGTTTATAAAACACAAATGATAATTAGGTCACTCGCTTCATAGGAAGACTTCATGCAAATTAAAAGAATAAGTAGATTTATCAGAACCTAAGATTTTTTGTGATTTAGCATTGAATTTGTTCCTGAGATTCCCGAGAACTCAGTGTTAATGAGGAAATTATTTAATCCACATATGGAATTTTTCAAAACCACATTTTGCAATAGAGTTTTGTAGGACATCAATAGACTGTGGTGGTGAAGGAGAGGAAGATGGGGCCTGTGGATCTTATTCCCAAATTAGATAAAAAAGTTAAAGATGTTCCCCTTCATTATAAGACATCCTGAGGGTTGGGGGGTTCTGGATCTTGGGGGTTGGGGAGAGGTACTGAAAAAGTCTTGATACCTTCTTAAATGTCCCAGTCTGATGCCCTACAGAATCCCAGTCCAGGGAATACTACAATGTAATGAGAAACAATTATTTCTGGAAGTGAAATCTGCAAGGACTTTTGCAAATGTCTCCTACACAGGGGACATAGGCTGTAGGTAGCATTGTAGGAGACAGAAGGATTGCAGTCTCTTAAGACCCCTGCCACAGACAAACTGATGTTCATATATACCAGCAGGTGCAAAAACCTTCCCTTCCATTCTGTGCAATAATATTTCTTCCATTTTATTTTGAGGCAAAATGCACATGTAGTAGAAATCTCCCCCTAACCTCTCACTACTTTAGTGTTCATTTCTCCCAATTTTGACAAATGCGTGTAGTGGTACAACCATCATCACAATCAAGATGTAGTGTGGTTCTATCAACTCCCCCAAATTCTCTGGTATCCCTTCGAAGCTTACCCTTTCGCCCATCCCTTGCCCCTGGAAACTAATGATGTGTGTTCTGAGTGTTGCCTTCCTAAAACATCATATAAATGAAATCATGGTGGGAAGCCTTTTAAGTCCCGCTCCTTTCACTCAGCATAATGTTTAAGAGACTCACCCATGTGGTTGTAGGGGTTTGGGGTTCATTGCTAAGTAGTATTCCCTTGTAGGGGACTGTTGATCCATCCAGTAGGTGAAGGACATGTGGGTTGTTTTCAGTTTCGGGCTATGACTAAGAAAACAAAACTCCTATCAACTTTAGTGTATAGGTTTTTGTGTGAACATAAGCTTCAAATCACTTAAGTGTATTTAGGAGTTGGAAAGTATATGTTTATACCATAAGAGTGGGAAAGAGTATGTTTATATCGTAAATGTGTATTAAATTTACAAGAAATGGTCATGCTGTTTCTCGGGGTTTAAGGCATTTGTTCCATAGGTGAGCTGCATAGAAGGGGTGGTGGGGGGGAGAGGGTCTGGGAGGCTTTTCTGTCCCCCCTACTGCTGTTCCTGCCTCCATGGGGACCACACTAGAGAGGCTTTCCACCATCTCTGGTCCCTAATCTTTTGTGGGAGCCTCTGGTGAGGTCCCTGGAAAGACTCCACCTGGGTATGAATTCTTCTTGTGTCTGTAGACCCAGAGCTTCCCTCATTGCCCACACTCAGCTTTTAGCAACTCCTTAAAGTGGTAGCTGAATTCTCCTCAGGGGTGGCCCGTTACACCAGTGCTCACAAGCCATCTGAACTTGGACATACTGGTCTTTCTTTAGAGGTCTGGTCAGTTGGTTGCCTTGCAACCTCATCTTGATAGATTCAGGAACAGATGTGACCTTCCAGAATGCCTACCTTTGTTGTAGTGGTTGTTATAAGGGTGGGAATTCTGCCCTTTCCATCTCTCTTTATTCTCTCTAGAAGCTGGAGTTTCTGTGGGAGATAATTTAAGCATATTATATGGTATGATATGATATCATATCATATCATATCATATATATGAGATGATAATTTAAGCATAAGAACTTGAACCCTGGTGTATTACACAGAATGGAAGATTTTTCTGCTTGATCTCAGGATATTCAGAGGAAGAACAGGTGAGGTCTACTGGAAGGTTGCTTTGTCATTCAGTCAGTTAGTTGGTCAGTCTTTGGTGAGCCCTGCTTTGAGCCAGTGCTGAGACAGATACTGGAGATGGAACAGTGAATTAAGGGAGGTTCCTTGCTCTCAGTGGCGAGACAGACCCTGGACATTTGTCCAACAATGAGCTGAAAGCCCTAGCAGGGGGTGCGAAGGCGTTTCAGGAGTAGTTGTCCAGTGAGGAAGGGGGTGGTTGTGTAGGGAAGTTTCCAGAGAGTGATATCTGAGACTTCTGTGAAACTGGCAGGGATGTGGGTGGGGAGTGCTGTCTATGTGGCTGAAGTATAGACATGGGGAACCAGGCGTTTGGAGAAAGTTGAGTCTGGTTTGCTAAGTAGGCAGGTTCCTTTAGGGGTCAAGCATATGGTTCTGGAACCAGCTGGGCTCTTGGATTTGAGTCCTGGCCCTGCCACGTAGCATCTGGATGATCTCAGATGAGTTGCTGAACTTCTCTGTACCTCAGGAAGCAAAGATGCAGCAGCAGTGCCTACATCACACATCTATGAGAAGTTAAACAGGTCGCCATGTGGAAGACACTTAGCATAGGGCCTTTTCACAGCGACGGCCGTATTAGGTTAGCTATGGTCAAGAAGGAGCCAGACCGGAAGAGGGGTCCTGAGAGTTTCAAAATTAGTCCCAGACAAGGTCCTGAGGGAGTTGAGAAGCTACTGGGAGGTTTTCAGCAGGAGAGTGATCTGATTAGATTCACTTTAGGAAGATCCATTTGACTGCAGAACAGGTAGTTAGTAGATTATGGTGGAAGGACATCAGAGCACCTGGGGGACCAGGATTCTGGGGACTGAGTCAAGGTGGTGGCAGAGGCTAGAGAGGAGTAGAGAATTAGAGCGATGTCGAGGAGGTAGAATGGACGTACCTGCTGGTTGATTTAAATGGAATGCGAAAGGGAGAGAGAAACCACTGATAGGTAGAGCCCAACTTTCTTGTCTGGTGAGGACGCTGCACATTTACAAGAAGGTGTAGAAATGTTCTTAATTTTATCAGCAGGGATCATGTCTTCTGAATTTTCCCGTTCTCTGAGCCTTGTGTAGTATCTGGCACAGAGAAAGTGTTCCAGAAATACCTGTTGGTGGAAAGACTGGCTTCCCCACTTGAGTAAGTCATCAAAGTAAATTTAAGTGGAGACCTTCAAACGTTGAGCTAGGACCCCTGACTGGGCTTCCTTTAACTCTTCACTAAGTCCAAAAGCTAAAGATGCATGAAATGAAGGGATCCATGGAAACGCAAAATGGTAATAAACCCACTTCCCTGAGAGACGTCCAGCATTTGGTAACAAAAATACAGCCATGCTCACAGCTTGTGTCTCAGCCATGACTACAAGGCAACCTCCTACTTCTGGCCATGAAAAAGATGTTCGCTGTTGGGGAAACTGACAAGAAAACTGTATCTTTGGAAGTTTGATAAAGAGGATATTGTCTTTTATTGTTCCCTTGAGCTTTGCCAGAGAGGTCGCCAAGACACAAAGACAGCTTTTCCTCCCCTCTCCCCCACACCCATTGTTCCCAGGCCCCTGTCCACTTCAGCCAAATATTTCAACTATAAAATTGCATTATTTCCTAGTCAAAAATAGATCCATTTTCCCTCCATGAAAGGCCTCACACACTCATTCAATTTATGAGACGATTATGATACTTTGTCTTTCAAAAGGTCTTTTTGGCTTATAGTGTCACCAGGAAGGAAATGCTTAAACATTACTCTTTGAAATGCACTGTATCTGAAGAGGAGTAAGGTTCAGCTTTTTCTAATAAGATATTTATTCTGTACGTTTCTTGTGTTCAGCCAGGAACAATCATGGGTAAACTGAGAGAGACAGACAGATAGACAGACAGAAAGAGAGAGAGAGAGATAGAGATAGGGACAGAGACAAAGACAGGCAGGTTGATAGAGAGCCCATCTCAATTAAAAAGGTGATTTTGCGCATTCTGCCCATGTTTCTCACTCCAGGTTCCAGGACTCTGACAGCGTGTTTTGAGGGCTGACTTTGTGCCGGGCATCTATCACGTGCTAGAGGGACACAGGAATGATGGGCTGCAGGGTTCCTTCAAAGGATCCCTAGAATGCTGGGAGGGGGATCAGACATGTCCAAGTGCTGAAAACAATAAAATTTGATCCGCATGAAGGAGACTGGGGAGGAGATAGAGGCCAACTGGGAGTCAGAGATAAGCAAAAGCAACTCCCAGTAGGAGCAGCAGGGATCTTCTGGAGATTGATAGAAGGGCATTTTGTATAGCACTCATCTGATTCTCAGAACATGTCTACAAACAGATGTCACCACCTAGCTCACAGATGAATATGAAGAGATTCATAGAGGTTAAGCAACATGCCCAAATTGAGAGTCAAACTCAAGTTTGTATTTTCAAAGGCTGTTATGTGTGGTTGGCAGAATAATGGCCTCTCAAAGGTGTCCATGTCCTTATCCTATAAATACGTTAGGTTGTGTGGCAAAGAGGAATTTAGGTGTCAGATGGAATTGAGATGCTAATCAGGAGGCTTTGAGATGGCAAGATTCTCTTGAATTAGCCAGTAGGCCAATGCAGTCCCAAGGGTTGTTACAAGTGAAAGAAAGGGCAAAAGAGAGAGGACTAGAGAGATGGCAGCTCAAGAAGGATTTGACCTGCCATTTCTGGCTTTGAAGTTGGAGGAAAAGAAACATAAGCAAGCAATTTGGGAAGCCTCTGGAAGCTGGAAAGGCAAGAAAACATGCGATCCTCTAATGTAGCCCTGTTGACATCTTGATACTAGCCCAGTAAGACCTATGTTGGGCTTCTGACCTCCAGAATGGTAAGATAATACATTTGTACTATTTAAGCCAGTAAATTTGTAGTAATTAATAGAAAACTAATATGCTATGCCACACTTAAAGCTGGATTTTTAAATTCAACACCATTTCAACAGACATGCCATGCCTGAGAACCACATCAACTAAAAAACAGAGCAGGTGAGTCACTGCCTGATTCAAGTTCCTATTCCACCCATCTCTAGCCATAGTACCTTGGGCACATCATTTAAATTTTATAAGCCTCTGTTTCCTCCTCTGTAAAATACAGATAATAAAATTACCTGCCTCAGAGTGGTGTTGTAAGGGTCAGATGAAATCATAAAAATGGATTTGCCTAATGCCTGCTGCAGACTAAATGCTCAATAAATTGCAGCTCTCACCACATCACCACCATCATCACTGTCATCATCACCATCATTGTCATCATCATCATCACCACCAACACTATCATCACTATCATATGATCATCACCATCAACATCACCACCATCACAACTCACACCATCATCACCATCATCATTATCACCATCACCACCATCACCATCACCACCATCACCATCGTCACCACATCACCACCATCACCATCATCATCATTACCATCATAACCATCACCACCATCATCATCATCACAATTGTCACCACCACCACTGTCACCACAGCACCATCATCATCATCACCATCACCTTTGTCACCACATCACCATCATCACCATCATCATTATCCCCATCATCACCATCACCATCATCACCACATCACCATCACTATCATCACCATCACTATCGTCACCACATCACCACCATCACCATCATCATCATCACCATTGTCATCACTACCATCGTCACATCACCACCATCAAGTCCTCATCACCATCGTCACTGTCACCTTTGTCACCACATCACCACCATCACTGTCATCATCATCACCATCGACACCATCCCAACAACATTATCATCACTACCATTATCATCGCCAACATCACACTATCCACACCACCATCACCATCACCTTCATCATCGCCATAATCATTCCATCATCATCACCATGCCATCATCGCCATCACCATCACCACATCACCAACATCATCACCATCACCACCATCATCATCATCACCATCATCACCACCCATGCCATCATCACTACCGTCATCATCACCATCACCACCATCACTATCACCATCATTACCATCACTACATCACCACCATCATCATCACATCACCGCCATCATCACCACCATCACCACTATCAACATCATCACCACCATCATCAACATGATTGTTATCAAAGAGTGTCTGGATGGAGGGAAGTTGGTGGGGCAGGTGGGGAGATGATGAGAAGGGACAATTGAAAAATATCAATTGTCTTACCAGTCCTGCCTCCTCTCCTTCCTATTCCCTCAGTAGGCATCCTTGTGTGGAAACCTCTAGCTGCAACCAGAACTTCTTCATGGATTAAATCTGAGTCTTTCGGACCTGGAAAAGGCTTTAGGCTGAGTCTGGGGCACCATCTGGCCTACACCTCATGATATATGCAGCTGGGTTCTGCCTATCTGTAGCTCCTCTGCCACTCCCAGCCCCCATGCCTCAGGACCTAGGCCTTCCTTGGCAGGAGCCCCCCTAGGCCTTCCTTGGCAGGAGCCACGAGGTAGGGCAGAGATGTCTCTTCCTATGAAAGGGAACTGCAACTCAAATTCTTAGAAAGACTGTCTCTGGGGTTTTGCCAGATTTCCCAGAAGTCACACAACTGGACTTCAGAGCCTTGAGTTTTAGGTCCATAGCATCCCACATCCCTGCCCTATTTCTGCCCTACACTCTTTGGCTCATGGCTTCCATCCAACAGGACTTCCAATGCTATTGCAGCCAACTGGAGCAAAAAGGCACTTGATTCAACAGGAAATTCCATTTGGAGCTCTAGGGTTGCGAGGCATGGAAACATGTTCAAGTAGAAAGAGGTAATGTTGGGGGAGTCCTGCTAAGATTCCACAACCCCAAAGACAGAAAACCAGGGCAGCTGGGTCTCTCACATGCTGGAATAGGAAGAAATCCTCTGGGAGGCAAGTCTTCTCTCCCATCCCAGACACCAGATGCCATTTCCTCCTTGCTTATCACTGGGGATCTACCATAGATCTCATCACAACTAGGATGTCATTGCTACTAGGCCACAGATGCTATTGAATATATGAAGTCATGCATTCATCCTCATGCCTCCAATTTAAAGCCAATGCCATGGCGCTCTTCCTTACCTTTCCTATCCCAAATTTGAATCTCCCTTTACCCATGTTGAGAATCCAAGTTCTTAATAATGGCATTGTGTTAATTCATGTGCTCTATCCAACAACATACATAAAATAGTCTCTGACTTACTGCATTACTAATGCTACCAACAACAGACCAGAACATCAATTTGCTGATTTTTTGTCTGTAGAATATATTGCACTGAGTGTATGCATTCTGGGGGCTCTGCTCAAAGGCAAGTGCAGGTTTACTGCTGCCAATGACAGGGCACCAAGAGTGTCAGAAAATGAGGTACTTCCCTGTGCGTCTACACCCTGAAGCCTGAATACAACCCTTGATGGGGGTATCCACAGTGCTCAACAATAAAAACACAGGGGCCAGGCCCTCAGGAAACTGGGTTACCAGATGACTCTATCTGACTATTTTCTGAGGGGAAATAGAGCTTCCTGGACAGACAGGAGTCCACTCCAGTCCAGGCCCAGGTCATGCTGCTCTAGAGGCAAAACAAACACACCTACAAGAGGTGAAACATACAGTTTCTTGGGGTATCAGTAGCTATTAATAAGCAAGTTTCTGTACATTTATTGCCCATCAATAGGCATTCCCTGCACAGCTGTTGTGTGGTCAGCACAGAGCACATGACCAACAATGGCCAGCATTTGTTGAATGCGGTTACGTCCCTGGTGCTCTCCCTAGTGTTCTGTACACATCATGTCATGTATTCTCACCATGCAGCAACCCAGGGGTGAGCACTGGTGAAGAAAGAAAAGGTACTGAAGCCAGGGTTTAAGCGTAGGCAACCTGGAGATCTCATTCTTCACTGTTAGCCTGGATGGTCTTCCACATGGTGAGAGAAAATCACAACACTAGAGCAGCTTCTGATACAACTATGTGACTAAATAATCTTGGTTTGTCCAGAACTTTGCAGGTTTTGGTACCAAAAGTCTCATATCCAGAAGACCCTCAGTTCTGGGCACATTTGGGTGGCTGGTCACTCGATGCCCTTCGTTCTGTCTATTTTAGCTCTCATCATATAGAATCTTGGGCTTATAGGAACTCTACACATCATCTTGTCTAGGCCTTATGTCAGGCTTACCCTCTTTCGCTGTGTCTCTGTGATGGGGTATTTTCATCTCTAATATTACTTCTCCAGGGATCAGGGGCTCATTACTGTCCTAGGGTATCCTTGTCATCTGGCAGGGCTGACTCTGAGCAAGGAAGTGGGACAGGTCAAATAAAGGACCCTAGAGTCAGACAGACCCAAATCTGATGTCGGATCTGGAATTTACCAGCTGAGTGATCTTGGCTGAGTTATTGATCACACACAAAGTCATACACATACTTCAGAGACCTGTGGTCCCCTCCTCCTGACTAGGTGCTGCCCTGGACCACACTGCTGGGGCACCTTGGCTGGCATCCTTTCTGAGCTCCCCAGCTTTCTGGCATCTCACTTGGATCCCTGGGCCTGCACAACCCTATTCCCCACAACACTGGACTTTGTCCACGCCGAGTGGACCTCCACTTCCAGATTGGGATGGGAGACGACACCACGGGATTTGGGATAGCTTTCTGAGAGGCTGGATGACACTCTCCAGAAGTCTGAGGGAGTCGAGCCTCTGAGGGGCAAGTCCTGACTCATAGGAAGTAGGAACCAGAAAGATCAGCTCCTGGTCCTTTCTCCCAGCATGGAATGGGGAATGACTGTTAATGAGCACAGGGTTGCTTTTCAGGTGATGAAATGTTCTAAAATGTGATTGTATTGATGGCTGCAAACTCTAAAGATACTAAAAGCTACTGAGCTGTACACTTTAAGTGGGTGAATTTTATGGCGTGTGAATTATATCTCAATAAAGCTGTTATAATCGGAGCAGTGAGAAATGTGTTATTTTTAAAGTGCACACATCTATAATGAAGGATACATAGAAGATGTATATGTATATACGTATATGGAGTGTAAGGAGGGGAGAGAGAGCAAATGCAGAATTCACAATTGTGAATGTGGACGAAGAGCAACCTGTGTATATTACTATCATAGGTGCTTATTATGCTACTCTTGTCCTGTTCTTCCAAATTCTCCGTAGGTCTTTGATTTTTCAAAATAAAATGTTGGGAAAATAAACTTGCCATCACTGGATTGGGGAGAAAACGCACCCATTTGAGAATCCATCAGTGGTTCCTGCCTTTTTAGGACTTTGCAAAGCTATTAACTCTACTAACTGCTTCAGGTCCTACCCAGTCAGGACCCCCTGCGTGCCTGGGTCCAAAGCTCACAGTTAGAAACGTCAAGCTTCCAAAGCCCGGTCCTCCAGGCACACTTGCATTGCTCTCATGTGGTCAGCAGTGCCCTGCTGGCAATGCTCAAGGGTCCATGAGCTCACTTAGTGAGAAGACCTCTCACAGTGCAGTGACCTAGCATGTTTGCTGACCACGCAGATCCTGGGGCTTCAGCCTGGACCCTCCGAGTGGAACCTCTGTTCCTGAAGCCCACATGTTGAACCAGCTCCCAAGAGATTCTTGCACACATTCATGTTGAGGAACTCTAGATGAGTAGATTGTGTGTGCCTCCATGTGCTTTCCACCTCCATCTGGCTGTTAGTTTTGAGGATTATAGAGCAAAGATTCTAGGTCCGGAAAGAGAGCTACAGATGTGACTGATAGGTGCAAAATTGAGTCACCCCCCTGACCTGGAAACAGACACTGTAGATGTCCACAGAGACCCAGCTGAAGTCACATAGCCACAGACCTGACAAGCCACCTGTCAGAAGACATTCCTCTCAACAACGTCCTCTTGGGAAGGAAGCTTTGGGTTTATCCCTTGAGTTCCAAAAGCATGTCTGTGGAACAGCAAGGGCATGAAGATGGCAACATCCTTGATTTTGTTCCTGGCTTTGGCCTTGAATGGTCCTGGGAGATGCCCATGGGTCACCACTTGAATTTGCTCTCATGTATCCCCTGACTTTGCCTAACCTCAGATGGACGACTTAATGGCATGAGGCTGCCCGGCCCAGTAGGAACAAGTCTCAGAGGGGCCCTGAGCAAGTGCATCTGCAGAAGGGTTCCCTTCCCTACCTTCCCCGTGCTTTTGAAGGAGGTCAGCCTTATTTTTTACAGTTTTGTCAAGGTGCCTCCCTTTCATACCTACCTCCAACTGTGAGTTTTATTAGTAACCTAAAATATTATCTGTGATTATCTGTAGGTCTTTGACAAGTGTCGGGAGAAGTAACCTCATTAAATCCTCTATTTTTAAACATTTATAAAATGTGTTCCACTCAGAAGTATTTCAAGTTCTGCTCCATTGAATTAGAAGATTAATCTTGGCAGGTGAGAGACATTTAAGTCCATTTACAGAGTTTCGTTTATTTGCTGTTGAGCTGTATACATTTTTTAACAGCCAAGTAAAACCCCAAACCAGTTGTTACTGCCTAAGCACACATTTGTGAAAGCAGCGAAAGAGCTTCCCGGTCTGAATGAGGCCACGATCCAGGGTTGAGGAAGGTCAGGCGTGCCGCTTGAAGAATTTTCCAAAGTTTATTTAAACTGAAAGATTTGAAAATGTAAGCAACTGCTAGTTGACGGGTCTATTAGGTGGTACCAATTCATGTGCTTGCTTGACTTCAGATGACTTATCCCGCTGCCCTGCATCCTGTCAGTGGTCCAGGGACTTTCTCCCTCATTGCTCCCTCATGGCAGAGGCTGATGTGAAATGCCCCATAGACAGGTGGTATGGAGGACAGACTTTCAGGGCAGAGGCAGGTCACCTGTTTCAGTGCCCTGTCCCGGGCTGGCGAGTGGCCTGACTAGTGATGGCTGGAACCAGTTCCTTGAGTCCAGGCCACACAGAGGAAAGCTTTCTCCCTTCCCCAGCTGGCTCCAGAGGGGTGGTGAGCATCCTGAAGAATTGGAAAGGAGCAGTTGAGATACTCAAATAAAGTCAAATTTGGGGAAAGTTGGATCTAGTCACCCAAGATCTAAGCGAAACAGTAAAAGAAGTTTCCCAAACCAAATCTTTGGGGATACGCATAGAATCAACTTCACTAGCTCCCCAGAATCTTCTTAACAGAGTGACCTTATCATGGAAATCTTCAAGGTGCCCACCGCCCTTCTGAGCTTTGTTCCTGCCTCCTGCATCCTCCTTATGACCTGTTTTTGGCTTGGAGTACTTCCTTTGCCTAGAATATTCTGGAAATGCTCTCTATCAGAACTATGTGTGTTCTAAGGCCCACTTAGGTTTGACTTCTTCCAGGAAAACTGCTATAATTACTGTATGGAAACACTGTATCTTCCTCCTTTGAACTCTCCTAATAAATCACTGCTCTCTCTCCCTTCCTCTGCCTCTTCCCCTGAAATTCAAATTTACCTGGATACTTATAATTTTTATTTTATTTTATTTTATTTTATTTATTTTGAGAGAGAGAAGGGAGTAGGGGCAGAGGGAAAGAGAGAGAGAATCTCGAGCAGACTCCCAGCTAATCACAGAGCCTGAGGCAGGGCTTGATCTCATGACCCTGAGATCATGATCTGTGCTGAACTGCTTCCACCTCACAATGCCTTTCAGTGTGCCTTGCTCTTAGTAAACATTCAGTGACATTTTGCTAAATCAAATAGTGAATTATCAATTAATGATAAAGGTGCGAAATGATGCCCTCATATGTTCCTCACCACAGAAATTCTACAATTCATCCAGAATTTTTTACTCTAGCTGTAAGCACATCTGGTTTCTGACACTCAAAACACAAAAGCTCTCAGTGGGGCTTCCCCTTCACTTCTGCAGGAAGTGTTTGCACGGTGACTCAAGAAAATTGCTGAGAATGTGGAAAAGATCAGGAAGGAAGAAAGAGATGCATGTTGGTGGGTTTACTGCTCTGTGCTGAGCATGTTTGCGCTCATTTCTTTTGCATTTGTTAGCTCACCTCAATCATGAAAACCATGTCATTAGTCCCATTTTCTTTTTCAGATAAAGAAACTGGGGCTTCGAAAGCCAAGTGAGTTATCCAAAAAGTCACCCAGATAGGAATTGGCAGGCTAGCATGTGATTACCACTGACTCCAAGCACCTTGCTCTGCCTTTGGTGTGGGGCCCTGGGTCAATGATGTGTCAGTGCTGGCAACTTGATCCACTGACCCACAGTTCAGAGTGGAGTAGGCCAGGCAGAGATTGGAACAGGACAGAGTAGCTTAAACAGATAGCAAGTTTGGTAAAGGTCAGGGCACAGTGGAAGCAGGGCAGTGCTAACGGGGTGCAGTCAGTACCACGGACAGCTTCCTACCCAGAAAATGGTACAAGCTGCTGTCTCCTAATGCTGTTGATGGCAACCCCTCCAGACTGAATGCGACTGAAGAGACTGGTCTAGAAACCCAGACTTCCTGGGGAGTGAACCAGTCAAGTATAGTGAAGCAGTGGGGCACAGCTGGGCCATTTGGAACATGCAGGCTTGTGGAGATGTTCTCACACACAGGCCCCTGGACTCTTCCTCACTGGGTTCCAGCTCTTCCAGGGCCCAGACCACCCTTGGTCTGGGCACAGATCCCACCCGAGAGCCACTCAGCCAAGGTCTTGGCCATATAGTGTCAGGCTGTCCTGGGAAATGTTAAATTCTGATCAAAAGATGGAGTGAGTAACAAAAGAGTCTTTAAATTCCCCAAACTGGAACTCCTGAGTGGCTAAGTTGGTTGAGTGTCTGCCTTTGGCTCAGGTCATGATCCCAGGGTTCTAGGATTGAGCCCTACATTGGGCTCCCTGCTCAGTGGGGAGTGCTTCTCCCTTTGGCTGCCATTCCCCCTGCTTGTGCTCTCTCTCTCTCTGACAAATAAATAAAATCTTAAAAAAAAACTCCTCAAACTAAAAAGTGGCATCAGGCTACAGCTCCTTAAACAGCATCCCCAAGCCTCTCCCTCAAATACCCACAAAGTTTGGAAAAAGACAGCCAGTCACAATAGCATGGAGAACTAAGATGGATGATATTCAAGGAGAGGTTACAATCTATCAACCTGTACAAGGCAGCTGGAGCTCAAGCAACAGAACTCAACAGGCTTTCCAAAGGGAAAAGCAAATTTGTTGCATGTCACATACACACCCACACAAATATCACACACACCACACACACAAATTACATACACACTACACTACAAATACACGTGCTATACATGCCACGCACCTACGTCACACACGTCACCCCCCACCACATATACACATCACACACATGTTACACACACAATACTACATGTCACACATACCGCATACACATACCACACACAAGACATACAGATCACACACACACTCCACACACAAAGTGAGGAGGGGGCTTTATTAATTTATTAAGATTTTATTTATTTGTTTGAGAGAGAGAGAATGAGAGAGAGAGCGTGAGAGGAGAGAGGTCAGCAGGAGAAGCAGCCTACCTGCAGGGCAGGGAGCCCAATGCGGGACTCGATCTGGAGACTCCAGGATCATGACCTGATCTGGAGGCAGTTGCTTAACCAACTGAACCACCCAGGAGCCCGAGGAGGGGGACTTTGGACATGACTTTTAGGTATCACATTCAGGACTACATTTAAGCCTCACTTAGGATAATTACAGAGCAAATTAGTCCAATTTAAAATCCTTAGGCAGCAAGCTGATTTACCACTCAGGGCTTAGCCAGAACTCCAGCTGGAAGCAATGTCGTCTGCTCCACGAGGTCTCTTGCTGTCTGAGCTGTGCAATGACAGGTGTTTGGCGTGTGCACACGGAAGTTGGACAGAACTGGTTCCTGAGCTCCGAGCATGTTTAGACAGACCTAAATGAATGCAACCACTGGTTTGGGGATTTTTCCACTGCATTAATTGGCTCTTGAAACTCCCTGGAGGAAAAGCTTGGGCAAGTACTGGAGATACTGACATGGACAAAAATCAAGAAGCAAGATGAACCCCAGCAGGGCCCTCTGGAAAGGCCAGGACACCGGGAGCCACCCATCCTCCAACCCGGACTTGAGGCTGTGTGTGGGCAACTGCCACGTGGCTGGGCTCACTTCATTCCCAGGTGGCACATCAGAAACTGGTAGAAATTCTCATGCTTCTGGAGGGCTTCTGACATGGGAGGGCTGCCCCGTGGGAGGGAAGGGGAGCCTGTGGAGGAGAGGCCGTGGTGGGAGAGGAGGAGGCTGGGGCCTGTGCGAGCTGTTAGAGCAGCCTTCCCCGTCCCTGCCCCTCAGCTGCGACCAAAAGGAGCACGTGGTGTTTGGGCCATTAGGGCATTTGGGTGGCTGCCAGGGTCTTTGTGTGATGGCATATCCATCATTTTAGTAAATAGTACTTTCTGGGAAGTTTGTGGGAAAGTGCATTCTCATTATACAGACGAGGGGCACAGAGAGGTGTGGGAGCTCTCAAACAGTTGGGGGTCTGAATAAATTGAGTAAAGCTGGCTTATCCTTCCAGGAAAAGATGGACAAATGCAGTTCTGCCCACCCTGAGAGAAGGCTCACTAAGTTTAGGAGAGACCCCTCCCCACCCCCCGTGACACTCTCTGCTCTCTCCTTGGTTCCCAGCCTCACCCCCTTTGAGTCATTAATCAAAACCATTGGCCAAGAGGCCTGTTGGACCATGATTCTGGGGGTCAGAGGCTACTGTGGCAGGATGAAGACATTTGAACTTTTTCTTTCATACCCTCACCTGTCAGCCTCACCTGGAAGCACTTCCTCTCTTAAGATCGTCCCCTTCTGAGTTCCTTCTTTACTCCTGGGGCTTCATGTGGTTGGGAGCAGAGGCTCTTCTCTTCCTCAGAAAGACAGGAAGGGACTGGCTGGTGACCCAGAGGAAAAGAGTTTAGACCAGCAGAGGGGGCTGTTGCAGCTCTGGTGACCCAGCCCAGCTCCGTAGAGTTGGGGACCAGAGAGGGACCCTGGCTGCAGTCAGCCTCCTCTGCACTCTAAGGGCAGCAGAGGTACCTGACGTTTCTTATTAGGAGTATTTGTCAGCCTGGATGCTGAGCCTTTTCCTGGGTTTACCATAAAACCCCTTAGGGCCATCCTCTGGGGTGGGGCCTCTAGTACCGAGGGAGGGTTGGGACCCTGGCTCTCTGCGCTCTGCTGCTCACTTGCTCTCTTGCCAGGCAACAGCAGCTCATCAAAATGTCCAAGCCCCAGGACTACCAGGTTTCTATTTTAAAGATCGGCAAACTGATAGTCAAAGGAGACACATGGGTAATAGGTGGCCGAGCGAGGACTCCCCAGGGTCTGGCTGCCTCCAAAGCTCCTGTTCCTTGGTCCCCACTCCTGATCAGTAGCCCCTGGGATTCTCTTGCCCCATTCTGTGCACAGCCTGGCATGTGAACTGAACAGTGCCCCAGTGTCCTTCTCAGTAAGCACTCTGGTCAATAAACACACACATTAAACATGATAATGTATGGAAAGCACTTACTCCCGCATCCGATATGTAGTGGGCACACAGTGCCTTCCGCTGCTGGTACAGTGGTTAGTGAACTAGGGCAGCTGCTGTTCGCGGTCCTAGGGACCCAGCCTGCTCTGGCCCCGCCAGTCAGATACAGACACCAGAAAGCCCATTACTACATCTCCAAGACCTTTTTACAGAACCGGGCAGTTGGGTGATGTGAAGAAACCACATCCCAGAAATCATAGCTTCTAGCTAACCAATAAGCTATAAAGGTTTAAAAAGGTTAAAGAGAGAGAGAGACAGAGGAAGGAAAATGTCTATTTTGGGGCCTCCAGGCAGACGGTCTTAGCAAAGGAACAGGTCCTCTTCAAAGTGCTCTTTGAAAATAAGTTTCCTATTTTAGCTTAATGACATTCCAGACTGAGCCAAATGATTAAATATTGAAACAGGACCGGCGATCTTGAGTTTCATCCGGCTGATCAATCTGAGAGGGAGCAGCAGGAGAAAACGCAAATGTTAAATTACGGAATCCGGGGGAGCGCCGAGCCGTTGTAAAATGTCACAGGAGGTAGCCAGGGCGTTGGTATATTATTTTGGCCCAAAAAGTACGAGGCAGAGGGAAACAATGAGGATTCCCCCTACCCAGTACTGCCTGGGAGGCTGGTGCTGCTGAGAAAGGTCACCCCGTGTGAACATGGGTTATAGCAGGCTAACCCGTGCTAACGAGCCACGTCCGCCGTGTGGGATCACGACCGCAGGGAGTAAAGCAAGAGTAATACGAACCGCGTCTGCCTGGGCTTCTCCTGGATCCTGGAGCCAGTGTCTGACAGGTATCAGAAGACTCAGGACCTTCAGGAGAGGAACCCATCCTGGGGATTCACAGCTGACCTCTGTGGCTCGGACCCTGGACCCGATTGCTTTAGGACTCGGGGTTGACAGACAAGGAGAGCTACGATAGAATGGCCAGTACACCCCACAACTGACAACACTGGGACCATTGTTCACAGATGAAAGCCTGAAAGATCCCGATTGTCTACGGTGTCCCCTTAAAGAAATCACGGCACATCTTTTCAATGGACTCTCTTGCGAGGAGAGGGAGAGAGGTTTCATGTTTTGCACCGGATACCCTTTTGTATTGTTTGAATTTTTTAAAAACATGTGTGCGTATCACCTTAAAAAAATCAAAATAAAAAATAATTAAGATGCACAAACAAATCAAAAATATAGTCAAACAAGGTCAAGTATTGCTCTTCCTTTAGGAAAGTACCCCCCTTTTCCCTGGCCAGGGTCTAACATCAAAAAAACTGCTTTATGTGGAAATTTGAATCCAAATAAGAATGATGGCTTAAGGATCATGTTATTCAAATTGTGGAAATAACTTGCCCAAATAGTTGTCCCAGCACCATCATTTGTACACAACTTTTTGTGGACCTGGGTATCTTTTCCAAGGGAAGCCACATCCTTACTTAAATCCTCCCCACACTGCCCCTTCCCCCAGAAGCAGGTTCAGAAGCCCCCTCTCCTCAGCAAACAAGCCCCTCTATGATTTGACCCTTAATAGGGTTCCTCACTCTCTCTTGCCATTTCCTGCCCCTGCCTGTGCCCAGCACCGTGCTTAGCCAATGAATTTTTGTTAGACAGAAGAATAAATGAATGAAGAGAATCACCTGTTGCATACAGGATTTTCCTCTAGGCCCCTGGACTGATTACTCTCTGTTCTGTATAGGAGCCATACTGGGCACACTTCCAAGACTTTGCACCTGCTGATTCTTCTACTTTGGATTCCTTTCCAGGCCCTTCCTTGTCCACTCAGCCAATCCTATTTCATCTTTTCAAGCCCCATTCCAATGCTGCCTACTGTGGCTTTCCCTTCACTTTCCACGGAGTTCCACACTCTGCGCTGAGCACGGGACTGGGACAAGAGGGACTGCAGACCGCGTGCTTGTCAAGCACCTCAGAGATTTGTGGGTCCAGATGGCAGGGGCCACCCTCTCCCTGCCCTCCTCACCCAGTGCATTTCACCCGTTTGAACCACGGGTCAGTTAACCAAAGCGCCTCGCCGTGAGATACTGGGGTTTTCTTCGGACTTTCCCCAAGATTTAAAAAAAAGAAGAAGAAGAAATATTTATATGAAAATTTGATCAAGTAACACACAGTCAGACTGCCCACAGGAACCATGACGTGTCATCTGCCCTGCAGGGACATCTGAAGTGAGTTCCCTGGCATTGCCGGGAGGACAGCGGCCCATTTGGGCCAGCAGGGCTGTATTCTGCATAAATCCAAGTAGCTCCACAGAGAACGAGTATCCAGAATTTGGTGACCTTGTATTTTCTATCTCTTACTTCTCAGCTAGCTGTCCTCTAGGAATGAGAAAAGTCGAATTTGACACTGCTCAACTATGGGAGTGAAAATCTTTGACACCGAGGAGGGAAAATGAGGGACAGCTCTTCTAATTTGGCTGAAGAACGAGGGAACACGGGATCGTGTGTTAGTGACTTATCTGGACTGCCTTAGCTCTTGGTCACTTTCTCTGGGCTCCCAAATCAGGCATTATTCTCTTTTCTTTGTCTCCTGGCAAAGTAACAGGACAGAGCTGAAGGGCAAGTCCAGAAAGAAAGGGCATGTCATGGGTGAAAGAGGCTGAGGGGCTGGTGGGTGAGGCAGGGGAGCCCAGTGGCATCCGAGTCAACCCAGGGGTCAGAGGCAGACGTGGAAGGGAAGATGTCTTTCAAGAATTTTTTTTCTTTTGAAATAATTGTAGATCCATGGGAAGTTGCAAAGAATGTGTAACCACGTCCCCAATTCCCTTCCATTTCCCCCCATGCTGATGTCTTATATGAGCATGGAGCTAACCCTCGAAAGGCCAAGGGAGCATATCCAGATCCCACTCATTTTACAAGCACTCAAACACTCACTGTCAAGTGTATGTGTGCGTAGTTCTGTGCAATGGTATCTCACAGGTGGAAGTGTGTAATCCCCATCATGGTCAAGATACAGACTTCTTCATGAACAAGGGTCCCTGTAGTCACACCTTTAGAGCCGTTCCCACTCTCCTCCCTAACCCCCAGCAACCACTAATCTGTTCTCCACATTTATAATTTTGCTATTTTGAGAAAGTGATTTGAATGGAACCATACAGGATAGAGCCTTTAGAGGTTGGCTATTTTCACTCAGCATGCGCAGGAATGGAGGGTTTTTTTTCTTTTTACAAGAACCTATATTCCATACCAATGAACACAAATAGGACTCTTCAAGCCTCACTGTGTGGCTGTTTGATTGATGGAAAACTTTCTGTAGGGAAGAGAGGCGCAACCTGCAGGCCCACACACCCTTGTTTGCGGAGGTTGGACGGGGGATGAAGATGATGGGGGTGATGAGAAAGGCAGTGGTGACGAGGACAATGATGACAGAGGTGACTGGAGCAAGCACTGAAAATGGACAAAGTAATGGCGGTGGGTGAGTGTCGCAGCCGTGACAGCTAGCCTGACGACGACCTGGATGCTGGCCACAATGCAGATGACAGTGTGAATGAACACACAGAAGGAAGAACAAGGTGCCGCTGACAGTGGTGATGGCAGCAGGACTGAGAGCAGTGGGGATGACGAAGACTTTAGAGTGTAGAAGGCACCATAATTTATATGCCTGTATTTTCCCGACAACATGATAAACCAGCCATAGTAATCTCATAGTAATCTCATTGCAGTTGAGGAAATTGAGTGAAGACTAAGAGAGTCTTCACTCTCTTGTAAGTGATAAAATGAGGTCTTTGCTGTTCTCTGACTCCAAATCCCAGGTTCTGTTTCCTGCATCTTTTGTATCTTGCATTTCCACTGTCATTAATAAAGAACATGAGCCCCAATGTCATGTGGAGTATTGTACGTCTCTTGAGTTTTATTATAATGATTTTTGGTAGGCAGGAAGGCTATCCATGGAACACTAGGGTTAACACGACAGCCAAAGGAGAGTGGATTCTTGGTCATTCCTAGGAAACCACTTTAACCTATCTAGATCTCCTCCAGTCTATTCCTGCCTTTGAGAGCCACAGGACTACAACCAAACGTCTGCTTTGTCAATAGTTATGACATAACATACAAGGGTAGGCATAGGGGCAGCTGGGATTCTTCTCTGCCCCAAAGGCATCATAGCTTGCCAACTTTGCACAAAACTCCAAGTCCTTGCTTCTGTGAAATCTAATCTAGGAGACAGCTAATCTCATGTATACTTGGAGACCAATTGGAAAGCACTGTCACCTAGACCCAGAAGCTACCCTGAAGCCAAGTGGGTTCATATACACACACAAACACAAAACCTGATCGGGCTGATGGCCTTGGCCAGCAGAAAGAAGAAATAATCAGGCACCTCAGTAGTTTGTTTCCACAGCAAGGTGATCAAGGAAGAGGAGGAGGGGTTGGAGGCAGAGGGTCTGGAAGAAGAGCTGGTTGATTGCTCCAGCCATCAGTGTAAGCCCAAAGAGAAGCAGGTTGGGTGTGGCTGTGAAGCCTGGCACCCCGAATGGCTTTTACAGGAGCTCAGAGCATATCTGTAGTGTTGGTCTCATCCCTTCCATTTTCCATTTTTAGTCCTCAGTCTGGAGGCTGCCCTTCATTACTTATTAATGCAGCCAAGTAGAGTTCAGTTGTTTGAATTGTGTCTGTATCCTCAAAATCCAGTAGAGAGGAGGGAGGTGGCCAGCAATGGAAAATAAAATATGGCCAGAACAGATGGCCGGAAGTGAAGTCTGTCTGCCCCTCTGCTGGCCCTCAGGGGTAGCGTTGATGGGGAGTCAAGTGGGCCACCCAGCTCCCCACCGTGCAGGACGAGGGGGAGTTGTCAGTGACAACCTCATGGAGATAAGCAGGAAACCCATTTGAGAAGATCTGGACACCTGTCCCTCAGCTACCTCTCCTGGTTAGAGACAGACTATCAGTTCACATGGAAATATGTCAGCACATGTCTTCCAAAGTTAGGAACAGTTTTTCCCCCTGGGTAACAGTTACATTCTAATCAAGGCACATGCTAGGGCCTCATAATCTGCTCGGAGTCCTGAGCTCACCTCAGGTGGGAGGGCTGCCTGTCAGAGCTGGATTTCAGGGGTCCACAGGGGTGTTTCAAATCTTGGGGCATATTCAAGAACAAGAATTTACGATAGTCCCATGATCATCAAATGTCCAGTCAAAGTTTACATTTCTTCACTGGTCGCACATCTTTAAAGTGTTTACCATTCGACTTGACTGCCAAATAAGTTCTGTGCATCATAATTGGTAGGTGGCTCCGACATCTGGCTTTCCCCCTTACAAGTGCTTTATTGAAGAACTCATCCATGTAATTTGTCCTAGAGAGTTTCCCTTTATCTGGGTTTTGCTAATCGAATCCCTGTGGATTCTGAAGCATGTTTTTTCTGTCAAATTGGTAGTTAGAACTAAAGCTTTTGTCAGATTCTGGTTTGATTCTCCTTGGGTGGTTTTTTGTTTTTTGGGTTTTTTTGGCAAGACTGCTTCACCACGAGTAATGTATGTTTCCCTTAGAAGGTACATAATGGTGGTTTCCTCCCTTGTTGTGATGTTAGCCATCACGGAGAATCATTTGTTCTGGTTTAAAAGGACAAGTTCGTGAAAGACATGAGAAGTAGAAGGAAAGGCATTCCAGGCAAAGAACAAAAGGAAAAGGGCATGGCCTGCCAGGGAGGGCAGGGGGCTCAGCATGGTGGGAGCAGAGAACACAAGGCAAGGGTGGACTAGAGGGCCTGGTCCAGTAGGCCAGAACCTGGGCTTTATCTGGCCAAGTTGAGGAAGGAAATGAGTGGCCATGAGTGTTGTCCCAACCCAGAAAGAGACCCTATTCAGGCAGAGGCAGCTCTGATGTTTAGGCAGCAGTGGGTCATTTCTGGTCCAGCTGTGCTCACTAGGACCAACCTCTGGATGGCAGGAGACAGGACCATCTTCTTCCTAGCCCAGCGGAGTTCCTTGGTAGAACCCAATCCTCTCAAAAACACTTTGCATCTTTGAGTCTACCTTAATCCACTCGTGGTGTCATCCTATAGTACCATAGGCTGCATGGCTTAAACAACAAATTTATTCTCTCAGAGGTCTAAAGGCTGGAGGCCCAAAATGCAAGTATCAGCTGGGCCCTGCTTCTTAGGAGCTTTTAGAGAAGGACCCATTCCTGCCTCTTTCAGCTTCTGGAAGCCCCGGGCATACCTTGGCTTGTGGTAGCATCACCCCACTCTCTGCCTCTGCCTCCCCATGGCCACTGTTGACCAAGAAGAGGAGGCTGTAAAGCACACAGAAGTGACTGGGTTCCATCAAGAAACTGCCCTGGGCTAGTAAGAAGACGGTCCTGTCTCCTGCCCATCCAGAGGTTGTAATCTGGGAGCCACAGAGTGGACAGAAATTGAAACTGGGTTCTGAATTGCAAGTGAGGAATGCAGGATTATGAAGGCAAAACCCACAAGCTTACATAACTTGTTTTGAAGGAATTCTGACTGATGCTGGCAGAGCGCAACTGACTATGTAGCAGGCCATTGGCTCATCAGCCAGCAGATGCTCCATTATCTCGGTCGCAGTCCAAAGTAGAAGGGTGTGCTCCAGGAGGTGGGTGAAGTACAAGTTGGAGGTGCAAATGAGGTCAAGCTGCAATTGAGAAAAGTCAGAAGTCCGTGGTGTTCCCAAAACTGAAACTGGAGAAGTGTGTAGACCTTGTGTGCTCATTGTCTTCCCAGCCCTTGATTTGAATGACTTTTCGCAATGCTCACTTCACCTCCAGAACCTCCGTTCATACAGTCTTCCCTCTGTGGGTCTCTGTGTCTTCACAGCCTTCTCTTCTTTGCTGTCTATGCTCAGTGCCTCTCTGTGGCTCTTCTCCTCTTGTAAGGCAACTGGTCCCATTAGATTTTGATCCCCCCTACTCCAGGATGATTTTAACATCTGGTAAGATAGGATTTTCCAGGAAGGTCACATTCGCAGGCACCAGGGGGGCGGGACTTCAACATCTCCTGGTGGACACAACTGACTCTTCACGGCATCTTATTCCCAAAGCACACTGCGAATGTCCTCAGCACTGACGAGCACTTTTTTTTTTCCCCAAAAAGGTGATTTTAGAATGATTGATGGTCCCCAAGCTTTTCTGCCACAGGCATTATTTCCTCTTTGGACACCATCTCACTGTTGATGCAGGATTCAGGCTGCCTAATCGTAGCCCCGTCACATTCTAGCAGAGACGGTCCCATGACATGTGGCAGGCGGGCGAGCTGTCCAGTGGTATCCCCACCAAGCTGATGTTAACTTGGGCGTGCAACACATTTATAAAAGACAGAAGATCAGGCCCGTCCACTAAGCTTCCAGGAAGACAGCTGTTTGCATATAATTAGATTCTTACCAAAATACACAGTGTAGAAGCTAAAGGAGCTTTGATGACTGTTGGGAGCAGGGGAGCGAGCCCGTGAGTTTGCAGTGGGCATGGACAGGGCCAGCAGCCTCGCTAACAGCTAATTGCTAACCAGCAGCCTGGTTTTCAGGGAGCTCTTTGCCGCTGTGGTCTCAAGCCTCTCACAATAGTGGGGGGTTAAGGTGGGCAGCTGGAAAGGCTTACCCCCCAATCAAACCGGAGCCCAGAGCCCCTTTTAAATTCATCATGACGACTGTGAAGGACAAAATACGATGTCCCTAAATGTCCAGTCTGAAAGGTGGGGAGGGAAAGATGGCACACCCTGCCGCCAGAGCCCCTGGGCTAACACCCAGGTTTGGCACGTGCTTCCAGGCTGCACCTGGGAGCTGCCGAGTCTGCTCTTCCTCCCGGAATTTGGCCTCCCCACCCCACACCCCGCGTGCCTTTCCATGGGAGTCCTTCTTGCTCCGAACTCACTCCCACCACCAACCAAGGCTGTCTGAATCCACATGACTGTGAGGGCTGCACCCCCCAGAGGTGATCTCAGGGCTCTAGCTGGTGTGGGTACCCACACACGTGGGTACGCACAAAGATAGGCAGGCCTGCCACTTGCCGTTTTAAGTTCCTGGGAACTTCCATCCACCTAGGGAGAGCGGACTATTTTAAGCAGGAACAGTCCCCGTATGTGTCCACAGAGATCCTGGGATGATGCCCTAGCTAAACCCAACAGAAGCCGGATGCCTCATCTCCCTAACTTCTGTGCTTTCCTTCGTGCTACCTCCTCATCGCCTCCTGCACCCGTTTCCTCATTCAGTCAACACGTGCTTACTGTGTCCCCTGTACATCCATGCACGCTGCTGTGCATAGAAACTCTTATTTAATCCTGCCAGCAATTTTGGTCACAACTATAGGTAACATTTATGGAGTGCTTAGTCTGTGCCCCTGTGTACCTTACTTAGTGTTCTATAGAATGTTTCTTTTTTTTTAATAGACTTTATTTTTTAGAGCAGTTTTAAGTTCTTAACAAAACCGAGGAAAGGTTCAGAGAGTTCCCAATTTTCCCCTGCCCCCCCACCCCCCAGCCTCCTCTACTGTCTATATCCCCCTCCAGAGTGGTACATTTTTTTCTGCTTTCCAAGATTCACTGTTTAAGTGCCACATCCAGTGCTCCAGGCAATACGTAGAGTGGTACATGTTATAATTGATAAACCCACAGCAATACATCATGATCACCACAAATCTCCCTTAGGAGCGGGAGATGCGGTCCCATTCCGCAGATGGGTGCCCTCTGGTTCAACAAAGGCCAGAGCAGAGGTCTTGCATCTCTGGCCAGAGAGACTGGGTCTTTCTCTGTTGCACTGTATTGTTCTGTGAGTTGGGTATTGTCTCCATTATGAAGAAAGGGGGACGAGGCTCAGTGTTAATTGTCATCCAGCAAGTGAGTGGCCAAGCTGGATTCTTTTTTTTTTTTTTAATTTTTTAAAAAAATTATTTATTTGACAGACAGATCACAAGTAGGCAGAAAGGTAGGCAGAGAGAGAGAGAGGAGGAAGAAGCAGGCTCCCCGCTGAGCAGAGAGCCCGATCCTAGGATCATGACCCGAGCTGAAGACCTTCTTTAAAGAGGCTTTAACCCACTGAGCCACCCAGGCACCCCAGTCAAGCTGGATTCTAATCCTATCTGTTGGACCACAGATCCTTCTTTATACCAGTTCACTGTCCCCTCTAACCTTCTGCAGGCAGCAGACAACTAAGATCCATAACCTGGAGGGCATGATGGCTCAAAGACGTCCTCCAGCTTGGCCTATAATATCTTCCTCCTGCACTGGGGCTTCTAGCTGTGGGCTAGAAGCTTCCTGGCTGTAGTGGTTGCCTGTGCATTGCAAGCCTATCCTTGTCCTCTGCCCACTAGACACCACCCTTCACATCTTGTGATAACCAAAAATATCCCCTGGGGGCAACCCCTGTTGAGAACCACTGTCCTAAACCAAGGAGTTTCCTTTGTTCTCATGCCTAGCTCGCAGGAAAGAGGACACCAAATGCATTGATTGGCCATGACCCAGGGCTCTCAAACATTCACTCAAACCTACATCACCCAAAGACTGAGCTGAAATGCAGGTTCTCACTCAGTGGTTTAGGGGTGGGGCTTGAGATTCTGCATTTATAACCCACTTCCAGGTGATGAGGAGTCTGCTGGCGCAGGGATGACAACTGGAGTGTAAAGGCCTTAGTAATACCTAAGCAAATTCCTAAAACCAGAGTACCTAACATCTCTGATTAGGACTGTGAAGATGGAGTCAAGCCAGAGTCGAGGCTGCCTACAGGAGCTCCCAGTCATGTAGGGTGCAAGGTTGGGCACACAAGTTGCTGTCAGAGATGTTGGGAATTGCGTTCTGCTCCTGACCTGCCAGAAGAGCTTGTGGGAGTCACTCACTCGCTCACTCACTCTTCCACTCACTCTCGAGGCACGTTGACCTTGCCTGAAACCCCAAACGCATTCTGCAGATCCCTCAACAGCCTGTTCTGTCTCACTCAGGTTCATGTGCTTCTTTCCTGGGAATGCATGCAGCATGGTGGCCAAACGATGTCTGTTTCCTCCTGGGGTTCAGAGGAGGCCCTCAAGAAATGTTTCTTGTACAAATGAAGAAAGAGGCTGTTCTGGGAAGAGGGAACTGTCAACTTGGTGTTTGTCCACATTTCTAAACTTCAGCTGACCTGGTTAACTAGCCGACTAAATGAGACTCTAAAGCCTTCTAGTAGCTTATTTTGGAGTCTCAGCTAGAAACACGCTGAATCATAAGATTCATGTGTCACCAGCCGCAACCGAAATCCACCCTTCACCCAGCCCTTCTGTTCCTCCTCAAGAACTTTGTTTTGCCATTCATTTGTTTGCTTTAAGTTTATTTTTTTTAAGATTTATTGATTTATTTGAGAGCGAGAGTGTGAGTGGGGGAAGGGGCAGGGAAAGAATATCTAAGCAGACTCCCACTGAGC
Source organism: Mustela nivalis (assembly GCF_964662115.1). Classification (NCBI taxonomy): domain Eukaryota; kingdom Metazoa; phylum Chordata; class Mammalia; order Carnivora; family Mustelidae; genus Mustela; species Mustela nivalis. Next base: position 179,185,536 of record NC_139021.1, read on the forward strand.
ACGGGGCCAACACGGGGCTCCATTCCGTGAACCACAAGAAGAGGACCTGAGCTGAAACCAAGAGTCAGACGTTCAACTGATGGAGAAACCCAGGAGCCCCTCACTTTTTTGTTTTAATGTAACAGAAAAAGAAAAGAAACAAAGCACAGTGACTGCACCCAAGGAACCAGTTTCAGGGCAGGGGAATGGACAGGAGACCCACTGTCCCCAGAACTTCCAGGGACACCGGACACCCCTTAGTTCCCTTCACTTCTTCATCAGTATGGCCGCAAAGCCCCTGCGGACAGGGGGCCCAGCAGGGAGACTCTAAGCTGAAATGGCCAGGACCTTGCTCGGGATGCTGTGGACCCATTGGATCAGAACCCAGGTCTGGGCACGCGACTGCAGCCCTGGGGCCCCAGAGGCAGTTGGGGATATGGCCATCTAGAGTCTCCCGGGCAGAAGGGACAATGACCTGCAGAAGCATCTCCTCTTCCTTTTCCTTTTGTTTCTTTTACAGAAGTAGACAAATACTTCCTAAACAGATTTTTGGTGTAAAAAGAGCAAATATGTAAGAAATATAATATAAGAAATAAAAGAAATATATATAACAAATATAAGAATGTCTCCATTTACCACTTTCCAAATGTCCTCTCCTTTCTCTGGGGTGCCTCTGTTGCTTTCCTCTCTCACTCTAATTTTATTTCAGAATGTTCCATTTGCAGGAGTGGTTGAAGGAGTTGGGACGGGCTGTTTCTCCCGTCTGCATCCTCTTTCCCTCCTTCTCCCCACCGCTCCCCGCCTCTCTCACTCCGTCTCCCCTTCTCTGTCTCTGCCCCGTTAAATTTCCCCCAAGGAAAACCATGGTGCAGTGGTTATTATCTACGTACATTGGATAAATGCACAGAAGGGGTTTGGAGGACATTTGTGACAGTTTAATAATAGGAGTCTCTGGGTACATTTGGGGGAGTCTTGTTTTCTTCCTGATCATGTAGTTGAATTTTCTCCCCTAAGGAAGATGGATTGTTTATATAATTAAGGTGTTTTTGAAATACTTTAGAAAAATTAAAACCTGTCCCTCTTTTATGACTTAGCATCCTTTGTCCTCTAAGATAAAACCCTCCAAAAGCCAGCACGGGGGCAAAGTGTCAACCCATCAGTCAGTGCCTGGGTGACGTAGGTGTCATGTGCCAGTCACAGGATCAGAAGGGGCTGAGAGCACAAGGCAGTTTCCTCCATTCTCCAGATGGGGTGGCAGTAGAAGGGAGGCACACCGGCTCGCTCTGCTGCATGGGGCTGGCTCACAGTCAGGTCAGCACATACTGCAGGTCCACAGGGGGAGGTGGAGGCTGGTTGGAAGAGCGGCAGCCCTCTGCACCTAAAGCCTTGAGCTCTGCCTTAGCCCTGGGCCAGCACTATGGCCTTTGCAGTTTTCTCATCTATAAAATGGGTACGTATATACAGTGAGACCCACATCTCACTCAGCTATTGTAAGAACCCAACGAGTACACAGTTCAAGAGGAATTGCAAAAATTACAATTTCCTCCACAGCTGTAAGGCATTATTATTATTGTATTGTTATTTTTATATGACAGATATGTAAGCAGGCAGTGATAGCATACGGACTATATTTATAGGCTTTCGAGAGAGAACAATGACATTTTGGTTCCAGGTCAGCACTTCTTAGCTGTGACCTTGTGCATTTAAGCAACCCCTTGGTACCTCCGTTTCTCACTGGTAAAACTGAATTTCCTTTATTAGCATGAGATTCATACTGCATATTTTGAAATCAATTTTACTGATGTATAACTTATGTAGAACAAATGCATCCACTCTGAGTATAAAGATCAATGATTTTTGACAAATGTATATATCTGTGCAACCACCACTGGGATCAGTGTATATCTGGGACTTTTCCAATAAATTTCGTTCAAACCCTAGTCCCAGCCAACCATTGACGACCTTTCTGTCGCACAGATTTGACTTTTTTTTTCTTTACCATTTCAGATAAAGAGAATCCTACAGTTGTGCTCTTTGGTTTCTTTCTTTTGGCATCTTGTTTTTGAGATTCATCTGTGTTACTGTACATCAGTAGTTAATGCCTTTTTCATTCCTTAGTAATATTCCATCAGATAAAGATACCACAGATGGCTTATCCAGCCAACTGTTGATGGACGTTTGCAATGTTTCTGGTTTGAGGCTATTATGAATAAAACTGCCAAGAGCATAGTGTGGGATCTTCTGTTGGACCTATGCTATCATTTCTTTTAGCTAAATAACTAGAGGTAGAATGGCTGGATCCTATGGCAAGTGTGTTTTTCACTTTTTTAAGAAACTGCCAAATTGAGTCCCCAAGTGGATGTAACATCTTCCATCTCCACCAGCAGGGTATGAGAGCCGAAGTTGTCCCACACCCTTGGCAGCACTTGATAAACAGTCTTTCCTTTCTTCTTTATATGAAATGTAAAGTGGCACTGCAGTGTGGTTTAATTTGGGTCTCCCTAACAAAGGCTTTGGACTTGTTTCATGGTTGATTAGCCATTCATGTATTTTTTTTTTTCTTGTGAAGTATCTCTTTAATCTTATGCCCATTTTAAAAATTTGGGCTTGTGTTTTATTACCAAGGTATAAGTATTGTGGATACAAGAATTTTGTCAGAAATATAATCGAAAAAATTTTCTATCAGCATGTGGCTGGCTTTATTTATTTTCTTAAAGATATCTCTAGAAAGAGTCTTTAATTTTGATAGAGTCCACTCCATGCATTTGTTAACAGTTTGTGGTCTTTGTGTGTGTTTTGTTTAAGAAACATTTACCTACTCCAAGGTGATATATATATATATATATATATATATATATATATAATCACAATACATCTTCTACCATATGTATATATATGGTAGAAGATGTATTGTGATTGTTATTAAATCTAGGTCAAATGATCTATTTCAAATTTAATCTTTGTGCATGGCATAAGGTAAAAGTCAAAGTTCATTTTTTTCCACATAATATATTGAAAGGTGATCCTTTCCTCATTGAAAAACCCTGCAAACCTTATCAGACTTCTACTGATCATAGATAGATGGAGAGATAGATAGATGGAGAGATAGAGAGATGCATTTCTGGAATCTCTGTTGTATTTATGCTTATGTCAATATCACAGTATCTTGATTATGTGATTACTAAGTTTTATAGTGAGTCTAGAAATCAAGTAGTTCTCTGATTTTATTCTCTTTTCTAAATATACTTTGGCTATTCTAGGTTCTTCACTTTTCCAATAAATTAGAACTCCTACAGTGTTTTAAAACATCATCAGTAAAGACATCTGGACCTAGAGTTCCCTCTATGGAGAGATTTTTTAATTACAAATCCTATTTCTTGGATAGTTATTAATTTGTGTTGCTGATATCTACACAAATGTTGCTCAGATTTTGGTTAAGATTAACATCTAAAGATTAATTTTTGGAGAATTAATGACTTAACAACATGGAGTCATCTGATCCACAAACATGACATATTTCTCCATTTATTTAGATTGTTTATTTAGGTTATTTTTTTAGGTTATTTGCCTCATTGATATTTTATAGATTTTAAAATACAGATCATGCACATATTGTTATAAATTTATTGCAAAGTCTTTTATATTTTTTGAGGCTAATACCATGTAAGTGGTATTTAAATTTTGAAATTTCCAGCTGTTTGTTGTTAGTATAGAGAATGATACTTTTTTTGCTAGTATAAAAATATAATTAATTTTTAAAAAATAGACATATTTTGTAGATATTCTAAACTCAGTTGTGAGTTATAGTAACTTTTTCTATAGATAAGATTTATAACCTTTATATAGATAAGAATCTTATATAAACGTGATCATATCATTGATAAATGAAAGCAGTTTTACTTCTTCACTTCAGTAAGGCATTTTTCCCCTGCCCTATTGCACTAGCTAGGGCCACTAATGCAATGTTGAATGAACAGTATGAGAACATCCATTCTTGCTTTGATCCCAATCTTAGAAAGCATTTAGTCCTTCACCATTAAATGTGATGTTAACTAGGTTTTAAAAAAAGAAGTTATCAGGTTAAGGAAATCCCCTTCTATTCCTAGTTTTCTGAGAGTTTTTTTTTTTTATCACAAATAGATATTATGCTTTCACAAATGGTTTTTTGAGCATCTATTGTGATAATCATATTGTTGTTCTTTTTTAGTTAGTATGGTGAATTACATTTGTCTCCAAGTGTTCACCTAACCTTGCTTCCTTGGATAAACTCCACTTAGTCATCACGTACTATCTTTCATTTTATATTGCTGGATTTGACTTGCCAATATTCATCAAAGACTTAGTGCCTGAGGGACTGAGGAGAGATAGTGGCCTACCATATCCATGTGATATCTTTGTTCCTGCTTTGGCATCAGGCCTCTATGTGTCAAGTTGGAATGAGATACCTCTGCTCTATATTTGGAAAAATTTGTGTGGAAAAAAAATTTGTGTCATTATTTCTTTCTGAACTGCTCAAAAAAAAAATCATTAGTGAAGACATCTGCGATTGGAATTTTCTTTGTGAAAAGATTTTAAATTATGGATTTAATTTATTTAATATGTATTGACTTTTTCAGATTTTCGAATTCTTCTTGAATCTATTTTGGCAATTTTAGTCTTTCAATGAATGTATCAATTTCATCTATGTTGTCAATATATTGCCATAAAGTTGTTTAAAAATTCCTTTAGCAGCTGATAGTGTCTGTAGCATCTGTAGTGATGTCAGCTTTCCACTTTCTGATTCTGGAAATCTGATCTATCTTTTCTTTCTGATCAGTCTAATTTGAGGTTTTCAGTCCTCAACTTTTTAAAAAAGACTATCTTGGGTTTCATTGATTTTTGCTATTGCTCTTTGTTTTCTATTTTATTAAGTTCTCTTAACTTTATTGTTTCATTCCTCTAACTTACTTTGGACTTACTTTGTTGTTGTTTCAGAACCTTAGATTATTAATTTGAGACATTTTTTTCTTTTCTATTATATATATTTAATGCTATAAATGTCCCCATAAACACTGCTTTTGTTAAATCCCTCATTTTTTAATATTTTTAATCTTCATCATCTTCAAAATATTTACTGATTTCTTTTTCCATATACCCTTTAATCCATAGGTTATTTAAAAATGTGTTAAGTTCCAAATATTTAGCAAATTTCTATGAGGAAATATTAAAAAATAAAACAAATGTAATACTAAATAAAATAATTAATGATTAAAAACAGAGCATGAGAGACATGTTCTAACATACATGTGATTAGAATCCCAGATGGAGAGGAAATGAGGTAGAAGCAATATTTGAAGAGAGAATGTCTGACACTAACACCAAATTGATGGAAGACATTAATCTATAGTCCTAAGATTGCCAAACCCCAACCAGAATAAAGACAAAGAGAGACTCCCTTAAGCACATCATGGTGTAACTGCTGAGAAATTAAGACAAAGAGAAAATATCAAAAGCAGTTAGAGGAAAAAGACCCATTACTTTCAAAGAGGAAGAAGAAAAATAACAGTAACAGTGACTGACTCCCCATCAGTAAACAGGAAGCCAGAAGGCAGTGAAAATGATATCCTGAATGTGTTGGAAAGGACAAAATATAAACTAGCTATTGAGAATTTTATACCCAGTGAAAAATCTTTCAAACATAAATGGGAGATAGGATGTTTCCACACAAAGCAGAAGCTGAGACAATCCAAAAAAATGCTAATAAGAATTCTTCAAGGTCTAACAAAATGACCTCAGGTGGAAGCATGATATGGCAGGAAGGAACTGGAGGTAGCAGAACTGGAGACTCTGCTATAATCTAATTATAGATTATTTCCACATGAGCTGCATCATGGCAATTTTGAATGGATTTCAGGTGCTTTTACTATAGCTCAGTGCCTCATTTAATCCATAATGGAGCAATATTTGCTAGCAAAACAATTTCTACAGAAAAGGTCATCATGATTATTTTGTAATAATACTGAAGAACATCATTGCCATTTTCAGAGGACTGTGATACCTGATCTGCTTATATGGTTCAGGTATGTTTCATGACAATAATCATTCTTTGTGGGAGATTTATTTAAGCATTGTTGTAGGCATAAGGAATATCTAAGTAATATTGAATGCTTCTATATAAGTGTGCAATGTTTACCTCATGTTTTCCCATTTGTATGAAGAGCATTGGGAGTGGTATGTTTTAAATAAGAATGGACAAAATTAAAGCAGATGAAAGTCGAAAATGTATCTATAGGACAATGTCTACCACTCTACACATATGCCGCAGTGTTGTTTGGTTCATTTTGTTTTTGCTTTTACTTTAAAAAAAAATGCTTAGGAGAGCAAATATGTCTGCTACTTTTACATTTTAAACCTCAAATTCCTAGAAGTTACTCTCAAAATCAGAATATTAAGCTTTAAATATTCATAAAAAATCCATGATATTTTGTATGGTGTCATTTTAACTTATACTGTTTTCCTACAAAATCTTAGATTTGTATGTTTTTAAAACTGTTGTGTATTGGTTAAGTTTGAACTTTATTTTGTGGCTGGTATGAATGTAATATTTACCTTCAGAGTTTTTTTGTCTTTTACCAAAAAAAAGGTGAGTCAATATCCTGAACTGAATTTTTAAAAACAAAACATTATTTCTCTAAAAATGTCTGAGGAAATGGTAAATTACTTACATCTTCAAAATTTTGAGACATTTGAATTTATTCATAATTCTGTTTTTATAATTCAAAGCATCTTTATTGTAATAGATGTTCACATAATCAGAATTGCTGTTTTGCTTTTAATAAATGTAAATCTGAAATGTGTAGACATGCTTGATTTTTATTTTTTTATTTTTTATTTATTTTCAGCATAACAGTATTCATTATTTTTGCACCACACCCAGTGCTCCATGCAATCTGTGCCCTCTATAATACCCACCACCTGGTACCCCAACCTCCCACCCCTCCACCACTTCAAATTTTTTTAATCTCCCCAAAATTAGTTAGCAAAGTAGAAAAGATGCTCTTGTTATAATTACTTATGTGTTTGATAATTTTTATTTGAATGTTCTATAATGCTCCATAATGAGGAATTTTTTTTGTGTTCATAGTAATTAAAACTTAATTGTTCCCATATTCCTATCTCTTACTGGTGCTTTTCTTAGAATCACCACCATTTTAAAGAGATAAACTTTTTAAAATAAAGTTTTTCTCCCGGTTAAAGAAAAATTACTCTGGAAAAGCAGTGTGTAGGTAAAGTGCTGATATAAGCTAAATGGGAAAAGACTATATAAGGTTTTCCCTCCATATCAGCCAAGTGTTGTGACTGAGTGGAATGATTTAGTGAAATTTCTAAGTTTTTTTTTAAACTATTAGGGATTCTTTAGTGGGAAATAAAACATAGGTTACCAAAACAAGGTGAAAATAATAGGATAAGAATATACATATAGGGTGCCTGGGTGGCTCAGTGGGTTAAAGCCTCTGCCTCTGGCTCAGGTCATGATCCCAGGGTCCTGGGATCCAGCCCCACATTGGGCTCTCTGCTCAGCAGGGAGCCTGCTTCCCCGCCCCCTCTGCCTGCTTCTCTGCCTACTTGTGATCTCTGTCAAATAAATAAATAAAATCTTAATATATATATATGTATATATATATATATATTCTAGGCAAATAATCATAAAAAGAGAGCTGGAGTAGCTATATTAGTTTTAAACAAAATTATCTTTAAGGCAAAAAGAAAAGGTATTAAGGATAGAGAAGAGAAGGTCAATGTATAATGGCAAAAGAAAAAGTTCCCTGAGAAGAAATAACAATTCTAAATTGGTATGTATCCAGTCTCATAGTTCCAAAATAGATCATAGAACAAAAACCAAAAGAATAAAAATCCATCCATCAGGTTGGCAAAAGTGTTCATTTTTTTCTATATGTGGAACCTAGCTGGAGGAAGCAGAAGTTGCAGTAACTTTAGAAAACATCTGCGCGTGGGCAAGAATAAGGATGTTCACCTACTGAAACCTTGCTCCAAATGAAGAAAAAATGGAAGATGCCTCAGTGCACCTTGATGGGAGAATGGATAAGCTGGAATAGTCACGTGACTAGGTAACACACAGCAGCTAAAACGAATGAGCAGAGCTGTATGCAGCGAGGCGGATGAATCTCGAGAACATGTGCTGAACCACCATGAAAGCCATGATGGTTTGTTGTGTTGCTTTCCTGGATGAGATTTCTCCCAACGGTGGCACAGGGATTCCCGGCTCCCTGGGCATGGTGACTCGGGGATTGGGCATGGGGTGCATGTCATATGTCACCAATGTGTTCTCTGGAGATGTGGCATTGCCAAATAGTGCACCCAGTCTGGAGTCCATTGAACACAACCGCTTGGGAATAGGTGCTTCTGTTGGAGAAGTCTAAAGTAGGTTCATGGAGAAATTCCCCTTAGGAAACACACAGAGAGCACCTGGAAGAGACCTTTTAAATCATCTGGTGTTCCCACCTTATTCTACAGGTAGACAAAGAAGGCTTAGAGAGGATCCCTGAGACCAACAAGTGTGGCCAGTTTTGTGTGTGGTCAGGTCTGTGAGCAGCACATGTGGATTCTCATCATGGGGGAGACTGGCCAAGTTTGGGGGCATATTCTGTATCTTGCACAGTAGAGGAGCTCCTTTTGTCCTTTCTCCCAGTAGAAGAGTGCTACTGTAAACAGGGCAGAACCAGCAACATGTCAGGTGTCTCTCAGGGTAAGGAGAGAGGTGAGGTCACCCCCACCTAAGGGCTGGGATGTTCAACAAAGAATTCAAAAGATAGGCTACCCTCGAGCTTACATGTTTATCAGGGGTGGAAGGTGGGGGAGGGTGGGGGTGGGAGCAGCATTACAAGTAGAAAGAATACTATGTGAACATGAACTTATCAGCACGGGAACATAGGACAGAAGGAGCATAGCACAGAAGTCAGAGGGGTCATGACCTCAGCGTTCCCTCTCTGCCTCCTCACCTGTCAACAGGTGATAGATTCCTGGGGCAGGGAAGCTGGGGGTCAGGCAAACAGGCCTTTGAAAACAAAGCCCAGGACCAAGTCTCTGTGCCACCAGTGTCCCACTCAGGAGAGGGGTTTCAAAGAGAAAGTGGCATGCCCAGAGCCAGTGGGACCTGCAAGATTTCCTAGGCCATATTAGGAAGACACTGGCTTGGCAGGAGTTTCTAAAGAAATGTTATTTTCACTTCAGATAGTAGCATCCAGAAAAACAAGACTGAGGAAAATCCCAGAGGAAGCAAAAGCTGTTCTACACCAACTCAGAAATGCCCACAGTTTCTCTGGAATCTAGGGGTTCTTTGGGCAGTTGACTAGTAGGGCTGGTATAGTTGCAGGTCAGTCATGGCATTCAGTCAAACACCACTCTCTAAAATCCACCTGCCTTTTACACTGGGTGTGAGTGTAGACTCAGTGAATTGACTGCTCTTCCACCAAAAAGCCATCTTCATTGGTTTCCACATTACTAACATTTAACTGGTATTTCAGTGACTAGATGGTTCTGACCAGACAAATGACCAGTATCTGAGTATAAATGTATAACTGGTGGGGGCTTGTCTCTGGGTTCATCAGAGCCTGAAGCAAGGTCGGATATAGCAGGTGACTCCTGGCATTTCCCAGACATAAAGGCATTTGATCATTTCCTCAATCTGTGGGTCTCAACCTTGCAGTCTACCACTGACCCACCAATACTCCTAGCAGCAGGGATACCAGTGGAGTAGACCACACAATAGTCCCTCTCAACAGGGAAAAGATGGAGGATTGGGGTTGGGGAGAAGAGTAGAAAGAGAGGAGGTATGTATCCCAGTGGATAACCAGTGCCCTAAAGGCATCCTTCTTGCTACCTTACTTTTGAAAGTAAAGATGCGGCAAAATGGAAACTCACTGTCCTTGAAGTATCTGCACATCTCTTTGGGATGAGAGAAATATCTCCATTTCACAGATGAATATACTGAAGTCCAGAGAGCTGGTACAACTTGGCCAAAGTTACACAGTAAGAGAAGAGCAGAGCTGCTCTCACATCCTCATGAATTACAATCCAAAGCTACCACATTGGCAGAGCCCACAACATGTACTGGTGGACATTACATAAATTCAGCAACAAATCCAAAGACCAAAGATCCAGTCTATCCTTGGGGAGTTTTCAGCACAGTGGAAAAGAAATGAGGGGTTAGAGTGATTGAATGTTACTGCCCAATGTTATGTCCTCATGTAAGTTCTCATGAAATATCAAATGCATGAAAGACATAGCACCTGCTTCAGTATTTAGGAGGGGCAGACGGCATTTAGGGTAGACTTTTGTAACTCTTGCATGTGTTATACTTAGTTAGATCTCCCCCCGGGTGAAAATCCAGGTTCCATGTCTATCTGTGCTCTTGGTACCTAACACCGTGGCACCAGACAGGTGCTCAGTGTACATCAGATGAGTAAGAAACACATAAGTGACTTGGGGAGGGAAGCCCACATTTGACTCACTTAGAAGGCTTTTGCTGTAGTTGTTCATGGCTTCTTTGTAAAGTGGGAACAGTAATACCACCTCCTTCCTGATTTTTGTGAGGCTAAAATGAGACCAAAAAAGACAGAGAAAGTACATGGTCATTGCTAAGGCTTTCCAAGGTAAAGACTCATCCAACACACCTGCTGGTCCCAGGTGGCCTTCATAGCTCCCCAAAGGAGGATTGGACATGGCTTTAACACCTACCAGGGGAATGAGCCAGGCTGAGTTTTGTGGGTTTCCTAGACTGCTTTAACTTCAAAAGATAAGTTAAAGGACAGAAACTAGCCCTGGTCAAGATCATCACTCTTTAAATGGTTATGTCTTGTCTTCTTAACTAGACTCCTTGACAGCAGAGGCTGTGTCTAATTTCCTTTACTGACTTCTGGGCGACCAAGCAGTACCTGTTGTCAATGTTGGGCGACCAAGCAGTACCTGTTGTCAATGTTGGTAATAAGGAGCACTCACTGGTGTCTCTCTGGTAGTTCCATGAACACACACTGAACCCATATTCCTGCATTTATTGATTTATTTATTCATGGATTCAATCAATGGATACCAATCTCTGACTCTGCCCGGTACTGAGGACATAAGAATGTACAAGATATGACCTACTATTCAAGGAGCCGAAGATGCAGAGACATGCATCCAGAGTGTGATGCTCAGTGTGGTGCAGCCCAGAGAAGGAGCCCAGGGAAGAAGAACCAGGGCTGAGGGGCTGAGGGGCTGAGGGGGTGACAAAGATTTTAAAACAAAAGTGACATTTGTGCTGGGTCTTGAACAATGGCCAGAGCAGAGAAATCCAAGACTTGTGGAATTAGAGAGATGTATGTGAGATTATTAGTCAGTGAATGAGTAATTTTATGTGAATGTAACACAAGTGTCTGGATTGGAAGGAGGGGAGGCTATATGAGGAGATGAAGCTGGGCCTTGGGGGTCTTGGGCTGGAGCCACAAACACCATGCTGGGGAGTTCAGACTCCATTGTGTGGACTGTGGGGCAAGAGGAAGTACAGATTTAAGCTTCTAGAGGAGGAGGAAAACAATCTACTAATGCCGTGGGCACAGGTCAGGAATAGAAGGGGCAAGGGTAAAGGTAGGAAACCAGGAGACTATTGTACATATTTAGGCTTGAGATGATAAAGTTCTGAACCAGAGCAGTGACTCTAGGCTGGAAAAGGAGAATATGCTCTGGTCGACTGTGTACATCAAGGAACCACACTGAAGGATTACTCATGTCTCCAATGCCCTTGGGCTCTTCAACTATAAACTTACGCTGGGTCAGCTGGACCTTCAGACTTTGCAAACTTAAAAGATCAAAATTGCAATTATTAACTTGCATGGGTAGTTTTGTAAACGCATAAGCTTGAGCTGGGTTTTGACTTTGCATCAGGTTGGACCCATCGTGGGTGACTCATTGCCTAATTTACTCACAGGTGGAAGCGTTTGAGCAAAAATGATGACCAGCAATTTGAGGAAACACTTGAGAGGTTCCCACAGCCCACTGGGAGATGTGACACTGGAGGGACTCTTCAGCTCCTGTGGAGCCCCAGGAAAGCCAACCTTGTCTTCAGCACGGAAGGACTCTTGTCCCCACTTGTCTTCCAAGTAGTCTTCTACTCAAATGACCCTAGTCATCGAGGGGAACAATCTTACCCCACACCAAGCTGGTGGCATTACGGACACCCCAGGCCTCACTGGGACTTCCTTCACTGGGACTGAAGCTGACACTCTCATTCATTAGCTCCAAGATCTAATAGTCTGTGATTCTAATGTCCAGACAGATGATCAGAGAGAAGCCCTGCCCTTGATGGGATCATGTTCTGAAGACTTTAACTTGCAGCTACGGGGAAGAGTTGAGTTTCTAATAAAATTTCATGTGTCAATGTGATTGCACATGACAAGCTTCCCAGTGAAAATCAGTACTACTGGTGATTAGTCTTGTTGCAATGTCTTTCTGAGTCTCCGGAACTGAAGAATGAGATAGGCAGCTCACCCCCAGAAGGAAAATCTAAGCAGGAATGAGAGTGTCAGCTTCAGTCCCAGTGAAGGAAGTCCCAGTGAGGCCTGAGGTGTCCATAATGCCACCAGCTTGGTGTGGGGTAAGATTGTTCCTCTGGATGACTAGGGTCATTTGAGTAGAAGACTACTTGGAAGACAAGTGGGGACAAGAATCCTTCCGTGCTGAAGACAAGGTTGGCTTTCCTGGGGTTCCACATTTCCTGGCCCCCACAACATGGCTCAAGATAAAGCAGGATGCTCATAATTTGCTCAAACAATTCTCAAAGCTCTTGTGAGGGCTTATGGGATCACATCCAGACAGCTAGTGAGAGGACAACTATCCTCTGACTCCTGGGAGCACTGAGAAGAGCTTGACGTTTCTCTCCATTCTTAGCTGCTATCCACAGGCCAGTGATCCTCACGATGGAAGCAGAGTCAGTGGGGCTGCCCCATCACCCCAGTTCACCTACCATACATGGCCCCAGCTATGCTCTGTAACCTGCCTTGTCTTCCTCCTGTTACCCATGTCCTAGGGCCACTGTTGTTCCCCTCAAGCCCACAGTACCCCAGATTTGCCTCCCTTGGCTTATCAGTTTCCTCTGAACACACCCAGGCCATCTTACTTTTGTCTCTCTTCATACTGAGCCCTCAGCCTTGGCCCCATTTCATACTGTTGAATTCTTGCCAGTTGGAAAGCTGCCTCTTTCACAAAGATTTTTCCTAAAGCTTGGTTGAAAGTAAAGGTTCTCTGAGGCTCCTACGTGTTCTACCTGCACTGATGCAATGAAACCTCTCCAGCCATATTGCCGTGAGCCAGATACATGTCCTGTATCATTTCCGCAAGCTCCCTGAAATCATAAAGAGCATCTTATCCAAATGAGTATCTCCAGCTCTGAGCGTGGGGTCTGGTGTATCATGGGTATTTCATTATGGATTGTGGCAAAACATGTCACAATGCCTAAAATCTCCACCGCACAGGCATGCCTCAGGTCTCTGGAGACTGGAACATTCTATGAAGGGCATTGATCACCTGCGAAAGGTCCCTCCGAAGCTACAGTGGGTTTACCAATATGGTCATGAATGGACGACATTAATTATATACAGGCACAGACTTACACATTTCTTTAAAATACTATCAAAATGAGTGTCCCCCATAAACACACAATGTTTATGAAAAATTCATTTTTCCATTCATATTATGAAAAATCCATTTAAAGATGATACCCATTCAAGGGAAATACATATAGCAGGAAGGTCTCTGGGCTGGAATGAGCTCCGCGTATACTTCACCCCACATGCTCTGGGACTTTTGCCTCTGATGACAAAAACAAACAGCCTAATGAAAATGGAAACAGTCTGTCAATTGTTTGCACACTGAGAATTTGCCCAAGTGCTGGAAGTAAAATTAGCTTAATTTTTAAGGTCCGACCAGTGTTTTCTGTCGGGAAAGCTATGGCAAAATTGGGCACAAATCAAACACCAACTATTTGAGGAGTCCTAACAGTGCATAAAGTTGGTATTTTCCCCCGACATTTAAAATGGAAAATAATTGAAAGCCAGGAAGGAAAAAGAAGCATTTGCCTGCGCTGGGCAAAGAATAGAATCAAACAGTTCAGTCAGCCACAGGAAAATAGACTATGAAGGTTATTCCCAACAGCTTCCTTATAGTCTTTGCCAGCAAGTTTGAAGTCTTCTGAAGGTTTACTCTGCTTCTTCTCAGACCGGAAGGTTGAGTGCATCCCCAGGAGGTGTGAGGGCTCATACAATAGCATCTCCTCCACGGCTGCTGGTCAGGTGCTCTGCATGGGGCTGGGACAGGTGAGGCTGGACCTGCTGGATTTGGAGAACCATGGCCCCAGGTTTACTATCCCTAAGGAGGGACGTTTCAGCAGCTTTAACAGCCAGTTTGTACAAACTTAATTTGGTTGGCTCTGTTGGCAATGCGGTCCCACCAATTCATACCCTCCGATTGCTGAGCTGCTGGGTGGGGCAGCATTAGACATTAGGAGGCTTCTTCTGGATTTTCCTGATCTCTAGTCTGATATGAGGCTCTGCCACTGACTTTAAATGGCACTGCTGGGTTGGATGACTGCCCGCCCCAGGGAAGACCCTTCTGGGGAGAGCAGAGTAGTAGCTGAGTGGGCTCCACGTGGCCGTGCAAAGTTTTCTGAAGCAAAGGATGAAATGATGGCCTTGCGGTTTGCCGGCAAGGCTCCAACATGAAGAGAGAACTGAGAGTCACCTGCAGACAGCTCTCCATGTGGGCTGCCTCCCTGCTCAAGCAATTGGACACGTGCCACGGAATCGGTGACACTGGAAAGGCGCCAGACTCTCGGTTACTGGCAAGCCAGTTCTCCTCCGAAAAGAGCAGGCAGCGGAGACTTCTGGCTACAAACCCTGCTGAGGTCAAGGCCGACAGGATTCTGTGATGGATTTCAGGCTCAAACTCACTCAACGTAAACTTGCAAATAGCTCAAATGAGTGGACAGACCCCATTGCCCTCTGGGGACAGCAGGAGAAAGAAGCAAGAATGGGGTTGTTGAGACTGTCTGACATGGAATCCCTCACCAGCATGAGTGACCTTGTGTGGGGGGTGGATTTCGCCTCTCCTGGCCTTAGTCTCCCCATCGGCAAAATAAGATGCTAATAACTCCCTTATAGCTACTCTTCCTGGCAGACCCTGGGTCAGAACTGGGACCAGCTCTGTGGAGGTTGGAATACGCTGTTCTCGCCCCAGTGCTGGGGATAGGAGGACCGGCCAAACTAATATCATCCAGGACTGTACCCGACAGAGGAGAGCAGCTCCAGAAGCCTCAGGGTCTTGCCCTGAAATTAGGGGCCATCATCGGTTCACTCCTTTATTATTTGGTGAGTGTTCTGTCTGTGCCAGTGACAATGGTAGGTAGCTCAGGGTTACACCGGTGAGCCAGGCAGGTGCAGCTTCATGGAATTTACAGGCTCAGGCAGTGTTTGAAGAATAAAGAGCTGACTCCTGTTTTTTTTTTTTTTTTAATTTGAGTATAGTTGACACACAATGTTATATTAGTTTCAGGTGTACAACATAGTGATTTAACTTAAATACATTATGCCATGTTCACCGTGTGCACCACAAGCGCAAGCGTAGCTCCCATCTGTCACCACACAAGCCTCCTGCCGGGTCACCGACGGCATTCCTGGGGCTGTGCCTTTCATTCCTGCGACTCACCGCTCACTGCCCTTCCCCCACTCTGCTCAGCCTCCCACCCCTCCCCTCTGGCAACCACCAGTCTGTTCTCTGTATTTATAGGTCCGATTCTGCTTTTCTTTTGTATGTTCATTCCTTTGTTTTTCAGATTCCACATGTGAGTGAAATCCCATGGAATCTGTCTCTCTCAGCCTGACTTAATTCACTTAGCATAATACAAAAGAGCTGATATTTAAAAGAAAGTGTTCATTTAAGTAATTCTTATCCCCCCGCCCTTTTTTTTTGAAAGAGAGAGAGAAAGAGTTGGAGGGAGAGGCAGAGGGAGAGAGAGAGAACCTTAAGCAATTAGCCTGAAGTACCTGAAGCCCTCGGGGCTTGATTTCATGACTCTGAGATCATGACCTGAACCAAAATCAATAGTCGGATGGTTAACCAACAGTCAACCAAGTGCCCTAATAATTCTTATGTAATTACCTTGTTTTAATGTTATCAAAATGTATTAAAATATAAAACTACATATTAGTTCTGTAGGTAACTTCTACACAACTAGGGAAATAAAACAGATTAACAACTAAAATAGAAATAAAACTGTAAAACCAATCACCCTAAAATTATCACAGTTTGATGTGACAGATGAGGCTGTTTTCCTAAAACTAAGTGTCCAATTTGGAATTTAAAAGTAAAAAGATGCCACCACGTATCTATATTCAATGAAACTTTAATTTATGGACCCACAGAATGGGAGGAATTATTTTCAGATCATATATCTGATAAGGTACAGTATCCTTGTACAGAAGACATAAGGAACTCTTACAACTCAATAATAAAAAGGCAAATAACCAGTTTGAAACACAAGTTAACATTTGAATAGACCTTGCTCCATGGGGCACCTGGTTGGCTCAGTGCGTTGAGCCTCTGCCTTTGGCTCAGTTCATGATCCCAGGGTCTTGGAATCGAGCACTGCATTGGGCTCTCTGCTTGGCAGGGAGCCTGCTTCCCCCTCTCTCTCTCTTCCTAGCTCTCTGGCTACTTGTAATCTCTCTCTGTGTCAAATAAATAAATAAATCTTAAAAAAAAAAAAAAAAAAAAAACTTTGAATAGACCTTGCTCCAAAGGAGGTAGGCAAATGGCCAACAGGTACCTGAGAAGATGGTCCACACCTCAGCTGTCAGAGACGTGCACACCGAAACCACAGTGAGAAACCGCTAGGATGACCCTGATCAAGCGGTTGGATATTAGTCGTGCTGACGAAGAGGCAGAGGTGTGGGAGAGCTCACGCACTGCTGGTGGGAATGTTATGTGGCGGCACTTCTTTGGAAAACGGTTTGACAGTTCCTAAAAAGGCTAAGCATGGAGTGGCCAGAGGAGCCAGCAGTTCCACTCCTCGTATATAACCAGGAGAACTGGAAGGCATACGTCGACATAAAAATGTACACGTGAGTGCTCATAGCAGCAGTTCATAATGGCCCACAGGTGGAAATTTCCAAATGTTCTTTGAGTGTTCGGTGGATACACAAAACATGCTTACCTATACACTGGGTAGATTGTACGCACACAGTGTGCGTACAATGGGATATTACTGAACCATAAAAAGGAAGGTAGTCCCGACACCTGCTGCTACACATGAATGAGTGTAAAAACATGTCACGTGAAAGAAGTTAGTCATAGGAGAACCTTTTATTGTCTGATTCTATTTGTATGAAATGTCTGTACAGCTTAGGCAAATCCACAGAGTCAGAAAAGAAGTTAGTGATAGTCTAGGCTGGGGTGGGGTGGGGGGCACGGGTGGGAGTCACCATGCGTGGGTATGGTGAGAGTGGCGTTTTCGTGTAGGGAGCGCATGGACCAAAAGCCTCTAAAACTAGATGTTGAACAGCCCTGGATATACCAAAAAATGCAACCATAGATTCTAAGTGGATGAATTATACAGTGTGTTCATTGTAGCTCAATCAAACAGTTTAAAAAGGAAAAACAACACATGCCCAGAATGCCTAAGAAACAAAGGTGTGTTATCTAGTGCTGGGGACGGAGCCTCCACATAAAACTGGAACTTTCCACGAATAATCCATAAATGCCCATTTTAATGCGATGTCCCTTGATAACTCAAAAGCTACATCGTGGCATTGAAGACAGCTAACTTTGGGGAATTATTCAAGTCAGGAAATTAAATGGATGCCTAGTCTGATGACCGCTGGAATGGCGAACCAAACATATTTCCTCTTGTCATTGAAAGTTGGTGCCCGTGGAGCTGAATCATCAGACTGGGCATGGTTTCCTGGCAAGACCCCCTCACACCAGGGCTGGCAAGAGTCCAGTTCTTATCAAACACGGTCACGACCAGGTGCCAGGTGCTGCCCCAACCCCTTTCTGTCCACGAAACCACCCACACAGAGGCTGAGGTCCTCTGGCGCTCACCTGTCCCAGATGGGATTACAAACACATGGGGTGACATTGACATTCTAGGGACGAAATAGGTCTTTCGATGGCCTCCTTAGAAACTGTGTTCACATGCATGTGCACAGTAACTAGGGAAATCTCCGATCTGATTAAAGAAGCACAGATTAGAAGTTTAGGGGGCCGGGAGTTGGAAGGGATGAAAATATGCAAAACTGATGTTAAAGAAAGCAGTCCCATGGTCTCGTGGGGATACTAGGTGGGGGGCTTCACTGGACAGGGAAATAGGCGTCTGGGGCATAATGGGTCAGAATGAGGCCCCGCAGGTGGGGCGGGGGTGGGGGGAGGCTTTAAAATCCAAAAGGATTTGAAGAGGAGAGTTTGAAATGCTCAAATGTCACTTGTGCCTCCTGCCCCATCAGCTCTCCCTTAACAGACCTGGAAGGCAGCCCCTGGACCTTTTTGCTCTTTCATCCAGAGATTTTCAGTTATGTTCAGGTAAAAAGAAGAAAACCACAGACACAAAGAGCCTTTGGAAGGCGCAGCCCACGACCCAGCAGCAGAATTCTTCCAAAGAGCTGTCAGAGGGGCTGGCCTTCAGCCAAGGCCTCAGGCCTGCTGCTTTTCCACACCTTCTTTGGTTCCTGGTGTGGGAGGGGGAGAGACCAACTCCATGAACTGAACATCAGGCCATTAATTAACATTCTGGATAAATAGGGACAGAGAAATCACTCCCTCCCCTAAGCTACCTAAATGGTGGCTTGGTGCTGGCATGTTTTCCACTTGGGAACCCAGCGTCCAATCCGTAGATCTCCTGGGCCTGAGGCATTCCAGTGCATTTCCATCTGCTTTGCTCAGTGCCAGTCCCCCCAGATTAGGACCCCAGGGAGCCAGAATGCTCTTCTGTATTTAGCACACAGGACAGCATACATTGTGCTTTTGAAAGGCAGGTGCTGTCCGCAGCTGCTGTGTGGTGGGAAGCTCAGGGGTGAGTCTGATTGCGGTTTGGTACGCGGGGGCAGAGGGCGGTGGGGAGTCTTCTGTGGGACAGTTCTCTATCCTGGGGACTCAGTGTTTTGTTTCCCAGCCCTCGGGTCAGGATCCGGGAAGCCGTGCGAGTGGGCTGGTGTGCCCAAGTGAAAGGAGACCCCTTCTGCTGAGCACACATTTCATAGGCCCCCGGCACGGTGACTCCCCGGGGTCCCGGCATCTGGACACTGCCACCCAGCACTCTGCAAACAGGTGTTGGACACTTGCTTTGGAGACAAAGAGAGGAGAGATCCAGCATGCATGCCGACGTAGGTCCCATTCTGCCATTTATTAGCCACATGACTTAGGAAAGTCATGGAACCTTGTTTTCATCCATTAGATGACGATAGCAACGCCTTGCGATGAGATCGTGATGACGAATGCTGACGCCCCCTCCCTTGCCTCACCTCCGCCACCACCCCTAGATACGCGCGCTCCTCACCTCCCTCTGATCCTGTCGTGGTCATCTTCCTCCCTATTCATGTCTGCTTATGACTTGCATATACATGATCTTGTCTATCATCCCCCAGACTGGGGTTCTGGCTTACTGTTGCTGTGTGCCTGATGAGGGAGCTGAGCGGTGGGAAGGGGAGGTCACGTCACCTGGCACGGTCCCATCCTGGAGCTGAGCCCCAGCACCCAAGCTCCCGGAGTGCAACTGTGTGTCCGTGCCCTCTGCTGCCCCCTGGTGGAAGTGGGGACGGAGGGCCCCTTCAAGCACTGTACCCCATCCCTCCACTCTGGAGCCCTAACTTCACTGCTGAGAACCACGGCTCCCCCGAAGTTACGCTTCCCAGTGTCATGGATTTAATGTTTTCACAGAGATAACATTAATGGACCTTCTTACAAGAAAAGCAAAGAATATACGTGTGTGTAGTAACCTGCAAGGAGGGCCTTCCTCAACCCCAATCTAATGCCTCCCCAGCCCAGACTGCCTCCACAAAGGTTCTGGAGCATCCTAGCAGCCCTTTTGCTAATATTTTACATGCATATTCATGGGTATATACATTTTAATAGGGAAGGTGTCATACAACATGTATTATTCTGAGACCTGATCTCAACAATATGTCTTGGGGAGCCTTCTCAATCAACGGGTTCATTGTAAAGACTTAGAGTGCTCCCTTGTATGGTCGATCTCTATTTTACCGGTTCTCCAGTGACGGACATGTAGACCGCTTCTATTTTTTGTATTTTGAATGTTGTTGTGATGACCACTCCTAGACATCGGTCTTCTTGCAAGTGTACAAAAATATTTGCTTTACCCCCATTTTACAGGTGAGCCGAGGGGTTTTCGGGGACCAAAACATGGGTCATCGTGATCTTCCAGCAATGCTGGTGTTCTTCAGAACTCTCAGAGTTCTTCAGAATTCCCCTCTCTAGAGGGAGCACCTCCCACTGCCGCATGGAATTCTGCGCACAGGCCCTTCCTCCCCTCGTCCCACACACGACACAGCTCTGACCACCCATTGCCTGCTCGCACCCCCTCACCACCCCACTGCCTTCAGCACTGCCTTCAGCTACACTTGGGAGCCCATGCCACCTGCTGCCCCTCACCCCTCCAGTGTGTCCCCGATGCCTCATCCCCTTGGGAGTAGCTGTGGGTCCACTTCCGTGTTCTCTAGCACTCCTCCCACACCCCTTGTGTGGCCCTTGTGTTTGAGCTTCCTTGTCCATGCCCCTGCTCGCCAGGTGAACTGCCTTCCACTCTCAGGGGCCCCTGGCCCCAAGACACTCTTGGTGTCCTTCACAGAATTCTCCAGCCTTGACTGTGCTCTACCTGCCTGTCTCACATCACATCAGGAGCTGCAGGGGGTAAGGGTGGCTTCTGCTCCTAAGTCCCCAGGCATGGTGTTGGCCTAGCACGGACCAAGGATCTGTGGGACGAGGGAATGTATACCCGAATGCATAGCACAGTCACGCTCCACTGCCCCTTGGTGCCCCTGAGAAGCCGGGGACATCGGACACTCTGACACTTGGACACGAGGCCACTCCCAATGTGCCAGGCCCATCACAATGCACAGAACTGGCTGCTTCCCTTGATTCTATTTGTGATGCTGCAGCGGCCCCAGGAGCAGAGTCTCTCTCAGAGGAAAGGAAGAGGGAAGGGGGTGCCCACAGGGCCGCAGCTAAAGATGTCTTCGGACAAGCTGGCGCCTCGTTAGTCATGGCAGGGAAGGAAGAGGCCGCCCAAGAAATGGTGACATCGTCGTGGTCACCAGAGGAGACCGGCCCTGTACTCTGAGTACCGAAAGGCCCAGCCCCATGGAGCGTGCCCCCTGCACAGCCAGGCGGAATGGGTGGAATGGGCAGGAGTGCATTCCTGAAATGGAGTTATTATTCTCCCCACGGGGCAAGCGGACATTGGGAACCGGAACTTGGAGGGATGAGCACCGTGTGCCCAGGCTCGGGAGGTCTCAGCCTGGCCTCTGTGTCTCCGGGCATCGCTGCTGGTGCTGCAGGTGCACAGACGAATTAGACAGAGCCGGGCACACCATCTGTATTTCTCTTTCCCTCCCTCTCGCCTGGCTTCCGCTCTCCCTCTCCGCCACCTTCTACGCCAAGCTTCTCTGGAACAGACCCCGTGAGTAATTGCTCCCCGGAGCACTCGGTTCCCAGGAAGACCCGCGGCCCTCGTGAAAGGGTCTGTGCAGCTAAAGCAGATTGAAGGCTCGAGGACTGGGATATTTTTGATTTGAGGCAGGTGGCTGAGGCAAGATAATCCCTAAAATTAGAGAAATGTGTAAAATGTATGCTTTCGACTCTCTCTGGAGGAAGACTCCCTGCCCGAGACTGGGGCATCCCAGCATCCCTGAGCCTGCAGCCGGCTTGGCATCCCACCAGGGCATTGTAATGAGTTGCAGGAAGGCTAATGCTCTTCCTTCGTAAGTGGCTCAAATGCCAGGATAATGCAAAGATCCCTCCAGATTCCAGAAGGGGCTGGATGACAGTGTCCGACCTGCCTAGGAAGGGACCAGAAAACACAGAGAAAGACTGTCACAATCCAGGGGAGAGGGATGAAATCAGAGAAGAAAATGACTGTGTTTTTAAGAAAGACAATCAAAATTAAAGGGGAAAAACTGGTTCCAGGGAAGGTGGGGGAGGGAATAAATTAAGGACACCCTAAGAAAGCAGCTGGTCATTTTGTGGGCAGGGGACCTGACCTGGTGTCCTCCACAAGTCTGTCACTTTATGGGGACTTTGCTGAGGTAGCAGGGGCCTGGGGGACCCAGCAGTATTCTCTGAGACGTCCCGCGTGGAATGCTGCTTTAGAATAGGCAGCTCTAGGGAACGAGGTTGGGTCAGTCAGGGCAATTAGAATATGGTCTGGGGACTAGATGATGTAAAAATGTCCCCAAACCAATGGCAAAGCAGAGATTATTTACTGAAAACAATCGGATTATAAAACATTATGTGCAGAATGATCTCATCTGAGTGAAGTAAAAAAGGAAGGATGCGCCCTGAGGTGTGAGTGGCGGAAAGCTCCAAGTGGTAGGAATGTGAGAGCTTTTCATTTTCACTTTTGCTCAACTACATTTCCCCTGTCCCATAATGCACATGCAGGGGCCGCTGGCCTGGTCTCTTCAGCAAGTCTGACATTTGCCAAGTAGCAGGGACCTACGGACAAAACAATATGCTCTGGGTGTTCCTGTAGAGCTTCTGGAGCAATAACAGATTCATTTAAAAGCCAAACAATTGAGGCAATATCTCCTCCCTTCCTTCCTCCCTTCCTTCCTTCCTCCCCTTCTTCCTCCCCCCTCTTTTCCTTCTTCTTCTCCCTCTCCCTCCTCCTTCTCCACCTCTTCCTCCTCTTCCTCCTCCTTCTTCTTCCTCTTCTATTTGAGAGAGAGAGCGAGCACGTAGGTGCCAGCAGGGGCGGGCAGGAACACAGGGAGAGAGAATCCCAAGCAGACTCCACACTGAGCCAAGAGCTCGACATGGGCCTCAACCCCATGACCCTGAGATCTTGACCTGAGCCGAAATCAAGAGTCCTAGGCTTATCCGAACTGCACC
Source organism: Mustela nivalis (assembly GCF_964662115.1). Classification (NCBI taxonomy): domain Eukaryota; kingdom Metazoa; phylum Chordata; class Mammalia; order Carnivora; family Mustelidae; genus Mustela; species Mustela nivalis. The sequence continues at coordinate 179,208,663 of NC_139021.1, forward strand.
AGCCAGGTCCATGGGCAATATTTCTAAGTAAGCGTGGCAGGCAAAGGGTTAATAACCCAAGGGAAGCGTTCCTCTGGACTGGTGAGAACACAAAAGGGAAGAATGGAGAACTGGGGCCAGGACACAAAGAGAAAAATCCACGAACAAGGAAATGTAAATGATTAGTACATTTGAAAATGCCTCCCTCGTTAGCAATCAAGGAACTGCAAAGTGGAACCAGGAACCAACTCTCTCCCCATCAAATAACTAAGCACTGGAAAGAGAAAGGATAGCCCACTGAGAAGCCGAGCTGGTGGGCACACCCGCTCACTACCTCCACTGTGGGAGTAACCTGACCGCAGACATCAGGATCCTTGAAGATGTCTGCACTCATGAATTCCATTACTGTGAAGCTTTCTTTAAAAAAGAGTCATCGAACAAAAACCGGGGTGCTTGCTGCAGCACTGTTTCTAATTCTGAACAATTATAGCTCCTCTGGTGTGTGTAGGATACCCAGGTAGACAGAGGCAATTCAAGTGGTCACCTTTGGAATTTGAGATGTGGGACAGATTTGTTATAACATTAAGTAAAAAGGGCCATTGACAATATCATCCCCATCAAGGAAAGCAAATGAGCAAAAAGAAGCCTAGAAAAGGATGAGAAAGAAACGCCCAGAAATGTTTCCACCTCTTCCTGGAGGAGGGAGGTGTGGTCAGCTCTTTCCTTACTTCCAAATGTTGGCGCACGCCTCTTACTTTCATCATGAGGAGCTAGAAAAAAATAGCAAAAAGCTGATCCTGAGCTTTTTTTTTTTTTGGATTTTGGGCAAGTTGAGAAAGCTGGAGTGTAGGAAAACCAACCCAGCCAGCGGGTGGTCTGTTCTTCCGATGCCTGGGAGCCCCGGGAGCCCCCACGTCCAGGAGGGGCTTCTGCACCACGAAGGGAGAGGAGGAGGGTGGACAGCAGCCCAGGCTGTGTGCGGACGTGCCACCGAGGCGCGGGAACAGCCTCAGGGAAGGGCCGGTTGACTATAGTGAGCCCCATGCCAGAAGGAAAGCCAAGTGGGGCCCAAGGAGACTCTGCCACCTGGTGGGCAGGATGCCCTGGCTTCCAGAACAGGGGCTGGGGTGGACCAGAACCCAGGAGGGACTCCCACCGCTGTGTCCCTGGTGGCCAGTTCCAGGCCCCAAGTCCCTGCCCCAGCCTCCTCACACCCTCCTACCTCTGTCACTCTGCAGTGAGGGGCTTTGGACCAGGCTAACGCCTCCATGGCGGGTCTAGTCCTCTGTCCAGTAGGGCACTCCTCTAACAAAATGCCAGATGCATTCAAGACGCTGACTGAGCGGGCTCCCTCCAGACGCTCCGACCAAGGAGGGCCCCTCCGTGCCCCGTCCAGCTTCCGACTGTCGCCGGACTTTCTCAGTGTCCTTGGCTTGTGTCAGAGTTCCCGAAATCCCTGCTTCAGTTTCCCCATGCCTGTCTTTTCTTCACGTCTGTGTGTCTGTGCCCAAATTTCCCTCTCCTTATGGGGACACCACACGCTGGATTGGGGACTCACTCTAGTCCAGTAGGACCTTCTCTTAACTAGTTAGCTCTGCCAAGGCCTTGTTTCCAGAGAATGTCACATTCTGAGGTTCAGTGTGGACATGACTTTGCAGAGGGGGCGCTAGTCAACCCTGGACACATGGAGACAGTAGCCACACTTACCCTCGGCAGCTCTTTGAGCTGTAAATGAGTTAGTATAGATAAAGCACCAAGAACAAGCCTGGCATACAGAAAGCTCCATCGAAGCCATGATTTTTCAGCTGAAGTCTGAAGCTGCCTTCTGGAACTTTCCCTACTCACAGGTAGACATTCAAAGATGTAGAAAAACCATCCAGCCATACACATGCCCTCCATGTTACTGGCCTCAGATGTTTTCCCAGGGCTGCAGTGGTTTTTAGTTCCTTTTTGAATTGCTCTTCATTCTTTGTGATAGCCTGAGACCCCACCAGTGGGAAGCGGAAAATGGGGGACAGGGAGCAGGAAGGGTGCATGGTGGCTACCAGGGAGCCTTCTTGGCCCTCGGGCCTGCATCGGACCCCCATCACCTCTAAGGGGGGCGGGTGTGGCCCAGCATCTTGGGCCACCCTTCTTGCTTCTTAAATTGTTGTCCCTTTTTGTTGGCAGCCGCCCCCTGCCAGCACAGGGGTCTTAAGTTCCCAAGGAGCTCAGCTGCACCAAAACCCCCCCAAAACCAAAAACTAAAAAAAAAAACCAGAAAAATCGAAAAACCCAAGCATAACCAAGGTCACGCTGTCACACCTCCTTCCCCTCCTTGGAAGCTAAACTTCGCGCCCTCTTCACCCCTGCCATTGCCATGGCCCCAGGGCCGGGGCTGATCCCGTTATAAAATGACCTTTGATTGATCTGCTTTTAGCTAAAGTGGGGGCAACTGTACTTTACACTCTGGAGTTACCTCTCAGCCCTGGAAGAACCTTCATTTATTATTCTGTCCCCCACACAGGCACAAAGCACAGAGACCACAATGCATTGGCACAGCTTTCCGACTTAAAGTAATTCTTCTTCTCTGAGAGCATTCTTGCCTGAAGGCGGCGGTGCCCACAGCTCAGGTGTGAGCCTGTGACCCAGCTCAGCCACTCAGAGCTCTTCCCTGGGATTTGTTCATGTCCAGCTAACAGAAGGGACGGGGACCCTTTGAAGGTAAACTGATAACATGTGAGCTTTATAAGTCTTCAGTCATCACAATGTCTACCAGACAAATGAAACCAACACAAAGAAGAAAGCGGATATGGAGAGAGGCATGGTGACAAGTGGGGACAGAAGGTGGAGGACAGCAAGCACAGTGTTCCTGGGGCTGTTTGCAGGTGTCTGCGAGGCACAGACAGCCCCCGAGTCAAGGTTAGGGGCACCCCAGTTTCTTTCCAAGAGATCTCTTCTTTTGCTAAACAAGTTCAAGCTGGGTTTCTGTCCCAATTACAAACACAACACTCTTCCTAAAAGAACTGACTATATGCCTGTCATCTTGGGACAGATTTTTTTTTTTTTTTGATAGAAAAGGAGAAAATAGAACAAGTAATTCCGACTGTGACCAGAATTATGAAAAAGAGAAACATCAGGGATGGTAAGGTCTGATGCTACCGCCTTGGGTTTTTATGTGTGCTCTCTTGTTGCTACGGGAAAGAAAACAAAGACAGAAGCGCGCGCGCGCGCGCGCGCGTGTGTGTGTGTGTGTGTGTGTGATTAAACACAAACAAAGACAGCATCCTGTCGGCCCCAGCTGAATATTCAGAAATAGCCACACGATCTTCAAAAACAACAATGTGCTAAGTTGTCCTGGGTTTCGTTTCTCAGGTGTTGATGGTGACAGGTGTTCTCTAAATCAGTTCCTGTCAGCTCTTCAGGACGTGTGCAACCCCATTCCACAGGAAAGAAGACCAGTACAGTATGAAGAAGGAACGTGGAGCCTCCCCCAGGCCAGCTAGGGCTGGGGGGAGGGGAAGGTGTCACCTTTTGATCTGAGGGAGCTCACACCTCCAGGACACTGCCTCGTGACACATTGCCAACACCACTGAACCTTGTCCCAACAGGTGGCCTCCATTCTAATGGGAGCCAAGTGTCTGCTTGTGCCCTTTGTTTGTGGTTTGTGGCACCTGCACCTTAATCTGAGACAAAGAATAAAGGAAAAACTAGTGGGTCCTTCCACATGAGGTACCAGAGATCCCCCGCAGGTGTCCAGTGTTCTCACAGTTGGTGTGCATAAATTCTGCCTTCTACCAAAGATGCTCTTCCTCCTTGTTCAAGTTCAGGACTTAGCTCAGATGTTACCTGTTCCTCGGTCAGCCAGCACATCCTTAGCAAGCACCAACTACTTGCAGGTACTAGCCTCGAGGACCAGGATTGGAGCACACTTGCCCTGTGTCTTCAGTGAGGTCCAGAGACCCTCTGAACAGGGTTGAAGGGAAGAAGGAGTGAGCTGGTGCCACATGGGAAAGTAAATGTAATTGTTTTATGATGACTTCTTAGAATTAGCTTATGAACACAGAGCTGATGGACTTCTTAGAATTAGCTTATGAACACAGAGCTGATGTCCTAAATAATCAATGAGAACCAACTGTGAACTTCTCAAGGGAAAAACCAGCTCTCATACATGGCAAGCCTTTCACAGATTCTCCTCCATTCTCTAGGGTTCCTCCCAAAGCCCCCATCTTGAGGAACCTCACCCCAGCCTACCCGTAGGAGCTCAATCCTCCCCACAAGAGCTTTGTTTCCCCAAAGATTTGTATAGTGAGCCTTACCAAAAAGCACAGCCCATCCCAGGGAACCAAAGCCCTGGGTCTTGGCTCAAGCATTGTGAGATTCAACAATTGGGCTTTGGCCCATTTGGGCTCTTGTAGTTGGAAGCTGTGGGGAAGAGACGGGGGACAACTCAGGGCGGTTTTGCAGGATTTTGGCAACATCACACTGGCCTGCGATTCTCTTGTGGGTACCATACTCACCATGGAGAAGATGGAGTGTCTGAAATCACCTTCAAGTCCACCTGGACACAACTGACCTGAGCCCGGAGAGAAGCGGTGGGAAGAAGCGACCAGTGGCAGTGAGCCTGCCCTCCTGAGTTCACACACTGACTGTTCCTGTTCCTTCTTTTAATGGATAAAAGAGGTGGCCCAGCCTAGAGGCCACTTGGCAAATGATGTGGGCTTTGAACATATTTTTTAAAGATTTATTTATTTGTTTGTTTAAAGAATGCAAGTGAGGGGAGAGACAAAGGGAGAGGGACAGAGAACCTGTAACGCACACTTCCCGCTGAACGCAGAGCTGGCAGCGGGGCTCGCTCTCCCGATCCTGATAGGACCCTAACCCTGACCCTAACCCTAACCCTAACCCTAACCTGACCCTAACCCTAACCCTAACCCTAACCCTGACCCTAACCCTAACCCTAACCCTAACCCTAACCCTGACCCTAAACCCTAACCCTAACCCTAACCCTGACCCTAACCCTAACCCTAACCCTAACCCTGACCCTAACCCTCTAACCCTGACCCGGACCCTAACCCTAAACCCTAACCCTAACCCTAACCCTAACCCTAACCCTGACCCTAACCCTCTAACCCTGACCCGGACCCTAACCCTAACCCTAACCCTAACCCTGACCCTGACCCTGACCCTAACCCTAACCCTGACCCTAACCCTAACCCTGACCCTGACCCTGACCCTGACCCTGACGCTGACCCTGACCCTGACCCTAACACTAACCCTAACCCTAACCCTGACCCTGACCCTGACACTGACCCTAACCCTAACCCTAACCCTGACCCTGACCCTAACCCCTAACCCTAACCCTAACCCTAACCCTAACCCTGACCCTAACACGGACCCTGACCCTAAACCTAACCCTGATTCTAAACCTAACCCTAACCCCTACACTAGCCCTAACCCTGACCCTAACCCTGTCTAACCCTACCTAACCCAAACCTAACAGTAAACTCAATCCTAACCACAAGCCCTAACCCGGACCCTAACCCTAACCCTGAACCTAACCCTAACTCCTAACCCTGACCATGACCCTGACTGAGAGCCGGACCCTAACCCTAACCATACCCTGAAGCTGACCGTGACCCTATCCAAGAAACAAACCCTAACCCTAACCCTAACCCTAACCCCTAACCCTAACCCTGACCTTGGCACTGACCCTAACACTAAAGCTAAACTTAACCCTAACCCTAAAACTTACCCTTACCCTGAAACTGGCCCAGACGCTAACACTAACACTGACCCTCACCTTTACCCTGACCGTAACACAGACCACGACTCTGACCCTAACCCTAACCCTAAACCTGACCCTGACCCTAATAAGGACCCTGACCCTAAACCTAACCCTGATTCTAACCCTAACCCCATCCCCAAACCCTAACCCTAAGCCTGACCCTAAACCTGTCTAACCCTATCCTAACCACAACCCTAACACTAACCCTAACCCTAACCCCAAACCCTAAACCTGACCCTACCCTGACCCTGAACCTAACCCTAACCCTGACCTTACCCTAAACTGGCACCTAAACTGAACCCTGACTTTGACCCTTACCCTAACCCTGGCCCTGACCTGAACCCTGACCCTGACCCTGAACTTGAGCCAGTCCCTAAAGCTAACCCTGACCCTATCCCTAACCCTGGCCCTGACCCTGACCCTAACTCTGACCGTAACCCTAAAACTTACCCTGACCCTGACCCTGAGCCTGACCCTGAACCTGACCCTAACCCTAACCCTAACTTATAACCCTCACCCTAACCCAAAACCCTAACTCAACCCCGAACCTTCCCTGTCCTCCTTCCCACCCACCGACTCAAGCCAGGGCTCTATCCAAGGACAGGCTGGACCTCTGTCCCAGGGAACAATCAGGAAGACCAAGCAGAGGGAGAGAGAAGTGGAAGGGGCCCACTGATCTCCCTGCCTTGACTTGGCCTCCACTGATGACTCCAAGCCCTCTGGCCCAAGCCCTCATTGAGCAGGACCCTGGGATGGATTCTGAATTCTAGGCCAGCTGGGTGGTGGGTACTCGATGACCTTTGCATCCCCAGATGTCCAACCCGCCTGGCCTTGCACCCTGAGCCTTGCTTCCCAGGATAGGCACGGTTCCGGTGCTCAGCAGACTTTGGGGCCACAGAGGACTTGGCAGTGGTGAGGGAACATGGGGGACCAGTCGGGGACAGCGCCATGGTGGGTCCGCATCCACCACAAGGCTGGGTCATGGGACAGGTGCTGTGTGCAGGTCTACTGGGCACACCTGGCCCTCTCGGAATGGAGGTCTGTGTGCCTGGTGCACCTTTCCTCCACCTACCCCTGGAGGATCGGCCAGGTTCAAGCATTTCCATGTCCAACCCTCAGGGACAGTTGGGAACCTGGGCTCAAGAGAGGCAGTGACTGGCCCAGGACAAAAATCGGGTACAGAGTCCAAGGAGCAGAGCTTCCCTCCAGTCCTGGGCAATTCCTGACCCTCCCATGAGGTTTGCTTTGAGGGTGAGAGCTCCTCAGATCCTTGGGGAGAGCTACCCACCCCATCCCATGAGGGGACATGACCTCGGGCATCCCCAGACAGCTAGAGGCATATGTGTTTGAGCGTGCGTGTGTGTGTGTGTGCGTACACACACACACACACACACACACCACTCTGCCCAGCTAGGGGTCAGAGGGGGAGACACCCTGGGAAAATGGTGGGTAACTAGGGGGAAAGAAGAAAGAGGTTGGAGACAGCTGGGCCATGGGGTCAGGGGCATCAGGACTCCTGGCAAGGGCCGAGATCCAAAGCATGGGGAGAGGAGACAGGACAGGCTGATGGTCAAGGGGTCCCCAAGGGGCCCAGGGGTTTTGCCAGGGCACTGGGTGGGGACAGGGTCTGGGGCCTGGTGTCCATCACCACCCTGGACTACTGGAAGTAGAAAGAGGTACCCCCCAGTGTGGACAGGGCTACAGCACCGAAGGCCTCCCCTTCCTCTTCTATCAGTGGGGCCATAGAGACAGGGTGTCCCTAGTCTCCCACAGGCTTGTAGAAGAGCCTGTTGGCCTTGAATCTCTCTCCCTGACCCACTGTGCTCCCAGTCTTGGGAAAATGCTTTGGACTCCCTCGAGGTCCTTCTGAGCAGAAGACAACCTGGGGGCTCGGGGGGCTGACCTTGTGGGCTTGAAGCATGTGGCAGAGCACTGGACCCCTGGTCTGGGGACCCAGGGCAGGACCCTCCTTGTTGCAGCCTCAGGGTCCCCACTGGGAAGAGGTTCCAGAGTCAGAGCTCTGCTCGGGGTGAGAAGGCTTTACTTAGCAAGGAACCAAGCACCAGCCCAGGAGAGGGAAACAGGGACAAGGGAGACTTCGGAGGTTTCTCCCCTCAGCCCTGGAGCCCCCAGATCCGGCTCCTGGGAGACACCCACGAACAGAGACAGACGCAGGCACAGAGACAAAGACAGAGTCAGACACAGACACTGAACCCAGGAGAGAGGGAACCAGGAGAAGTCCCAGACTTTCCTCCATCGGCTGGGAAAGGACAGCCACACATTGTGTCCCCTTCTCAGTCCCACGGGCCATCCACCCTGGGAGGACGGATTCGGGAATGCCCGGGGTCCCCTGTGGGGGCTGGCCGGCACATGGGCGCAGACGAGGCCCTTGGACCTCCACCTAATGGGAGCCCCGGGAAGTCTGTGTCACCAAGGTCAGAAGCCATGCACTGCAACCTTGCCACGGGGGATGGGACACAGGCAGGAGGACGGTGGCTTTGCCTGGATCCCAGAGCAGATCCAGGCCCCTCTGGGCCGTGTTCCATGCCCCCGCCCAGCCCCGGGCTCACCCGTGCCCGGCCAAGTGTGTGCACCAGCCTCCTGGGAGAGCGGGGATGGAACGTATGCAGGGGTCCTACCCCTGATGGCATCCCTAGCAGGAGAAGCCAGGACACCCCCAGTGTGCAGACGGGGAGACTGGGGAGGCCCTGAGAGCCACAGGGTGTGTGCGGGCACACAGTCCTGGGCAGGAGGAGCAGGAGCCCCGTCTGAACCCAGCTCTGGGCCCTCCCAGCGGGGACAACTGCTGCACCCAGGCCTCCTGCTGCACACAGGCTGTGGGGAGGCTGTGTGGGGGTCACTGGATGGACAGGGCATGGGGTGGAGGGGGAGCCTTGAGCAGCTGGGGGAGGGGCGCCCTCAGGGAGCTCTGGTGGGAGCAGGAAGTCGGGTAAGGAGCCCCCAGGCAGTGGTGACCTCACTTCCCTGACGACACAGCCCAACGGAATTGGAACCCACGTATCCAGGCACCCACATTCCAGACAAAACCCCCCGGCCCAGCTCATTTCTGGGCAGATCCTGAAGGAAGCGACATGTTCTGCTGCTGCCTACCGAAGCCCAGAGGATGCAGGCAGAGGAGAGCTCGCCCGCCAAACACGTCCCCCCACTGGGCAGGTCGTGTCAGGCTTCCCCGACGACTCTGGCCCTTTGGCAAAAAGAATCAAAAGGTGACACCGGGAGGCTCAAGTCAGACAGCCCCACACCTTCTGACCGACCCGTGGAGGCCTACGTCTCCTCCCTGTGTGTGGATGTGTGTGTGTGTGTGTGTGTGTGTGTGTGTGTGTGTGTAAAGAGAGCTCATGGGGGGTGGAGACGCCCCCAGGAGCAGGAGCCGGCTGATGAGGGGTCAGATGCCTGGTGGGCAGGTCATGTTCACACCCCAGGTGAAGGCTGGCTAGGTGGGAAGGAGTGTGGGGGCTGCACCCTTCTGCCCAGGGTTGATCCTGAGACCCTGCAGGGACGGGTCACTGACCCAGGTGCGGGGCTGTGCACGCACAGGTCTGCGTGGGATCTGGGAGAAGCAGGGGCACTGGGCAGGAGCACGGTGGGTATGGCCGGGCAGGGCTCTGACGCCTCTTGCACACTCCCCGTCTCTGCCTTGGCAGGCCACGGATGAACTAGGAAGGAGGCGGGAAGACACGCACCCCTCCCCGACCCCGGAGTCCCCGGTCCTGGGAAGGCCCTCGCTACCTCCCAGACCACTGCCCGCGGTACTCCACTGCACTGCGGTCCTGGACACGGAGCCCACGGAGGCCAAGTCCGAGGGTGAGAAGGCTGGGGTGGGGTGCCTGTGGCTGTGTGGGGAGGGGTCGGTGCTGGGCCCCACAGGGAGAAGCCCCCACAGGCCGGTGTGGGGCCAGGAGCCTCGACTTGGCTCGGAGCACCCAGGGGGTGGACTGCAGTCGGGGAGACGTCCCGGGGAGGGTTCCTTCGTGGCTGCGGCTTCTCCGGGAGGCCCCGGGCTGGGCTCTGTCTCTGCAAAGCCACAGGGAGAGGCAGGCCCGCGGGTGACCTTCTCTCCTCTCCCAGCTTCTCCAGCCAAGGAGCTAGACCCTCTCCCAACTTCAGCCACTCCGGAGGGGCACATGGTGTCTGGAGTCCCTTCGGCGGGAGACCGGGAGCCCACAAGTGCCGGGGCGCCTGCCCACGAAGATGCTGATGCTGTCCGGGGAGAGCTGGCTCCTGCTCCTGCCCCCACCCCTGCTCCTGCTGCTCCCCCTGCCCCTGCCCCTGCCAGAGCGACTCCCACTTCCCCTGCCCCTGCCTGTGCTCCTGTTCTGGCCCTTGACCCAGATCCTCCCTTGGTCCCACCCCTTCCCCGACCCCTCCCTGGGCCGCTGTTCCTGCCCCAGACCCAGCTCCTGCCCTTGACCTCGCCCAGGCCATCACCCCTGCCCTTGCCCCAGCTCCTGCCCCTGCCACTTCCCCCGCCCCTATCCCTTCACCTTTCCCTGCCAGGGCCCCTGTCCAGGCACCTGCCCCTGCACCGGCCCCAGACCCAGGTCCTCACCCTGTTCCTGCCCTTTCCCTTGCCCCTTCCTGTGCCCCTGCCTGGAAGGCCTCCACTTTCCCTGCCAGTGCCCCTGTTCCTGCCCCAGACCCAGCTCCTGCCCTTGACCCTGCACCAGTCATCACCAAGGCACTTGCCTCAGTTCCTACTCTTGCTCCTGCCCCTTCCCCTGCCCCTGCGCCTGCCCCTGCCCCTGTCCTTTCTCTTTTCCCTGCCAGGGCCACTGCCCCTGCACTTGCCCCAGACCCAGGTCCTACCCCTGTTCTTGCCCCTGGCCCTGCCCCTGCCCCTGCATCTGCCCCTGCCCCTGCCCCTGCCCCTGCCAGGAAGGCCTCCACTTTCCCTGCCAGTGCCCCTATTCCTGCCCCAGACCCAGGCCCTGTCCCTGCGTCTTCCCCTTCAACTGCCACCATCCCGTCGCCTGGCCCTGCCAGGAACACTCCCCCTTCCCCTAGCCCTGCCTAGGCCCCTGTTCCCGCCCCAGACCCAGCTCCTGCCCTTGACCTGGCCCAGGCCATCACCCCTGCCCTTGCCCCAGCTCCTGCCCGTGCCCCTTCCCCTGCTCCTATCCCTTCTCCTTTCCCTGACAGGGCCAAGGCCCCTTCCCCTGCCCCTTCACCTGTCCCAGACCCAGGTCGTGCCCTTCCACCTGCCCCAGACACAGGTCCTTCGCCTGTTCCAGCCCCTTGCCTTGCCCCTTCCCGTGCCCCTGCCAGGACAGCCTCCCCTTCCCCTGCCTGTGCCCCTGTTCCTGCCCAATGCCCCGCTCTTGCCCTTGACCCTGCACCGGCCATCACCCCTGCACTTGCCCCAGCTCCTGCCCGTGCCCCTTCCCCTGCTCCTAACCCTTCTTTCCCTGACAGGGTCACTGCCCCTGCACCTGCCCCGGCTCGTGCCCCAGACCCAGGTCCTGCCCCTGCACCTGCCCCTACACCTGCCCCAGACCCAAATCCTAACCCTGTTCTTGCCCCTGCCCCTGCCAGGAAGGCCTCCACTTTCCCTGCCAGTGCCCCTGTTCCTGCCCCAGACCCAGCTCCTGCCCTTGACCCTGCACCAGTCATCACCAAGGCACTTGCCTCAGTTCCTGCTCCTGCTCCTGCTCCTGCTCCTGCTCCTTCTCCTGCCCTTTCCCCTGCCCCTGCCCCTGTCCTTTCTCCTTTCCCTGCCAGGGCCACTGCCCCTGCACCTGCCCCAGACCCAGGTCCTACCCCTGGACTTGCCGCTGGCCCTGCCCCTGCATCTGCCCCTGCCCCTGCCAGGAAGGCCTCCACTTTCCCTGCCAGTGCCCCTGTTCCTGCCCCAGACCCAGGCCCTGTCCCTGCGTCTTCCCCTTCATCTGCCACCATCCCTTCGCCTGGCCCTGCCAGGAACACTCCCCCTTCCCCTAGCCCTGCCTAGGCCCCTGTTCCCGCCCCAGACCCAGCTCCTGCCCTTGACCTGGCCCAGGCCATCACCCCTGCCCTTGCCCCAGCTCCTGCCCGTGCCCCTTCCCCTGCTCCTATCCCTTCTCCTTTCCCTGACAGGGCCAAGGCCCCTTCCCCTGCCCCTTCACCTGTCCCAGACCCAGGTCGTGCCCTTCCACCTGCCCCAGACACAGGTCCTTCGCCTGTTCCAGCCCCTTGCCTTGCCCCTTCCCGTGCCCCTGCCAGGACAGCCTCCCCTTCCCCTGCCTGTGCCCCTGTTCCTGCCCAATGCCCCGCTCTTGCCCTTGACCCTGCACCGGCCATCACCCCTGCACTTGCCCCAGCTCCTGCCCGTGCCCCTTCCCCTGCTCCTAACCCTTCTTTCCCTGACAGGGTCACTGCCCCTGCACCTGCCCCGGCTCGTGCCCCAGACCCAGGTCCTGCCCCTGCACCTGCCCCTACACCTGCCCCAGACCCAAATCCTAACCCTGTTCTTGCCCCTGCCCCTGCCAGGAAGGCCTCCACTTTCCCTGCCAGTGCCCCTGTTCCTGCCCCAGACCCAGCTCCTGCCCTTGACCCTGCACCAGTCATCATCAAGGCACTTGCCTCAGTTCCTGCTCCTGCTCCTGCTCCTGCTCCTGCTCCTTCTCCTGCCCTTTCCCCTGCCCCTGCCCCTGTCCTTTCTCCTTTCCCTGCCAGGGCCACTGCCCCTGCACCTGCCCCAGACCCAGGTCCTACCCCTGGACTTGCCGCTGGCCCTGCCCCTGCCCCTGCATCTGCCCCTGCCCCTGCCCCTGCCAGGAAGGCCTCCACTTTCCCTGCCAGTGCCCCTGTTCCTGCCCCAGACCCTGTCCCTGTCCCTGCGTCTTCCCCTTCATCTGCGACCATCCCTTCGCCTGGCCCTGCCAGGAACACTCCCCCTTCCCCTAGCCCTGCCTAGGCCCCTGTTCCCGCCCCAGACCCAGCTCCTGCCCTTGACCTGGCCCAGGCCATCACCCCTGCCCTTGCCCCAGCTCCTGCCCGTGCCCCTTCCCCTGCTCCTAACCCTTCTTTCCCTGACAGGGTCACTGCCCCTGCACCTGCCCCGGCTCGTGCCCCAGACCCAGGTCCTGCCCCTGCACCTGCCCCTACACCTGCCCCAGACCCAAATCCTAACCCTGTTCCTGCCCCTGCCCCTGCCAGGAAGGCCTCCACTTTCCCTGCCAGTGCCCCTGTTCCTGCCCCAGACCCAGCTCCTGCCCTTGACCCTGCACCAGTCATCACCAAGGCACTTGCCTCAGTTCCTGCTCCTGCTCCTGCTCCTTCTCCTGCCCTTTCCCCTGCCCCTGCCCCTGTCCTTTCTCCTTTCCCTGCCAGGGCCACTGCCCCTGCACCTGCCCCAGACCCAGGTCCTACCCCTGGACTTGCCGCTGGCCCTGCCCCTGCCCCTGGCCCTGCCAAGATGGCCTCCACTTTCCCTGCCTGGACCCCTGTTCCTGCCCCAGACCCTGCTCCTGCCCCTGCTTCTTCCCCTTCAACTGCCGCCATCCCTTCCCCTGGCCCTGCCAGGACCACTGCCCCTTCCCCTGGCCCTGCCTAGGCCCCTGTTCCCGCCCCTGACCCAGTCCTTCTCATTTGCTCCTGCTCCTTTCCCTGACCTTGCCTGGGCTCCTGTCCCTGCCTCTGACCCAGCTCCTGCTCTGGATCCTGCACCGGACACTACTGCTGACCCTGTCCCTGCCTCTAGCCCAACCCCTGGCCCTACACCTTCTCCTGCGGGACTCCCAGACCCGCATCCAGAGCCCACAACTCTGCGGGGAGATCTCCCCAGAAAAATGCCGTCAGTTCCATCCCCTGACCCCGACACCCCCCCAGAATGTTTCATCCCCCCTCCTTGTGTTCTTCCTCTCCTGTATGGAGTCACCGTTCTCGTCGCCGTCCATCTCCTCTATGCTGTGTATTATTTATTTTAAATAAAAGTTCTTGTTTTCCCTGGAACACGTCATGAGCATCAAGAGCATTCCAACGCTGTGCCACCACGCCCCAGAACATCGTTGCAGGCTATCTCCTTCCCCAAAGGAGGGGACCCTGAGCCCAAGCCCTCCTGCCCATTGTTCCCCCCAGCCTGGCCCCTCGCAAGCCCTAAGCTGTTCCTGCTCGTGTTCTGGAGGTTTCTGGAAGTGGAATCCCTCAATAGGTGCCTTTGTGTCTGCACCTATTTTCAAAGGGCCCTTGTTTGGGGTTTGGTTTGGTTTGGTTTGGTTTGGTTTGGTTTTTGTTTCTTCTCTCTGTTTGACATAGAATTTCCCCTCTTGGTTGTTGAGACGCCCAATGGATTACAGAGGAGATGTCATCCTAGGGACCCCTTTAGGAATTCTGGGCACAATCTCGGGGCCAAGGCCCCTGTTCCTGCTGGGACACCACAGTCGGTCCCCAGACAGGACACGGCTGTTTCCTCCTGTGGCCCACACAGAAACCAGGGAAATGCAGAAAGCTGGAAGACACACCGCGGAGGGCAAAAGCATCGCTCACAACCCTAGGCCAGAGACAGGTCTCCCATGGGTCTGCTCCACGCCATGCTCCAAGTCACTGGGTCCCACAGGGACAGAGACTAGACACGTGCAAGTTCAACGGGGAGGAGAGGCACACAGGCACTATGTGTCAGGAGATGCAGGAGCTCCCGGGGAAGGACTCAGGCAAAGGAAACCCTGGGGAGGCAGTGCTGGTCACCCTCAGACTGGCAGGTGTCTGGTCTGGGGACCAGCAGCCCTGGGGAGAACGTGAGGAAGCAGAGGTCCAATGCAGGGCCCCTGGAGAGAAGGCGGACAGGCACCCCTGTCTGAGACAACCGTGAGCGGCACCCATCCCAGGCCACAGGTGCACCTATCACCTAGGAGGGCTCAGCCTGGGACTCACCCCCAGAAACTCTGGCTCGATTGGCCACGGATGTGTTTTCAGTAGGATTGGGCACAGCAGTGGTGAGACAGCAGGGAATGGAACAGTGTTCATGCCCAAGGAGGTGGAGGGGATCCTCATCCCCGTCCTCCTGACACAATGTCCTGGGGCTCTTTTCTCAGTGTTGTCTGAGGCACAGGATCGAGGCAGCCCCTTGGAGACCCCACTCCTGCCACCCCGCTCCTGGGGACATTCATAATAGTTTAAGGAGGACGTAGAGAGGATCCAGGATGACAGAGGGCCAAGGGGAAGGAAGGTGAGCACTGGGAGGACAGATGGACCAGCCCCGGGCCACCATGCAGGGCCTAATCCTAACCCGAACCAGAACCCTAATACTAAGCCGAATCTGAACCGGAACCCGAACCCTAAACCATAACCCTAACACCGAACCTCAACGCGAACCCAAACCCTAACCTCAAATCCTAAACCTGAACCCGAACCCGAACCCTAACCCTAACCCAAATAGGAACGCCTAACCCTGACCAAGACCCTGACTGTGAGCCTGACCCTAAACCTAACCATACCATGAAGCTGACCCTGACCCTAACACTGACCCTGACCCTGACATGAGCCTGACCCTAACCCTGACCGTAACACAAATGACGCTGACCCTAAACCTAACCCTAACCCTGACCCTAACACGGACCCTGACCCTAAACCTAACCCTGATTCTAAACCTAACCCTAACCCCTACACTAGCCCTAACCCTGACCCTAACCCTGTCTAACCCTACCTAACCCAAACCTAACAGTAAACTCAATCCTAACCACAAGCCCTAACCCGGACCCTAACCCTAACCCTGAACCTAACCCTAACTCCTAACCCTGACCATGACCCTGACTGAGAGCCGGACCCTAACCCTAACCATACCCTGAAGCTGACCGTGACCCTATCCAAGAAACAAACCCTAACCCTAACCCTAACCCTAACCCCTAACCCTAACCCTGACCTTGGCACTGACCCTAACACTAAAGCTAAACTTAACCCTAACCCTAAAACTTACCCTTACCCTGAAACTGGCCCAGACGCTAACACTAACACTGACCCTCACCTTTACCCTGACCGTAACACAGACCACGACTCTGACCCTAACCCTAACCCTAAACCTGACCCTGACCCTAATAAGGACCCTGACCCTAAACCTAACCCTGATTCTAACCCTAACCCCATCCCCAAACCCTAACCCTAAGCCTGACCCTAAACCTGTCTAACCCTATCCTAACCACAACCCTAACACTAACCCTAACCCTAACCCCAAACCCTAAACCTGACCCTACCCTGACCCTGAACCTAACCCTAACCCTGACCTTACCCTAAACTGGCACCTAAACTGAACCCTGACTTTGACCCTTACCCTAACCCTGGCCCTGACCTGAACCCTGACCCTGACCCTGAACTTGAGCCAGTCCCTAAAGCTAACCCTGACCCTATCCCTAACCCTGGCCCTGACCCTGACCCTAACTCTGACCGTAACCCTAAAACTTACCCTGACCCTGACCCTGAGCCTGACCCTGAACCTGACCCTAACCCTAACCCTAACTTATAACCCTCACCCTAACCCAAAACCCTAACTCAACCCCGAACCTTCCCTGTCCTCCTTCCCACCCACCGACTCAAGCCAGGGCTCTATCCAAGGACAGGCTGGACCTCTGTCCCAGGGAACAATCAGGAAGACCAAGCAGAGGGAGAGAGAAGTGGAAGGGGCCCACTGATCTCCCTGCCTTGACTTGGCCTCCACTGATGACTCCAAGCCCTCTGGCCCAAGCCCTCATTGAGCAGGACCCTGGGATGGATTCTGAATTCTAGGCCAGCTGGGTGGTGGGTACTCGATGACCTTTGCATCCCCAGATGTCCAACCCGCCTGGCCTTGCACCCTGAGCCTTGCTTCCCAGGATAGGCACGGTTCCGGTGCTCAGCAGACTTTGGGGCCACAGAGGACTTGGCAGTGGTGAGGGAACATGGGGGACCAGTCGGGGACAGCGCCATGGTGGGTCCGCATCCACCACAAGGCTGGGTCATGGGACAGGTGCTGTGTGCAGGTCTACTGGGCACACCTGGCCCTCTCGGAATGGAGGTCTGTGTGCCTGGTGCACCTTTCCTCCACCTACCCCTGGAGGATCGGCCAGGTTCAAGCATTTCCATGTCCAACCCTCAGGGACAGTTGGGAACCTGGGCTCAAGAGAGGCAGTGACTGGCCCAGGACAAAAATCGGGTACAGAGTCCAAGGAGCAGAGCTTCCCTCCAGTCCTGGGCAATTCCTGACCCTCCCATGAGGTTTGCTTTGAGGGTGAGAGCTCCTCAGATCCTTGGGGAGAGCTACCCACCCCATCCCATGAGGGGACATGACCTCGGGCATCCCCAGACAGCTAGAGGCATATGTGTTTGAGCGTGCGTGTGTGTGTGTGTGCGTACACACACACACACACACACACACCACTCTGCCCAGCTAGGGGTCAGAGGGGGAGACACCCTGGGAAAATGGTGGGTAACTAGGGGGAAAGAAGAAAGAGGTTGGAGACAGCTGGGCCATGGGGTCAGGGGCATCAGGACTCCTGGCAAGGGCCGAGATCCAAAGCATGGGGAGAGGAGACAGGACAGGCTGATGGTCAAGGGGTCCCCAAGGGGCCCAGGGGTTTTGCCAGGGCACTGGGTGGGGACAGGGTCTGGGGCCTGGTGTCCATCACCACCCTGGACTACTGGAAGTAGAAAGAGGTACCCCCCAGTGTGGACAGGGCTACAGCACCGAAGGCCTCCCCTTCCTCTTCTATCAGTGGGGCCATAGAGACAGGGTGTCCCTAGTCTCCCACAGGCTTGTAGAAGAGCCTGTTGGCCTTGAATCTCTCTCCCTGACCCACTGTGCTCCCAGTCTTGGGAAAATGCTTTGGACTCCCTCGAGGTCCTTCTGAGCAGAAGACAACCTGGGGGCTCGGGGGGCTGACCTTGTGGGCTTGAAGCATGTGGCAGAGCACTGGACCCCTGGTCTGGGGACCCAGGGCAGGACCCTCCTTGTTGCAGCCTCAGGGTCCCCACTGGGAAGAGGTTCCAGAGTCAGAGCTCTGCTCGGGGTGAGAAGGCTTTACTTAGCAAGGAACCAAGCACCAGCCCAGGAGAGGGAAACAGGGACAAGGGAGACTTCGGAGGTTTCTCCCCTCAGCCCTGGAGCCCCCAGATCCGGCTCCTGGGAGACACCCACGAACAGAGACAGACGCAGGCACAGAGACAAAGACAGAGTCAGACACAGACACTGAACCCAGGAGAGAGGGAACCAGGAGAAGTCCCAGACTTTCCTCCATCGGCTGGGAAAGGACAGCCACACATTGTGTCCCCTTCTCAGTCCCACGGGCCATCCACCCTGGGAGGACGGATTCGGGAATGCCCGGGGTCCCCTGTGGGGGCTGGCCGGCACATGGGCGCAGACGAGGCCCTTGGACCTCCACCTAATGGGAGCCCCGGGAAGTCTGTGTCACCAAGGTCAGAAGCCATGCACTGCAACCTTGCCACGGGGGATGGGACACAGGCAGGAGGACGGTGGCTTTGCCTGGATCCCAGAGCAGATCCAGGCCCCTCTGGGCCGTGTTCCATGCCCCCGCCCAGCCCCGGGCTCACCCGTGCCCGGCCAAGTGTGTGCACCAGCCTCCTGGGAGAGCGGGGATGGAACGTATGCAGGGGTCCTACCCCTGATGGCATCCCTAGCAGGAGAAGCCAGGACACCCCCAGTGTGCAGACGGGGAGACTGGGGAGGCCCTGAGAGCCACAGGGTGTGTGCGGGCACACAGTCCTGGGCAGGAGGAGCAGGAGCCCCGTCTGAACCCAGCTCTGGGCCCTCCCAGCGGGGACAACTGCTGCACCCAGGCCTCCTGCTGCACACAGGCTGTGGGGAGGCTGTGTGGGGGTCACTGGATGGACAGGGCATGGGGTGGAGGGGGAGCCTTGAGCAGCTGGGGGAGGGGCGCCCTCAGGGAGCTCTGGTGGGAGCAGGAAGTCGGGTAAGGAGCCCCCAGGCAGTGGTGACCTCACTTCCCTGACGACACAGCCCAACGGAATTGGAACCCACGTATCCAGGCACCCACATTCCAGACAAAACCCCCCGGCCCAGCTCATTTCTGGGCAGATCCTGAAGGAAGCGACATGTTCTGCTGCTGCCTACCGAAGCCCAGAGGATGCAGGCAGAGGAGAGCTCGCCCGCCAAACACGTCCCCCCACTGGGCAGGTCGTGTCAGGCTTCCCCGACGACTCTGGCCCTTTGGCAAAAAGAATCAAAAGGTGACACCGGGAGGCTCAAGTCAGACAGCCCCACACCTTCTGACCGACCCGTGGAGGCCTACGTCTCCTCCCTGTGTGTGGATGTGTGTGTGTGTGTGTGTGTGTGTGTGTGTGTGTGTGTAAAGAGAGCTCATGGGGGGTGGAGACGCCCCCAGGAGCAGGAGCCGGCTGATGAGGGGTCAGATGCCTGGTGGGCAGGTCATGTTCACACCCCAGGTGAAGGCTGGCTAGGTGGGAAGGAGTGTGGGGGCTGCACCCTTCTGCCCAGGGTTGATCCTGAGACCCTGCAGGGACGGGTCACTGACCCAGGTGCGGGGCTGTGCACGCACAGGTCTGCGTGGGATCTGGGAGAAGCAGGGGCACTGGGCAGGAGCACGGTGGGTATGGCCGGGCAGGGCTCTGACGCCTCTTGCACACTCCCCGTCTCTGCCTTGGCAGGCCACGGATGAACTAGGAAGGAGGCGGGAAGACACGCACCCCTCCCCGACCCCGGAGTCCCCGGTCCTGGGAAGGCCCTCGCTACCTCCCAGACCACTGCCCGCGGTACTCCACTGCACTGCGGTCCTGGACACGGAGCCCACGGAGGCCAAGTCCGAGGGTGAGAAGGCTGGGGTGGGGTGCCTGTGGCTGTGTGGGGAGGGGTCGGTGCTGGGCCCCACAGGGAGAAGCCCCCACAGGCCGGTGTGGGGCCAGGAGCCTCGACTTGGCTCGGAGCACCCAGGGGGTGGACTGCAGTCGGGGAGACGTCCCGGGGAGGGTTCCTTCGTGGCTGCGGCTTCTCCGGGAGGCCCCGGGCTGGGCTCTGTCTCTGCAAAGCCACAGGGAGAGGCAGGCCCGCGGGTGACCTTCTCTCCTCTCCCAGCTTCTCCAGCCAAGGAGCTAGACCCTCTCCCAACTTCAGCCACTCCGGAGGGGCACATGGTGTCTGGAGTCCCTTCGGCGGGAGACCGGGAGCCCACAAGTGCCGGGGCGCCTGCCCACGAAGATGCTGATGCTGTCCGGGGAGAGCTGGCTCCTGCTCCTGCCCCCACCCCTGCTCCTGCTGCTCCCCCTGCCCCTGCCCCTGCCAGAGCGACTCCCACTTCCCCTGCCCCTGCCTGTGCTCCTGTTCTGGCCCTTGACCCAGATCCTCCCTTGGTCCCACCCCTTCCCCGACCCCTCCCTGGGCCGCTGTTCCTGCCCCAGACCCAGCTCCTGCCCTTGACCTCGCCCAGGCCATCACCCCTGCCCTTGCCCCAGCTCCTGCCCCTGCCACTTCCCCCGCCCCTATCCCTTCACCTTTCCCTGCCAGGGCCCCTGTCCAGGCACCTGCCCCTGCACCGGCCCCAGACCCAGGTCCTCACCCTGTTCCTGCCCTTTCCCTTGCCCCTTCCTGTGCCCCTGCCTGGAAGGCCTCCACTTTCCCTGCCAGTGCCCCTGTTCCTGCCCCAGACCCAGCTCCTGCCCTTGACCCTGCACCAGTCATCACCAAGGCACTTGCCTCAGTTCCTACTCTTGCTCCTGCCCCTTCCCCTGCCCCTGCGCCTGCCCCTGCCCCTGTCCTTTCTCTTTTCCCTGCCAGGGCCACTGCCCCTGCACTTGCCCCAGACCCAGGTCCTACCCCTGTTCTTGCCCCTGGCCCTGCCCCTGCCCCTGCATCTGCCCCTGCCCCTGCCCCTGCCCCTGCCAGGAAGGCCTCCACTTTCCCTGCCAGTGCCCCTATTCCTGCCCCAGACCCAGGCCCTGTCCCTGCGTCTTCCCCTTCAACTGCCACCATCCCGTCGCCTGGCCCTGCCAGGAACACTCCCCCTTCCCCTAGCCCTGCCTAGGCCCCTGTTCCCGCCCCAGACCCAGCTCCTGCCCTTGACCTGGCCCAGGCCATCACCCCTGCCCTTGCCCCAGCTCCTGCCCGTGCCCCTTCCCCTGCTCCTATCCCTTCTCCTTTCCCTGACAGGGCCAAGGCCCCTTCCCCTGCCCCTTCACCTGTCCCAGACCCAGGTCGTGCCCTTCCACCTGCCCCAGACACAGGTCCTTCGCCTGTTCCAGCCCCTTGCCTTGCCCCTTCCCGTGCCCCTGCCAGGACAGCCTCCCCTTCCCCTGCCTGTGCCCCTGTTCCTGCCCAATGCCCCGCTCTTGCCCTTGACCCTGCACCGGCCATCACCCCTGCACTTGCCCCAGCTCCTGCCCGTGCCCCTTCCCCTGCTCCTAACCCTTCTTTCCCTGACAGGGTCACTGCCCCTGCACCTGCCCCGGCTCGTGCCCCAGACCCAGGTCCTGCCCCTGCACCTGCCCCTACACCTGCCCCAGACCCAAATCCTAACCCTGTTCTTGCCCCTGCCCCTGCCAGGAAGGCCTCCACTTTCCCTGCCAGTGCCCCTGTTCCTGCCCCAGACCCAGCTCCTGCCCTTGACCCTGCACCAGTCATCACCAAGGCACTTGCCTCAGTTCCTGCTCCTGCTCCTGCTCCTGCTCCTGCTCCTTCTCCTGCCCTTTCCCCTGCCCCTGCCCCTGTCCTTTCTCCTTTCCCTGCCAGGGCCACTGCCCCTGCACCTGCCCCAGACCCAGGTCCTACCCCTGGACTTGCCGCTGGCCCTGCCCCTGCATCTGCCCCTGCCCCTGCCAGGAAGGCCTCCACTTTCCCTGCCAGTGCCCCTGTTCCTGCCCCAGACCCAGGCCCTGTCCCTGCGTCTTCCCCTTCATCTGCCACCATCCCTTCGCCTGGCCCTGCCAGGAACACTCCCCCTTCCCCTAGCCCTGCCTAGGCCCCTGTTCCCGCCCCAGACCCAGCTCCTGCCCTTGACCTGGCCCAGGCCATCACCCCTGCCCTTGCCCCAGCTCCTGCCCGTGCCCCTTCCCCTGCTCCTATCCCTTCTCCTTTCCCTGACAGGGCCAAGGCCCCTTCCCCTGCCCCTTCACCTGTCCCAGACCCAGGTCGTGCCCTTCCACCTGCCCCAGACACAGGTCCTTCGCCTGTTCCAGCCCCTTGCCTTGCCCCTTCCCGTGCCCCTGCCAGGACAGCCTCCCCTTCCCCTGCCTGTGCCCCTGTTCCTGCCCAATGCCCCGCTCTTGCCCTTGACCCTGCACCGGCCATCACCCCTGCACTTGCCCCAGCTCCTGCCCGTGCCCCTTCCCCTGCTCCTAACCCTTCTTTCCCTGACAGGGTCACTGCCCCTGCACCTGCCCCGGCTCGTGCCCCAGACCCAGGTCCTGCCCCTGCACCTGCCCCTACACCTGCCCCAGACCCAAATCCTAACCCTGTTCTTGCCCCTGCCCCTGCCAGGAAGGCCTCCACTTTCCCTGCCAGTGCCCCTGTTCCTGCCCCAGACCCAGCTCCTGCCCTTGACCCTGCACCAGTCATCATCAAGGCACTTGCCTCAGTTCCTGCTCCTGCTCCTGCTCCTGCTCCTGCTCCTTCTCCTGCCCTTTCCCCTGCCCCTGCCCCTGTCCTTTCTCCTTTCCCTGCCAGGGCCACTGCCCCTGCACCTGCCCCAGACCCAGGTCCTACCCCTGGACTTGCCGCTGGCCCTGCCCCTGCCCCTGCATCTGCCCCTGCCCCTGCCCCTGCCAGGAAGGCCTCCACTTTCCCTGCCAGTGCCCCTGTTCCTGCCCCAGACCCTGTCCCTGTCCCTGCGTCTTCCCCTTCATCTGCGACCATCCCTTCGCCTGGCCCTGCCAGGAACACTCCCCCTTCCCCTAGCCCTGCCTAGGCCCCTGTTCCCGCCCCAGACCCAGCTCCTGCCCTTGACCTGGCCCAGGCCATCACCCCTGCCCTTGCCCCAGCTCCTGCCCGTGCCCCTTCCCCTGCTCCTAACCCTTCTTTCCCTGACAGGGTCACTGCCCCTGCACCTGCCCCGGCTCGTGCCCCAGACCCAGGTCCTGCCCCTGCACCTGCCCCTACACCTGCCCCAGACCCAAATCCTAACCCTGTTCCTGCCCCTGCCCCTGCCAGGAAGGCCTCCACTTTCCCTGCCAGTGCCCCTGTTCCTGCCCCAGACCCAGCTCCTGCCCTTGACCCTGCACCAGTCATCACCAAGGCACTTGCCTCAGTTCCTGCTCCTGCTCCTGCTCCTTCTCCTGCCCTTTCCCCTGCCCCTGCCCCTGTCCTTTCTCCTTTCCCTGCCAGGGCCACTGCCCCTGCACCTGCCCCAGACCCAGGTCCTACCCCTGGACTTGCCGCTGGCCCTGCCCCTGCCCCTGGCCCTGCCAAGATGGCCTCCACTTTCCCTGCCTGGACCCCTGTTCCTGCCCCAGACCCTGCTCCTGCCCCTGCTTCTTCCCCTTCAACTGCCGCCATCCCTTCCCCTGGCCCTGCCAGGACCACTGCCCCTTCCCCTGGCCCTGCCTAGGCCCCTGTTCCCGCCCCTGACCCAGTCCTTCTCATTTGCTCCTGCTCCTTTCCCTGACCTTGCCTGGGCTCCTGTCCCTGCCTCTGACCCAGCTCCTGCTCTGGATCCTGCACCGGACACTACTGCTGACCCTGTCCCTGCCTCTAGCCCAACCCCTGGCCCTACACCTTCTCCTGCGGGACTCCCAGACCCGCATCCAGAGCCCACAACTCTGCGGGGAGATCTCCCCAGAAAAATGCCGTCAGTTCCATCCCCTGACCCCGACACCCCCCCAGAATGTTTCATCCCCCCTCCTTGTGTTCTTCCTCTCCTGTATGGAGTCACCGTTCTCGTCGCCGTCCATCTCCTCTATGCTGTGTATTATTTATTTTAAATAAAAGTTCTTGTTTTCCCTGGAACACGTCATGAGCATCAAGAGCATTCCAACGCTGTGCCACCACGCCCCAGAACATCGTTGCAGGCTATCTCCTTCCCCAAAGGAGGGGACCCTGAGCCCAAGCCCTCCTGCCCATTGTTCCCCCCAGCCTGGCCCCTCGCAAGCCCTAAGCTGTTCCTGCTCGTGTTCTGGAGGTTTCTGGAAGTGGAATCCCTCAATAGGTGCCTTTGTGTCTGCACCTATTTTCAAAGGGCCCTTGTTTGGGGTTTGGTTTGGTTTGGTTTGGTTTGGTTTGGTTTTTGTTTCTTCTCTCTGTTTGACATAGAATTTCCCCTCTTGGTTGTTGAGACGCCCAATGGATTACAGAGGAGATGTCATCCTAGGGACCCCTTTAGGAATTCTGGGCACAATCTCGGGGCCAAGGCCCCTGTTCCTGCTGGGACACCACAGTCGGTCCCCAGACAGGACACGGCTGTTTCCTCCTGTGGCCCACACAGAAACCAGGGAAATGCAGAAAGCTGGAAGACACACCGCGGAGGGCAAAAGCATCGCTCACAACCCTAGGCCAGAGACAGGTCTCCCATGGGTCTGCTCCACGCCATGCTCCAAGTCACTGGGTCCCACAGGGACAGAGACTAGACACGTGCAAGTTCAACGGGGAGGAGAGGCACACAGGCACTATGTGTCAGGAGATGCAGGAGCTCCCGGGGAAGGACTCAGGCAAAGGAAACCCTGGGGAGGCAGTGCTGGTCACCCTCAGACTGGCAGGTGTCTGGTCTGGGGACCAGCAGCCCTGGGGAGAACGTGAGGAAGCAGAGGTCCAATGCAGGGCCCCTGGAGAGAAGGCGGACAGGCACCCCTGTCTGAGACAACCATGAGCGGCACCCATCCCAGGCCACAGGTGCACCTATCACCTAGGAGGGCTCAGCCTGGGACTCACCCCCAGAAACTCTGGCTCGATTGGCCACGGATGTGTTTTCAGTAGGATTGGGCACAGCAGTGGTGAGACAGCAGGGAATGGAACAGTGTTCATGCCCAAGGAGGTGGAGGGGATCCTCATCCCCGTCCTCCTGACACAATGTCCTGGGGCTCTTTTCTCAGTGTTGTCTGAGGCACAGGATCGAGGCAGCCCCTTGGAGACCCCACTCCTGCCACCCCGCTCCTGGGGACATTCATAATAGTTTAAGGAGGACGTAGAGAGGATCCAGGATGACAGAGGGCCAAGGGGAAGGAAGGTGAGCACTGGGAGGACAGATGGACCAGCCCCGGGCCACCATGCAGGGCCTAATCCTAACCCGAACCAGAACCCTAATACTAAGCCGAATCTGAACCGGAACCCGAACCCTAAACCATAACCCTAACACCGAACCTCAACGCGAACCCAAACCCTAACCTCAAATCCTAAACCTGAACCCGAACCCGAACCCTAACCCTAACCCAAATAGGAACGCCTAACCCTGACCAAGACCCTGACTGTGAGCCTGACCCTAAACCTAACCATACCATGAAGCTGACCCTGACCCTAACACTGACCCTGACCCTGACATGAGCCTGACCCTAACCCTGACCGTAACACAAATGACGCTGACCCTAAACCTAACCCTAACCCTGACCCTAACACGGACCCTGACCCTAAACCTAACCCTGATTCTAAACCTAACCCTAACCCCTACACTAGCCCTAACCCTGACCCTAACCCTGTCTAACCCTACCTAACCCAAACCTAACAGTAAACTCAATCCTAACCACAAGCCCTAACCCGGACCCTAACCCTAACCCTGAACCTAACCCTAACTCCTAACCCTGACCATGACCCTGACTGAGAGCCGGACCCTAACCCTAACCATACCCTGAAGCTGACCGTGACCCTATCCAAGAAACAAACCCTAACCCTAACCCTAACCCTAACCCCTAACCCTAACCCTGACCTTGGCACTGACCCTAACACTAAAGCTAAACTTAACCCTAACCCTAAAACTTACCCTTACCCTGAAACTGGCCCAGACGCTAACACTAACACTGACCCTCACCTTTACCCTGACCGTAACACAGACCACGACTCTGACCCTAACCCTAACCCTAAACCTGACCCTGACCCTAATAAGGACCCTGACCCTAAACCTAACCCTGATTCTAACCCTAACCCCATCCCCAAACCCTAACCCTAAGCCTGACCCTAAACCTGTCTAACCCTATCCTAACCACAACCCTAACACTAACCCTAACCCTAACCCCAAACCCTAAACCTGACCCTACCCTGACCCTGAACCTAACCCTAACCCTGACCTTACCCTAAACTGGCACCTAAACTGAACCCTGACTTTGACCCTTACCCTAACCCTGGCCCTGACCTGAACCCTGACCCTGACCCTGAACTTGAGCCAGTCCCTAAAGCTAACCCTGACCCTATCCCTAACCCTGGCCCTGACCCTGACCCTAACTCTGACCGTAACCCTAAAACTTACCCTGACCCTGACCCTGAGCCTGACCCTGAACCTGACCCTAACCCTAACCCTAACTTATAACCCTCACCCTAACCCAAAACCCTAACTCAACCCCGAACCTTCCCTGTCCTCCTTCCCACCCACCGACTCAAGCCAGGGCTCTATCCAAGGACAGGCTGGACCTCTGTCCCAGGGAACAATCAGGAAGACCAAGCAGAGGGAGAGAGAAGTGGAAGGGGCCCACTGATCTCCCTGCCTTGACTTGGCCTCCACTGATGACTCCAAGCCCTCTGGCCCAAGCCCTCATTGAGCAGGACCCTGGGATGGATTCTGAATTCTAGGCCAGCTGGGTGGTGGGTACTCGATGACCTTTGCATCCCCAGATGTCCAACCCGCCTGGCCTTGCACCCTGAGCCTTGCTTCCCAGGATAGGCACGGTTCCGGTGCTCAGCAGACTTTGGGGCCACAGAGGACTTGGCAGTGGTGAGGGAACATGGGGGACCAGTCGGGGACAGCGCCATGGTGGGTCCGCATCCACCACAAGGCTGGGTCATGGGACAGGTGCTGTGTGCAGGTCTACTGGGCACACCTGGCCCTCTCGGAATGGAGGTCTGTGTGCCTGGTGCACCTTTCCTCCACCTACCCCTGGAGGATCGGCCAGGTTCAAGCATTTCCATGTCCAACCCTCAGGGACAGTTGGGAACCTGGGCTCAAGAGAGGCAGTGACTGGCCCAGGACAAAAATCGGGTACAGAGTCCAAGGAGCAGAGCTTCCCTCCAGTCCTGGGCAATTCCTGACCCTCCCATGAGGTTTGCTTTGAGGGTGAGAGCTCCTCAGATCCTTGGGGAGAGCTACCCACCCCATCCCATGAGGGGACATGACCTCGGGCATCCCCAGACAGCTAGAGGCATATGTGTTTGAGCGTGCGTGTGTGTGTGTGTGCGTACACACACACACACACACACACACCACTCTGCCCAGCTAGGGGTCAGAGGGGGAGACACCCTGGGAAAATGGTGGGTAACTAGGGGGAAAGAAGAAAGAGGTTGGAGACAGCTGGGCCATGGGGTCAGGGGCATCAGGACTCCTGGCAAGGGCCGAGATCCAAAGCATGGGGAGAGGAGACAGGACAGGCTGATGGTCAAGGGGTCCCCAAGGGGCCCAGGGGTTTTGCCAGGGCACTGGGTGGGGACAGGGTCTGGGGCCTGGTGTCCATCACCACCCTGGACTACTGGAAGTAGAAAGAGGTACCCCCCAGTGTGGACAGGGCTACAGCACCGAAGGCCTCCCCTTCCTCTTCTATCAGTGGGGCCATAGAGACAGGGTGTCCCTAGTCTCCCACAGGCTTGTAGAAGAGCCTGTTGGCCTTGAATCTCTCTCCCTGACCCACTGTGCTCCCAGTCTTGGGAAAATGCTTTGGACTCCCTCGAGGTCCTTCTGAGCAGAAGACAACCTGGGGGCTCGGGGGGCTGACCTTGTGGGCTTGAAGCATGTGGCAGAGCACTGGACCCCTGGTCTGGGGACCCAGGGCAGGACCCTCCTTGTTGCAGCCTCAGGGTCCCCACTGGGAAGAGGTTCCAGAGTCAGAGCTCTGCTCGGGGTGAGAAGGCTTTACTTAGCAAGGAACCAAGCACCAGCCCAGGAGAGGGAAACAGGGACAAGGGAGACTTCGGAGGTTTCTCCCCTCAGCCCTGGAGCCCCCAGATCCGGCTCCTGGGAGACACCCACGAACAGAGACAGACGCAGGCACAGAGACAAAGACAGAGTCAGACACAGACACTGAACCCAGGAGAGAGGGAACCAGGAGAAGTCCCAGACTTTCCTCCATCGGCTGGGAAAGGACAGCCACACATTGTGTCCCCTTCTCAGTCCCACGGGCCATCCACCCTGGGAGGACGGATTCGGGAATGCCCGGGGTCCCCTGTGGGGGCTGGCCGGCACATGGGCGCAGACGAGGCCCTTGGACCTCCACCTAATGGGAGCCCCGGGAAGTCTGTGTCACCAAGGTCAGAAGCCATGCACTGCAACCTTGCCACGGGGGATGGGACACAGGCAGGAGGACGGTGGCTTTGCCTGGATCCCAGAGCAGATCCAGGCCCCTCTGGGCCGTGTTCCATGCCCCCGCCCAGCCCCGGGCTCACCCGTGCCCGGCCAAGTGTGTGCACCAGCCTCCTGGGAGAGCGGGGATGGAACGTATGCAGGGGTCCTACCCCTGATGGCATCCCTAGCAGGAGAAGCCAGGACACCCCCAGTGTGCAGACGGGGAGACTGGGGAGGCCCTGAGAGCCACAGGGTGTGTGCGGGCACACAGTCCTGGGCAGGAGGAGCAGGAGCCCCGTCTGAACCCAGCTCTGGGCCCTCCCAGCGGGGACAACTGCTGCACCCAGGCCTCCTGCTGCACACAGGCTGTGGGGAGGCTGTGTGGGGGTCACTGGATGGACAGGGCATGGGGTGGAGGGGGAGCCTTGAGCAGCTGGGGGAGGGGCGCCCTCAGGGAGCTCTGGTGGGAGCAGGAAGTCGGGTAAGGAGCCCCCAGGCAGTGGTGACCTCACTTCCCTGACGACACAGCCCAACGGAATTGGAACCCACGTATCCAGGCACCCACATTCCAGACAAAACCCCCGGCCCAGCTCATTTCTGGGCAGATCCTGAAGGAAGCGACATGTTCTGCTGCTGCCTACCGAAGCCCAGAGGATGCAGGCAGAGGAGAGCTCGCCCGCCAAACACGTCCCCCCACTGGGCAGGTCGTGTCAGGCTTCCCCGACGACTCTGGCCCTTTGGCAAAAAGAATCAAAAGGTGACACCGGGAGGCTCAAGTCAGACAGCCCCACACCTTCTGACCGACCCGTGGAGGCCTACGTCTCCTCCCTGTGTGTGGATGTGTGTGTGTGTGTGTGTGTGTGTGTGTGTGTGTGTGTGTAAAGAGAGCTCATGGGGGGTGGAGACGCCCCCAGGAGCAGGAGCCGGCTGATGAGGGGTCAGATGCCTGGTGGGCAGGTCATGTTCACACCCCAGGTGAAGGCTGGCTAGGTGGGAAGGAGTGTGGGGGCTGCACCCTTCTGCCCAGGGTTGATCCTGAGACCCTGCAGGGACGGGTCACTGACCCAGGTGCGGGCTGTGCACGCACAGGTCTGCGTGGGATCTGGGAGAAGCAGGGGCACTGGGCAGGAGCACGGTGGGTATGGCCGGGCAGGGCTCTGACGCCTCTTGCACACTCCCCGTCTCTGCCTTGGCAGGCCACGGATGAACTAGGAAGGAGGCGGGAAGACACGCACCCCTCCCCGACCCCGGAGTCCCCGGTCCTGGGAAGGCCCTCGCTACCTCCCAGACCACTGCCCGCGGTACTCCACTGCACTGCGGTCCTGGACACGGAGCCCACGGAGGCCAAGTCCGAGGGTGAGAAGGCTGGGGTGGGGTGCCTGTGGCTGTGTGGGGAGGGGTCGGTGCTGGGCCCCACAGGGAGAAGCCCCCACAGGCCGGTGTGGGGCCAGGAGCCTCGACTTGGCTCGGAGCACCCAGGGGGTGGACTGCAGTCGGGGAGACGTCCCGGGGAGG